>NC_079536.1:2552500-2852500 GCF_003711565.1 Takifugu flavidus
TTAGCATCACGTCGGAGTTCTTTCCCTGTCCCAGTCGAATAACTGAGGGTAACGAGTCCTCCTCCTAAACACTAGGTGGCGATATGCACCCTTGTCACAGGTCCAGGTGGTGGATCCATTAGGTCAGGCGGCGGAGCAGCATTTCCAGCCACAGGAAGATGGATCATGGTACATGTTTGTTCTGCTCCTACGTATTGCTGGTGTTCCGTATTGTACAAGTTTTACACCCACGCTGCCTTTCATGGTCACGGTGAGTCCGACAGTTGTATTTGTGCAGTCGTACGCCGGCGTGGTGGCTGTGTAGCACACACACATGTGTTGTAGCTGAACTACTACACGACAAAGAATTTTCCCATCACATTTATATCGGGGTGTCTTCGTCGGATAAGGACTCCGGTATCGGGCGGACTAACGCCTTTACATGCACCTCGGTTCTCCGGTTCCAGTCGGATTGAGGCAATAATTAGTTTCTAAAGTCATTTGTGAATCGCAGCAGATGAGAAACAATGTTTTCAGCCGCATCAGGGTTTTTTACGCAGCGGCGGAGCCAATTAAGTATGAAAAATACACATTTAATGGCCACGTTGAGATGCCCACAGGCATAAGGGCATTTCTAAATGTGCCCTTTATACACCAACATCTGTAAACACTGACGGTGGAGTTTTTGCACCAGGAATATCAGCGAAACTTCCCCCAAGCTGCATTCGGAGCGTCATTATAGATTTAAAGCAGCAGAGCCTGGTCAGCATTCAGCTCAATCAGCCTGATGTGGAAACCCTGAGGCTTTGACCATGAATGTTGACATGTTATCTGCATTTAAAACCAGGATTGGCCAATAATGTGTGTTGCAGGAGGAACTGTATGGTGATTTAAATCTCCGAGAACCTGTTAACATTGCTGGATTAGCTCCTCGCCAAAAGTCCTTATTTGCTGCGAGGTTGTTCTGGAGCAAAAACGATAAAACAGCGATAGTAAAATATTCAAACAATTGGAGACTTTAAAGCAAGTTGTCAACATGAACTCCGGTCATGATTGCAGAAAAACGGGCCAATAAATGAGCCCTTCGAGATGTTCCGTCTGCTTTTGCTGAGTGAACCGGGCTGAATGTTGATGGGACCATTATTCTGCAGCCATTACATCACGATTTACTACACAATGATGCATTAATGTAGGTTAAAAAAAACCAAAACAACATTAAATGATCAATACCAGTGTCAAAAGTTCAATTCTTGCACTCAAGACCAAGAATCTGCACAAACGGGCATCAACAACGCCACTAAAGCCCCTATAGAACCCCCCGGCCTCCATTCCTCAACATATACTAGACATCATTTATCGGGAGTGTGTATGATTCAGCCGGTGTGTGTCCGACCACTGTTGCAACCCCATCAAGGCCTCCGCCGGACAGCTAACCGTGCCGGCTGAATTCCGGCCGACAGCCCCTGAAATGGAATACTAATGGATCAGATGGAGCCAAAAATGAGGAGAAAAAAAGAAACTATAAAGCACAAAGAGGGAGAAGCTGGAGGCTATCGGGTTGACCAGAGAGAGCGAGTGGAGGAATCAAGAAAGGGGCTTAGCGAGAGAGCAAAGAGGATCTACTGTAAGAGGAGCAGAGGGGGTGAGGAATGGGAAGGGAGTACCACACTGGGGGGGAGGAGGAGAGAGTCCAGCCATCGCTCAGCTTGGGGGCCCTCGGGAAGTGGAAACTGCTGTGATGGAGGGGAGAGGATGGGTGTTTCTGACAGACTCTGAGACTCAGGCGCCACCTTAAAGGAGCGACAGCACCTCCTGCCCCGCCAAAATAAAAGAGGAAGGAAGTGGAAGAGTCCCTTATTTCCTGTGGTTCAGACAGGTCGGGGCTCCAGGGACCCCTGACCTCAGCTTGGGCTGAGCTGTGAACGACCACCGCCGCTACATCACCCCACTAAATTATGGTCTGTGCTTCACCTCAGTTTACACCAAAGGTGGCGATGAAGCCAAAACACCACAGACAAACACAGGAGCGGGGAGTTGGGCATCAGCATGTTTATGGGTTCCTCCTCATGGACGACCATTTTACCGAGCTACAAAAGCCCCATTTACGAGAGGAAAGGACATTTGGTGGCAAAAACACGAGAACATTGTTCATTCAGAAGGCAAAATCTGCTCCACAAAAGGGGGATTTTTCAGCTTTTATTATTTGGCAAAGGTTTTACTCGCGTTGAGAATCATCATAATAAGTAAAATTGACAAAATTAAAAAATAAAAATGTTTACCTGGATACACTCAGATCAACAACACATTAATAATAAATTCACTTCTTTGTCATGTTTGCTTGTGAAAAGTCCGTAAGGTAATAAATAAATAGGAGAGAAAAACAATGTTCTGCAGTCCAGCGGAGGGGGAAGGGAAAGTGCGACGTGTTGAGATCACAGCCCCTCTGCTGCATTCACATCCAGCCGTCGATAAACACACATCGAAATCGCTCTCGTTTCTCGGCATTCACTCACAAACAGCATCCAGGAGTGACAAAATAAACTCATTTCACTGTCAAGCATTCTATCAAATTACTTTCCGTTTCTATTGTTCAAATAAAGTTCTTTTTTTTTTGCCTTCTACACACAGCTCTGCTCTCAGCACAGGCTCCTCCGTGGCCGGAGAAAGAAAAGGCAATATTCTGAAACAGAAATGAACGATTCCCACCCCCCTCCAACTCCCTTCGGTTCATATCTGAGAGTAATTCCTCACGCTCAGAGGGAGGTGCGTTTGAGGGCCCAGTCGCAGCCTCCCAACGTCCTGTAATGGCCGTATGGATTTAAAAGACATTTTTTAAAAAGCGCCGAGGTTGTATGATGGAGGCAGGCAGTCGGGGGGGTTCCTGATGGTGGTTCAGGTTCTGGATGTGCAGGCGGGGGAGGGTGTCATGAGGCGGTTTTATTAATGCCTGGTTGAAAGGTGGAGAGCATCCAGAGAGATGAAACACAGGTGGGAATCAAATATTGATATGATCTTGATCCATGTCAAGAGAAAATATGAATGTGATACAAACGTGCTGCTGCTGTGTGTGTGTGTGTGTGTGTGTGTGTGTGTGTGTGTGTGTGTGTGTGTGTGTGTGTTTCACAGATTCTTCCAGGTATATACTGTCTTCCCCTACATGTCACCTTGCATATAAAGCTCCCGCTCCGTTAGCTTGGAAAACAAAGAGCTGGTCCTGACCTGAGACTGACCTTTGACCTGCTTCCTCTTTTGTGATGAATCGGGAGGAGAAATAGAAACGCAGCAGTAGACGAGGAGCGCAGGGACACATGAGTTTATTTTAAGTTTAAAAAAAAAAGGAGGTTAGCACAGCAACATTGATTTTAGCTCCCTGATTGAAACAGGAGAAAAGCGAGAGCCGAATCCCAACGGGTCCCTGGAGGAGAGCGGCGGAGACCCCCAACGCAACGCTGCTGATTTCATTTGCAGAACGACGACATGTTGGCCAGGGTTCATGAGACCCCCCCCCCCCCCCCCACACCCTGCGCCCGGGACCAGAGACGAGGCTGCGGATGCAATGTTACGCTCGAGTAAGTCCACCAACATTCGGCGGGACACCGGGTCAAATAAGACGAGAGAAGAAAAAGGTGGCGATGATCGGGGCGGCGGATGTCTGCCAGAACTCTCAACGGGTCAGCGCGGAACAAAGAAAAGGCAATTCCAGTTTGTGATGAGCTGCGGAAGCAACCCGGACGCAGTAATGACTCGGAAGACAAATGTACACCGACCAAAACTCAATCTGTCAGAGGGCCGCTGATGGATTTCTGAGCTCGAGCGGAAAAACGAGTGTCCGAGCAGGCGGCGAGTTTTCCCGCATGTGGGGAAACACAAAGAGCTAATTAGCAGAGGCAGATTAGCCTGATTAAGATGTTTGTCATCCATAATTGCTAAATCTAGTTGTTATCAAACAGCACAGAGCAGGAAGAAAAACAGGCAGGAAAAGCTCAGCGTCGTGGTCGAGTTTTGTGCTTTCGTCCCCGGCTGAGACGGGAGCTCGTTTTGGAGTCATAACGAGGGGTGACCTTAAAACCAGGATGAGCTACTTTTCGGTGCCATTTACTCTCAGAAAGACACATCCTGCCGTACTCTAAAACCATCAACACCTGCCTGAGAGCAGTTAAACGGATCATAATGAGCCCGGGTGCCCAAATCCAGTCCGAGAAAGATGCAACCAAGCCGGGATTTCTGTCCGACCAGGTCGACGACGCCTTCTCAAAGGAAAGTGGGATCCCAGGATAAAGCGCGTCCACCCGGTAGGTCAGAAAGCTGACAGGATTATGATGGACAGCATCATAAAGTCCAACCCAGGTGGGTGCTGACAGCGCTCATGATTGACAACAAGAAGCATAAGTTATTCCTTAAACATGTGGAACGAAGCTGCGGTTGATCCAGCTGGTGGTGAGGAGCGGCTAAGCTAAAGCTAACCAACCGTCCAATGTTGGCTATTGTGAAGTGCTGTGCCAGGATCTGTTTCCTTCACCATCACTGAAATATTGGTGCTGCTTCAACCAATCACAACATGCCAGATCCTCTTCTGTGGCGTTGAATCCAGGACTTAGCGACATCTAGTGGTGCAGCTGCAGACTGTATCCTGTGACTGGCTTGTCCTCTTTTGTGGTTCGTAGTTTAGACTTTCGGATGACTGAAAATTCCGACAAATCCGACTGTAAATGAGCCGTATAATGTGACGTAAAGACTTCCTCAGGTCTCTCCCGTCCGAGCCGGCAGGTCACATCCTCCCTTCAAAGGCTCTCAAACACCTGATTCATCTTTTGTCATGGAACACACTTTTCAATTAACAGCCTCTGGTTGCGATCAAGTCTCTGGCGGCCTCTTTTGCCTTTACAGCACGATTTATCTGGTCCGTCCCTCTGCCTCCGAGAGCTCCCCTCGCCATCCTTCATCTCCGCGTCATCGATTGCACCTCGCTCTGTGTGACTCCGCGTGCAGGACCATCAGCTCGAGGCCGCCGAGGTGGAAGCTGGAGGTGAGGCTCCGTCTCAGACAGCTGCAGGAGAGCCTCTAGTGGCGCCACTGAGGTACTTCAACCGAGCCCAGGAACGACAGTGACGCTCTGCCTTTGCAGGATTGCGGCTTCATTTTAGGACCTTGTTTGATCACTTTTGGGGCATTTCGGGCAGCTCAGACTTGTGCATCCACAAGCATTTCAAAAGGGACCAGGACCTGCACGTCCTGCAGTCATCAACGCCGCTGCACCACAATCATGCGTAGCCATGCGAGTCCAGCTGTCAGGCCAAATGTAAATCCCACATTTTACCACCTTCGCTTATTTTCTTATCCTCACCTTTAAACACAGCCTCCAGTCATAAATAATACGCAAAACAGCTTCGGTTCCCTGACCCGTGAAACTGAAAGGCAGCACTCTCCTAATGTTCACACGTGTTCTTTGGGCACATTGTGTGCACGTGACAGAAAGCAGGATTAGAAAGGGGGGGGGGGGGTGCTTAAACCCCAGCAGAGGAGCAGTTTAGCCTCCTCCTCATCAGCTGCCGCCTCTCTGACGGCGAAAACGGCTCGTGAAGAAGCCGGATATGAATTCATTTTACGCTGAGATGAAGTTATTAATACCCACCATCTGTTATCATCAGCGAGCTGCCAGAACCGCAGCAGCGGCGGCGCGGGGGGGGGGGGGGGGGGCAGCAGCTGCAGAGCGGCACGCGTCCCGCCAGCGCGGTGTCGATGCACGGCCTCGATCACAGCCATCGATAACCTTCCACCGAGCAGGAACGAGCGCAGGATCGATGATATTTTCATTTTCTTTGGAAAAAAACCAAACCCTGCCTCTCCTGCTGCCGCCCTCCTCTTCCTCTGCCCGTAACCACGGACGGGATGAAGAAGCGGCAGATAAAACGGAAAGAAAGCCGTTCTCAGATGCGCCTGAAAATGAGGACACGAGCTGTGGGTTCTGATTCCAGCCAAATCACATCCTCCCCCCCCCCGCCATAAATGCGCCTCTTTTCAACCATTTGATCAAGTGCCTCCTCGGGGGCCTTTTAGAGTAAAGAGTGCCCATTAACAGACCTGTCCCATGCATAAATTGCGATGAAGTGCCCTTCCTGTTGACACACCGTAATAACAGAAAGGTCCCATTCGGTGCTTAGCTAATGCTAAAAGTGAGCTAATGATCAATACCTGAGCCCACCAGCAGAGGGTGGTGGGGAGTCTAGTATTGCCTCGTTTGATCATGTGACTTCCCTCCCCTCTCCGGCTTTATTCTAGGTTATTTAGTTAGCGGGGAGCCTCCCGGCGATACAAAAAAACCCAACATATTGCCGTTTTACACCCGGCTGGCTGCATAATTCATCACCAGGGAAAGCGGCGCCTGTGCGAGCACGTCAGCTTTGATCAACGCCGCGCGCCGGAGGATTTCTTGATAACGGAAAAATTAATGAGGAAGCAGAAGCGCTGGTCGAAGAGGCGGAAGACTGTCGGCGCTGTGGCAGCTCCGGCGTCCACCCTGACCCGGAGCCGCCGGCTGCAGCGCTGGAGTGCCATTATTGATCAATCACCTCCGATTTGCTAATCAAGGCAAATTAAGAGGAAACGTGGCCGACATGACATGGTTTCTGTCGTCAGATAGCATTAGACAAGCACTTCATTATTGTAAACTGATAGCGGCTGCTTACATAGACTACTTCATTAGAGAAGCACCAGTGGAAGTGTTAAAGAGGATAAAAACGGCTCCACACACTCTCCGCGGGAACACCTGAGGTCTCGCTGCTTCGCGCCGGAACCCAAATTAAATTGCCAAGTTGAAGAGTTGTGCGGCAGAGGCGCACGCCAGGCCGCCGCTAACATTAATGGGCTGCCATAAACTCTAGCGTTTACCTCCAGGCGGCGCTCAGAGAAGCATTGGGGTGTCTGATGTAAAGCAGCTAAACAACACGGAGGCAGAGAGACAACGACGCCCCAGAAATCTGACGCTTGCTGGCAGCGGGAACACCAAGCTCAAATGTATCAGCACCCGACATCGCAGCGACCTTTGACCTGTGCCGGGTTCTAATGACACCGAGGCCATAATCCTCACGTGCAGGAGACACCAAAGATTAGTTTATCTGGGGAGAAAACCATGAAAACAGATTATCGGCTAAGGTTTCTTCTTTTCTTTATCTGTCCTTTAAAAGCGCTGCCCCCCCCCCAATAATCTCTCCAACCAACGGGGAAAAATAATGCCAAAACATCAGGCAGTGAACTAAATGTCGGGTTTTTCTTTTCCTTTCCTCATCCCTTTCTTATTTGCGTCGCAATAAAAGCAAAATCAGATACCAGACAGCTTCATAACGGAACATTCTGGAGCTCTGGAAACATCCTCCTGGGCTCGCGTGTGTGTCTCACAAGAGAGAGATAAGGCTAAAAAAATGCGTGCATTAAGTTGTGCCCCCCCGACGCCAACTTGCAAACTGCAGACAGAGTCCTCAGACCGCAGCACAAGTGAGAATTAGCGCGACACATCAGATAAAGCAGCTCGCCGTGTGGAAGAGCTCCGAACCTCTGATATCTCCTGAGTCTCATTATGGCCGTCCGACAGACCAAACAGAGATGTTTGCTCTTGTAATGGGGTCTGTGGAGGAACTCCCAATCACACCGCAGGGACGGCGGCTTTGATGGTGGGAGAGAGGCGCCGTTTCCACTGCTGCTTTTCATCCTCCTAAATGCCATCGGAGAGGATACCTAATTAACGAGGAGCAAATGTGTTCGCTTTAAAAATGGAGTCCTTGGGGGGAAAAAGTACAGCCTGGTGGGAAGTGGGGGAGGGGGGTGCAAAGAGCAGCAGCTGGATGGAAGAAACCATCAGACATTTAGTTCAAACTCTGAAATTTTGCGATATGCTACTTTGGTTTTCTTCACAAAGAGAAAGGGGGGAAAAAAAAGTTCCCCCGTTCTGTGATGAGATAAGATCGGCTCACAGACGGAGAGAAAAAGTAATCGTGTTTGATCAGATAATAATGACTTGTTCCACTAGCTGGGAATGATCATCAGAGAGGATTTACGGCTAAGATCATTATCTAACATATTGACAGAGACGGATTTAGCCGGCGACGGAGAGTCAGGCGGGCCCGTTCCAAACAGAGGCGATAATGACGCGTTTTAAATGCATCGGAGGCTAATTCCTCTATCAGGAGACGGCGCGTGCGAAAGGAGCGCCCATCAGTTAACTTATTCTAAGATTGGGAGCTTGAGTGAGCGATCTGACGCAACAACGTTGTAATTCAAGCCCTGATTGATGCCGCGCGATCACATCTCCACAACTGAGGAACGGAAAGATGAGGAAATAGGGACGCTCAGATTCCGCATGTGTGGGGAGACAAACAGCCAGACGGGGGAATTTATCATCAGCCGTTACTGTCACACGCTGAATATCATTATTATTACATATTAGAAGAGGATTCATGCTGCGCTGCACATATTACACACACCATTTATCCTCCTGTCCCCTCTGGCTGATGGGAGAGACAAAGCCCAAGAACACAGATCAGCGCGTAGCCACGTAGCCCATCATTTAAAACATGGGATTTAGCACCATGGCCTTGGAACTAGAGAGTCGTGGGTTGGAATTTGGAATTTTGGGTGCTTGAGCAGCCCTGGAGACCCCCTACAGAATAAAGAGTTCCATATTAGCTCATTGCTTCTTGTCTTCTTAACCACTTTATCCTCTTTCAGGGTCACGGGGAGGGTACACCATGGGCGAAGGCAGAATCCACTCCTGGATGAGTCACCGGCTCATCGCGGGTCCTTATGAGCATTTATGGGTTTGGTACTTTGCTCAAGGGCACCTCGGCAGTGCTCTGTTCTGGCACCTTCCCCTAGTACCGGAACGCCTTCCATGTTTTGTCTACACTGAGGCTCAAACCCTCCCCTTCTCAGCCCAGTTCCCAACAGACCGAGCTACCTCCGCGCTAGCGCATTACATTAGAGAAAAGCTTTGCGTTGGCACACATAGCATGTAGCACGTAGCAAGCGCGGCTGTAGCATGAGCAGGCTCCGAGTCTCATCCATGAAACATGAAACAAACACGAGCGCCGATAAACTCGTTCGTAAAGGTCACACTGAGGTTACAAGGCAGAGTTTGGACCAAAAAAACCCCAGCAAAAAGCAAAAAGACGATACAAAAAAATCGTTACATACTCAATAGTAGGAGGCAACATTTGTGTGCTTCCTCCAATCACTGCCACACACGCCTCGATCGGAATCCTTTACTGCTGCAAGGTCGGCAAACGTGCCGAATATATATATCTGAACATCGGTATTGATTTGAGAAGGCTTCGGCCAGGTTTTACCTTCTGCACACCCTTATGGGAGGGAGTGCTGCTAGCAATAGCTGCGCTATGGATAATTTAAACCTAAAAACTCCAAGAGAATGTTAAGAAAACACACTTGGCAACAAATAACGAACAGGCGCACGCTCCACTCATAGAACACTCCTTAATATTTTATGTGGTTTTATGACTTTTTATGCGCTCGGTGTGTTCATGCCCCA
The DNA here is from genome assembly GCF_003711565.1 of Takifugu flavidus. NCBI lineage: Eukaryota > Metazoa > Chordata > Actinopteri > Tetraodontiformes > Tetraodontidae > Takifugu > Takifugu flavidus. The sequence continues at coordinate 2,562,018 of NC_079536.1, forward strand.
CTTTATTAATATGTTTGTGCTTGTCTTTATGGACGCACGACGGCAAGGAGCTGGGGAAATTCAACAGCCTGTGGACCGCTAGCTTTGCATTCTGATGCCGACGACGGTAAAAGTGACAGAGTAAAGCGGATAAGAAATGTTAACCTCTGTTGTTGATGATATTTCAGTCTCTTTTTCCATAAACATGACAGTACGACACTCTAGTATTTATGGCGAGGGACCCTCATCAGTGTTTGTATAAATATTTCATTACTAAAAACAGTCCTTACTGTGTTAAAGCTATTTTACACCATAGAACATCTTGAAACGGCATACTTGGTTCCTGACATTACGATTTCCGTCGCGTTTCAGCACCACGGACAGCGACGCGGCCTCGCTGACCTCTCGCCGCGCGCGGTGCGCCGCGCCGCGCCGCGCCGCGCCGCTACCGCGACCAGAGGGGGCCCCTTCACAATCACTCATCTGAAGCGCCTAATCAATATTAGGAGCAAATAAATGAGGCTTGCTGACAACTCGCGCAACATTTCGTGACAGACGGGTCAAATCACGGATGCAGCGACGCAGAAGTTTGACAACTTTGCCGCTAAACATGAGAAGTTTGACGCTGACGTTTTCAGTGGTGCGCGTTAATGAAAGAGAGCAGCGGCTTACATCCTCGTCCTCGCAGCGCCGGCTGTGCGGATGCAGGAGTCCGGGTCGCTGGGGCTCCGCCGGCTGCTCCGCCTGGCCGAGGAGCCGGCTCGCCTCCGGAGGGACCGGGAAGGAGCTGCCGGTGTTGATCTTCCCGGAGAACCGCTGATACAATGACGCCATGTCGGCGTGTTTTAATTGTTTTAGTTGTTTGCTAACGGGTTGTTGAAAAGTGGACGACGATTCGAACGTCCTCTTCAAGGATTCACGTCACGTTTGTACGCTGGCGACAAGCGAGACCAGATCCGGACACATCCAGAGCAGCGTCCCGTCCTCTGCTCCGCCGCCGCTCTTCCCTCCGCTGCAGGAGGACAGGAACTGTCCGGTAATGGACGCACGGACACGCTCACGGGGCTTCAGCCTCCGAAGCACCCAGGAGCTGCGACGTTCACGGACTAAAGTCCCAAAGTTGTCATGACTTTGCAGATGGAGGGAGATTAAGAATCCCCGGTACAGTTCCTGATCTTTGCCTCCGTTTCTGGGTCCGGGAAAGTGTCATGCGGAGAGCAACAGCGCCACCAGGTGGATGAAATACTCAGCATATTTATCATAGATACAGGTTTTTAAAAAACATTTTTATGAATAATTAAATATTTCGGGCTATAAATAATATCAAAATGTGCGTGCTTTTAATTCAGAACTTGGTATGACTGTTTTAATTATTAATTACGCAAAATATTTTTTTTATTATGGCAGATGAAGGACGCCTCCTTTCACCTCCAAATGTTCACCAAAAAGGAGAAATGTTTCCTTTCTGCAGCCTTAAGACGGAGAGAAAACAATAAATACGTCCCTAATGGCTGTAAAGCGTTTCTATAGGAACCCAAAATGGTGGGGTGACCTTTTCCAGGATCCTTCGGCGAGTCACATGAGGACACAGCGAAGGATCCCGCAGGGTTTTAGTCGGTGCCTTCGCTTCGGGGGGTGCAGACACGGATGGCGGAGACACAAGCGCCGCAGCGCTGGCACGACATCTGTCAACTTTATTTGCAGGCTCGGCACCGGAAGAGTCATTTCATACGCAGCAGACCAGGTTTTATAACCTGATTTAGTTTAGCCTCACAGGAAACCCCACCACCACCACACACACACACACACACACACACCACACACACACACACACTGCTACCTCAAACGCACACTCGCCTCAGCCCAGAACAGGCACAGATGCTCTGGAGGAAGCTCAAAAGCAGCCTCCACCTCCCATCCTACTTTAAAAGAAACCTCCAGTCTCCAGGTTTACTGGTAATTAGCAAGAAAAACAGAATTTCCTACCCTCAACATGTAGGTAAACTCACAAGGTGCCAAATATTTTAGGGCTGATTTTCTTTGGGAAAGGTTTTAGAAGAGGAAAAGAAATGCTGCCATGGGTTTTCTGAGGCCATTCCAGACTCTCTGGCACAGCAGCCAGGGAGCAAATTTCATTTTCAGGCTCTGCGGTGATGCGATTAAGGAGACAAACAGGCTGATGGGAAGATCTGTCCTACTGGAGGGAGTTCAGATCACTACAGATGCAGAGCTCTGGATACTGGAACATCCGCTTCCTGGAGCGTTATCGTCCTTTATCGCATGGATTTATGAGAAATAGGATTATTTTTAAGGCGTCACAGGGAAAAGTTAATCATCAGAGGAACACCAGAACAGATCAGCCCTGGAACTGGCCAGCAGAGGGCAGAACTGAGCCAGAACAAAGACAAAAATGAGCTTCATTTGCATTAATTAGGATCCAGAATCCACAGCAGTGATGATCCGTTGTTGCTCAAAGGTTTCAGGTGAGCCGAAGACTGCAAACAATCCAAAATCGCACACGACGCCATCTAGTGGAGACAGTTGGAAGAGCCCGGAAACACGGCCGCTTCATACAGTATTCCCGTCATCATTCCCCAGATCTCCGTGACTTATGAAGGACAGTTTCTCATTTCACACCGCAGCGCTGGAGCTGCAGCTTTAGAGCGTGGGTGGTGGGGGGGGGAACAGCAGCTCTAAATCCTTTCCTCCATCATAAAACGCAGGTCGTGTGGGGGAGGCGGACACGGCGAGGTGACAGACGAAGTTTGTCAGGTTCCTCGTTGCCCCGTCACCTCTCCAGGAGCCGAAGTTTAAGGGGGGGCAGTCGATCATCCTGGCGGGCCCTGAGGAACACGAACATGAAACGACGGTGTGACTACACCTGGGGCGAGGCGAGGAATCGAGAAGTTTCCTAAAACGTCGGTGCTCACGACTTTATTCGATCAATATCACGTTAACAACTGAGTAAAGCTCAATCTCAAAGTTAGCAAAACCGGAGGAGTCGTAGAGTGGCGTGATGGTTTCGCTTGGTTTCAGACGATTTTCTGACCTTGGCGGCGACGGCATCGTCTCTCCACCTCTGAGCGCAGAGAGCAAACAAATGAACTCAGTCAGATTTACTCTGATCCAGCCGCCGAGAACATTAAAACCCCGGAGCCTTCGCAGCACAACGATAAATCAGATCATTACCTGAGATATTTGGGCCTCGCTGAGCAGCTGCTTCATGGAGACAGAAGCCAATTTGCACCTTCAGCGAGTTTATACATTTGCCTCTGTGTACAATAAGATGAACGTTACGAAAACTAGGAGCCCTCTGGGGAAAAATATCGCGCGATTAAAACATCGGCGGCTAATGAGGGTTTTTAGGGGACTGAGGTTCATCTGTGGAGACGCTGCAACGTTGCGCTGCAAATGAGCGCGTTTATTAACCAACGTCATCGGCAGGTTTTAGCTAACAATGCTAACAACAACAGCTCAGCTGGAGGTGCTCCTCAAGAACCGAGAAATGAGGTCGCTTTCTTTGCTTTTCTCACCTTATAATCTCCACACCGGCACTAACCACGCCCACTCCAAATTTCTGACCAATCACACGACAGTTCTCGGATGAGAAAAAAAAAAGTTCTTCCAGATTCAGCAGGCTGCAAGAACTCTCAAACTAGACCAGAATAGAATAAATGGGTTCAACTTGGATGTTCAGATGTATTTTTAGCTTATTAAAAAGAGTAAATGAAAAGTCAACGGAATAAAATTGTTTAGTTTCAGACTCTAGTTGCGGGTTTATCCTTCAGCCTCCTCTAGAGACTGAATAGATGTCTGGAATAAATCAAAGTAAACATCAGGTTCTGGTCCCTGAGAGCGTGTCGTCTGCTCCAAAGGCAGTTAAAAAGCTTCCTCCGTATTCCCACTCGCAGATCCCGAATGGCAGCCTGAGATTAAAGAGGCTGAAGCTCGACACGCTCAGACAAAAAAATGAAACGGCCAAAATTAATAGGTGCTGTCAGTTTGCGTCAGAAACCACAACCCCCCTCACACACACACACACACACACACACACACACACCGCGGCACTGATCGTTGGATCGACACCTCCATCTGCCCATTTGCTCTCAGTCGGAGCATCGGGAAGGGAAACGAATCCCAGGAATGACAAACAGCCCGAGGCACAGAATCATCTCTGACAAATAAAATTCTGCTCATTCTGCAGTTTTCCGTCGCGTCTGTATATCAAGTGTTGAGTTCCGAAGCGTGAAGTGACACCAGGCGCGGCAAATTGAGTTCTAATCCAATTTGGAATGGGTGAGATGAAGTCCCCGGGAAATTCAGACGGACAGAGCGAGCAGGGGGAGTGATGGGGGAAGGAGAGGGAGGGATCGGAGTTTTGAGCAGGCGTAACGGCGGCGGTGGCGGCACGGAGGTCATTTTTACAGGAGAGGCCCGGACACAGACGCGGGTCGCTCTCCTGCACCGTTTCTTCCATCGGCCCGAGCAGAAATCTCCTCGGATACGAATGTTGTTCAACATATGTAACGTAGATCTGAGTCCAGACACACAAAGTCTGCTGGTTTTAAATGGAAATACAGGAGTGATCCCAGTTATCCCAGTTATCCCAGTGTAAATGCAGACAGCTCATTATCATGTCCGTGTATTCTGGGTGTTAGCGTGTAGCTGTTAGCCTTCAGCGTCTCTGCTCAGGGGGGTTTTCTGATCTGAAAACAGCCTCCAGCTTGTTACAATCATTCCCAACACAGCCCCCTGGAATCTTCCATCCTGCCGGAGGATCCACGCGAGGGGTTTTCATCCCAAATACAGGGATTTCCTCACTGACCTTGAATTTCACAATATTCTGCAGTGCGTTAGCAAAGCTGAGCGGCCATTTTCCTCCCAGGTATTTTTATCCTGGAGGTTTTCATGGAAAATACAGTTAAAATATGGGCTCAGATATATGGCAGCAATTCCAGACCAAAGATGAGAGACCTGTCCAGAGTCGGATCATGGAAAAGTTCAGCGTGGAGCCACCGAACCTGCGTGCGTTTGCGCGTGCACAAATACAGCATCGATGACGGCAGACCGCCTTTGTTATCCAAGAATATGCCGTTATTATCTGATGGCTTTTTAATCTGTTTCAGAATTCCAGACAGGGTTTTGAAGCCAGTCCAAGTCAACTGGCCGCAGAACTCCAGGCTGCGGGGGGGGGGGGGGTCTATTGGAGGAATGACAAAAAAACAACCTCAAATAAAAATGGAAATGTTGTGGTTTTAAAACATTTATTGATTTAATCCAGAAGCTGCCTGAGACAAAAACAAATCCTTCATTCACATTTCAATTCGGAGAAAGTCAAACTCCTGCTTTTTGGGACATGCCCCCCCCCCTTTAAAAACAGAAGCCAAGAAGGATGTAGTTTCCTTTTGAAGAAAAGATTCTGGCAGAAAACATGTCAATGCAACAGTAACTGGAAATTCTGGGAAATGAGACACGGTGACGTGCCGGGACGCTGCCGGGGAGATTCCAGGGGACCGGGAACGCCGCTTCCCTTAAATCTGGAACATCTAATCTCTGCGACTGCTTGCTGCAGATGACCTGATCTGCGGGTATCAAAGCGACCGATCGTGTCAGACTCCTGGACCCCACGTGTACCGGGAGAGATCGTGGAGGAGATGCAGCGGCGCAGCTGACCCGGAGGACGAGGAGGAGGAGGAGGCAGCACTGCTCTGGTTCTCCATGGAAACCTGCTCCAACAGGATGGAATAACCCTGATTTGAATATGACACGACCTTTGACCCGAGGGATTGCGTCTCCAGATGCCACCGCGGGACCAGATTGACCCAATGAACAGCAAATCACGGGTCGGCTGGGGTCCGCATCCGCCGCCGACCTCACCTCAAAGGGGACGGCGTTCCAACATGGCAGCGCGACTTTTCCGTACTCACCCGACATTTCCTGCTCATTAAATTCAGCTGCTCTCCTGAGCAACACGGAGCGAGTCAGCGCTATCTGACCAGAGCGAAGGAAACGTCACAAGGAGGTGAATTTAATGGCCGCTTCGCTTTAATCTTGTACATTATTCACACTTAATTGCGCCGCCTTAATTGCGCCGGAGCCACATTATGAAAGGAAGCGCCAGCAGGCATTTCGCTGTTGCAGGCACTGAATGGGTCCGGCAAATTAGCTCAACCTCCAGCTTTTTACTCCAAATCCTCCTATTTTTCTCCTCCAAATAACGTTAAATTCGCCGCTAAAAAGCCACGGAGGATAAAAGCCGGAGCCTCTCGGCCGGTGCTGCTGCTGACAGAACTTTGGGAGGGTTCAAACCAGACGGGCTGAAGAAGTAAACAAGCGGATAAAGAGGAGAGCAAAGGGAGGCTGATTTAAGGAGACAGCTCGGATTTACTGTCCGACCTTGGGACGGCAGCCTTGAGAGGTGCTCGCTGAGTTATGAAGATGAGCCCCAGAGGCGGCACTGACCCACCAGAGGAACAGCCGCCCTGTCATTGTTCCCGGAGAATTTAACACTCCAGATTCCCGCCGCTGCTCCCGCGCTCACCGAATCCGCGTCAATCACACGGACGGAGCAGGAACCAGCCAAACCGACACAATGAGAGGCTGAATACCTGTTTCCCGAAGCACCCGGGGGCCAATAAGAGGAACGGACGGCTTGGCTTACCATTTTGGAGGCGGTGGTGTGGAAGTGCTGGGTGGCAATTAGCATCGACATGTCCGAGCCGACGGCGGAAAGCTCCTCCGAAACACTGTGTGATCCTCAGTCAAGTCCTCGGGACAAGTGCTCAACTGAGGCTTCACCTGAAGAGGCTGGATTAGTGGGAGACCTGGAGCACCTGAGCGTCCCCCCTCCCGAACACTCGCGGATCAATCACAGCGCAAGGAGGATTTGAGGTGATGTGTCGGGATCCACTTGGCAGAACGGGGGCTCTCCGGGAAAGCGTGTCCGCTCGCTCTGGCTGCCTCTCTCTCCCCTCTGCACCCCTCGATCTCCCGACTCCTCTCCGACGAGCCGTCTTTGACTTTCCACAGCCTCTCGATCTTCCTCATTGACTACGCTCCCTCGCCGGGGTTTATCAGTCTCCCCGAGACAAGTCGTCTTCTCCAACTCCCACTTGTAGTAGCTGCAGACGGGCAGTGTGTTTGCGATAATCTCCCCCTCCCCCGACTCATTCCCTTTCTTACCCTTACCTTCCCCCCTCCCCTCTTTTCCCGCTGGAAGCTTGGCTGGATGTTTTTTTTTCTTTTGGCGGGTGCATCACCTGAACTAAATTGGGAGGTTTAACTGTAATCTGTCAGGCTGTTCATGGGAGAGGCATCTGCTGGGAATGGCAGCCAAACACCATTCTTTACATCTTTATTGCCTGCTTTAGCGAGGCAGGAGTGTGTGCGGGTGTGTGGGGGGTTCGGTAGAGGGCTGCCAGGTGGGCAAAGAAGGAGAAGATGGAGGGGAGGACGGATGAAACGCAAAGCAACAGTGGCGAACATCACTGCGGGTGCAGTTTAGAGTCCTGCAGGTCCTCAGGTGAGTCGGGGGTCTGGTGCCAACCACGGAGCCGCTCTTCGGTTTAATCAGTCCCCGCGATGGGCCTCCATAAAGCCGTTGGTGATATATTTGCGCCATGAATCACGTCTTGTAAATGACCTGCAGCGCTCCAGGAGATTGATCCCGGGCACAGCAGAGGGCACACCGGCATTTATGCGGCAGTGACGGACACAACGCAGTCAGAGCCAAAGTAATGAAGCCGCTGCTGCAAGGCTCCAGGGGTAAATGAGGCGGACTGAAGGGCAAAAACTTTGGGGGAGGTTTAATTTGCAGGTGTGAGAGGAACGTGGACGGGGAAGGAAACAGCTAGCACGTTTGCTTCACCCCCGTTCCTGCGTCAGAAGTTGGATCATTCCGGTGGGAACACAATGGACACCTGGCCACTAGGTGCTAATTACAGCTAGCATTTAGCTTCATTCTTCACCAAGTTTGGGGGGCTGAGGACTGATCAAACAGATGAAGTTTGGAGAACGGATGTGCTACATCATGAGAAGTGGATAAATGCTAGCTTAGCTTGGAAATTAAGAAGATGGAGGATAAGAAGTGGTTGCAGCCGCTTTGACTGACACGATCCGGCCTCCTGCTTCATTTTAGCGAGGACACAACCGGCCGTGCCTCATGGAACGTCTGTCTGAGGTTTGATCAAATATCCACTATTCTGTCCTAGAAAAAGCAAAAAGAGCTTGCACGTGAGGGAACGCACATCAGACCCACCAGTGCACACTTCATCTTTATTATTCATTTCTGCATTAAATGCACTCACGCCGTCTTCATTAACGTTAGCATGTGCTAACTATACTGTAGGTGGCAGCAACGACCCCCAACTGAGCTGGGGCTCATAAGAAGGGTAAAACCAGAGTGTGTGTGAGCAGTAGGCCTGTTAACCAGGCTGAAACACAGCCGGGCAACAAAAGACGGGGGAAGAATAATATTAATATAAAAACTGCATTTCGCTGGGATGAGTTTCATGCAAAATTGAACGTGGTTCACATCACAGAACTTGGTTAATTAAGTTTCTGTGAACAGATGCTTCAAACAGACCATTTGCAATAAAATTCCGGGAAAAAGGAAAAGGATAAAAATGTACTCTCAATTACTGGGGGGCTTTTTATTGTGTAATTAATCAAGCTCCGCGGAGTTCTGAACAACAGCGGCAACAGCAGAAAACACAAGCAACTCTAAAAATAGCAGTCAGATGACATAAACTGAGCTAAATCAGACAGGAAAAACCGTGAAACAGCAGATGCAGTGAACAAAAGAGGCTTTTCCACGTTTAAAAGTGGGGATGGGGAAAAATCTCACTGCACCAACTCAGCAGGTCCATCTGGCTCAAAGAGCCCTGGTTCCGGTGCTGACAGCGCATTTCTGACCTTTCAAATAACACCTTCCATGTTCCAACACACACACACACACACACACACACACACACACAAAATATCTGACCGTGAGATGAACCCGATTCATTTTTTTAAACAAACAAAACAGGAAAAATCGGAAAAATCAGAGTCACACTTGTGTTTTAGAGGATCGCCAACGAGTCTGATTCCATTTCTGGGCTGCTCGCTAATATCTGGATAAGGACCGGGCTTCAGCCCTCAGCTCCCATTTATTCCATTGCTGAGCACCAACTTATCAATTCCCCCGGTTCACCAGCGCAGAGCGAAGGCACAAAATGGAAGAAAAGTCCAAAGTGGTTCCTCAGAGCCACTGAGGATAATTTCAGAATGTGGGGAGGGGGGGCGAAGCCTGGATGAGCCGCCAGGAAAATCGGCCACGAAAGAGGAGAGAAGAGGGCAGAACGGTCCGAGGGGCAGATTTAATTTGGTGGAGAAACGGGAAGCAACAACATAGACAGAATCACTTTCAGAATTTTGGATTAGTGAGCGGCGCAGCTAATTCAATTTGGCCTCTAAATGGAATTTACATCCACAGTTGTTACTGTGATGTTCGGACGATTCTGTGCCGTTTCCATTAGTGCCGATGCGTCGGCTCCAAATTACCCCATTGCTCATCATAAAACCGCCGTCTAAAGCAGCCACGGCTGGTATATATTATTTCAATTGTTATTAATAGGACTATCAAACTCCAGCGCCAGGTCTATACGTAGAGCCACGGTGGGGAGAAGAGATGAGATGATCCCGTCTGAATTCCTGCTGCAGCTCCTGAATAAAAGATGCAAGTTTTGATATTGCTCCAAGTCCCCCTCCCCCCCCCCCCCCCCCATGACTCATCTCAATTAGCGCACAGACATTTTAGAGGCGCATTTTAGAGGCGCGTCCTGGGAACGTGGCAATGCACGGAGGACAATGACTGACAACTCCAAACGCAATGTGAGGAAAAAAGCACTTCGATCAAAAGAGCCACCGGAGTCCAGTGAGAGGAATTATGGGTAAAAGAAAACAGAAGAAAATCCATTTCTGGCCTGATCTGGGAGACGTGGAGGCCGATAAACGCTAGGGCTTTTGGAAGGGAGCGAAAAGCGGCTGTGTTCCAAATATTGACGTGATACAGATGAACGTCTGGTTCACTGGGTGGACTGGGAAGCAGACTGGAGAGAACGACCATACGGCTCGAGCCCGGGCTGAAAACGGCCAGTAGGTGGAGCCACAGTCGATAAACGGACACGTTTGAGCTCTTCTGGTGTGGAAGCACTTGAGCCTCCCTTTTTAAAACGGCACTAATCGAGTCAGAAACATTTAAAAAGTGAGAGATTAACTCGACGCCTCACCCGACGCCACCATCCCTCTTTGCCGGGATTGATGCCCGATTTGATTAATTGCCTTTTAGCCGACTTGAGGCTGAAGAACGACAAAGTAATTCACCGACACAACAAACAACCGGAGCGCTCACTCAGCCGAGGGGCCATTTGAAGCCGAACGCGGGGGGGATTAATCCCCGGAACCTCCTCCATTAGCCTCAGCTTGTCAGGAGTAAAACCGGAGAGAGGAACTTCTACTTTCTGTGGCGCCGAGGTGCTTTCAGGACTTTAGTGCTCTCGTAAATACTCTCGTCTCTGACGACAGAGTCCGAGGTCGATCCTCCGCCTGACTGTGATCCAGAACCAGGATCAATCCAGCTGCATCTGACAGATGACACCCGCCACCCATCAGGCGGGGGAGGTCGCCACGGCGACAGACGTAAGAGCCCGATGACGATGCGCTCGAGGACTTCATACAGATTCATGCGCTTCTCTCCTCCCGCTTCCTCATTCCTCGACTGGAGCGCGACCGCCACGTCTGCCGCTCGCGGCCGTAATTTCATTCTGGAACCATGACCTCTTATCATAAACCCTGGAACCTTTCGGGGGGGGGGGGGGGGACAATAACTGTCCCGCCTGCACGCAGAGCTACAAATCTGAGAAATGGAAGTCGAGTAAAGGGAACTTCCAGCTCGAGGAACAATCCCCCAAAACTTCTTTAACTGTAACGCTAACTTTAACGAGCAGAGGCATGATTGTCCACCAGGGGGCGACAAGGGAGGTGTGGAAATTTGTGCGATTAATCCTTGCAGATATAAGAAAAGTGATCCTCCTAACTTTGTTACAGCCAACACCGCCTGATCCATAATCTGAATATTCTTAAAATCGATGCGCTGAGTCATCGTTTATATTTAGCTGCGTTGGAAGACGAGCCAAGGCCGATTTGCGAGCAGTTTTCCGATAAAACAAAGGTATCGGTTTCTCCTCAAATCGGATTAGCTGCGCTTCTTTGCCAAAACCGACCCCACGTTAAACAAGTTAAGACCCGAGCGGTGAGCCTCCCAGACGACGACGACTGCTGGCGGAGTGGGCGCCGTGCGGGAGCGATACCCAGCATCGCCGTGGCGACGGATGGAGAGATACCGGTGAACCTGGGAGAGGTCGACCACAGCTGCTCTGACAGGTACAAGACCGGTGTGAGTGTGTGTTTGTGTGTGTGTGTGTGTGAGCAGTCAGAGGGTGCGCGTCCCGGCCTGTCAACAATCCGCTTCCTCGACCACCTGTGTCCTCACACCCCCGTTTCATCTTCCACCCTCTTCCCCAGAGATGAGCAGGTGGGGGGTGGCGGGGTGCAACAAGGTACACAAACACAACAACAGCTCGGTCTCCTGCGCCGCTCCGCCTCCCCCCTCCGTGTGCACAGCGCCATGAGCAGGGTGGGGATATTGAGACAGACGTACCGCCGCCAGATGAGCGGGGCATTTCAGTCACGCAGGCCTCAAAGGTAAACGTGGTCTGGGTCCGCAAGCAGCTCCTCGTTTATTGTGAAGCAGCGGGGAGACTCGAAGGCACCATCACGCCGCCGAAAAAGGCAATAAAGGGCAGCTCCTCTGTTCACACTTCTGACAAGCTATTTGCGGCTCCGCCGCGCCATAGAAGCGTATGATTATTTGATATCGTTTGCCATGTTCTCGCTAAGGTTGTCCCTGTAGAGGTTAGCGTGGTTCCTGTTTCTTCTCCAGCAGCAAACCTTTTATTAGCAGATATGAAGCCACGTCGGAGAAGCTCCCTCTGCTCCCGGTTATTTGCGCGGGCGACGATCGGGCTGCGGGAATCCTCCCCGCAGGCTCCCCTGACAGCGCGTAGAGCTGCGCTCTTTTCAAGCTAACGAGGGAAGAAACAACGATAAATGCTGTCGACTCCTCCACCAGAGACACCTCAGACCACATTTATTAAAGCCATCTGAGTCAACGCGCCTGATCAAGCGTTCCTCCTCCTCCAGCCTTCAGCCTCCTCAGCTTTGACACATTAGGAGGAAAAACAGCCCGGAGGAAGGATAATCCAGCCCGGCGCTCTTCAGGTGAGGATTATCTTTTAATTAGTGGTTGATTTTATGAGGTCGTCTTTTTCCTCAGAATCACGGTTAGTTGAGAATCGGATTAGCACGGAGCTTTCCTTCTTGATAATTTAATCCAGCCATATTAGCATTAACTATTCATTTTGATATCAGAGATTAAGTACAGGAGCAAATGCAGCTTTTAGTCTTATTGCTTCGTCATTACTTATATTCCGCAAAAATATTCCACACGTGTGAGCATTTTTAACTTTTTACTCCTGATTACTTTTTGTAAACTTTTTGAGAAGCAATTTTGTTCTCCTCCACCTCTCCTTCTCCCACAATTGAAATTCTAGAGGCAGGCTTTGATCACCACTACATTAAGCTTTACATTAGAAACAATCATTAGTGCGCCATCATCCCTGCGACCAATTTGCTTTCAGAAAATAGTGGTTCTTGAGCGTTCCTCAGCTCACAGAGGACCAATGAGCCACACCAAACTTGATTAGCGCTCCCGGTAATGCATCTCTCTCTGCAGGCCGAGGCTTTATAGATGAAGGCGGCGCTCCGTCCTGGAAACGGGAGTGGACTGGTTTTCAAAAACCTCTTTGAGGAGGTTTGCTCCAGCAAAGGAGGACGTGTGGGGAGATAAATGAGTAATGAGTTCCCCATGTTCAGTCAAGGCTGCCCGGCTAAATCCTGAAGGCTTTTCAGGTTTGATTTTCAAAGAGGCTCCTTTATTTAAAAACTAAACTGCTTTGTATTTAATTTGAAAGAAAAATGCGTGTTGACGGGATTAGAGAATCAACCAGGTGATTTTACATCCAAAAACACGCGCGGGTGGCCAAAAACGCACGATTTAATCACAAGCGAGACAAAAAAAGTATAGATTTAAGTCATTATAACAAATAGAATCAGAAAGGCCATTTATGAAATGCACAAAACGACCCAACTACTGGGCATAATTATCCCGATTTGATGAGATTGAACCATTTACGAGGCTCGCCACCTCGCTGCTCCACAACTTCGGCTCAGTTTTCCCTCATGAAGTTAGATTGGAGTCTATTTCTCGAGGTTTCTCCGGCAGCAGTTTTATTAATCTGGAATATTCTGGTCCTTTAATGAGCGATCCACCTGGACGTACCTTAACTTCCCACTGAATGATCTACAGTCTGGGCCTGGATTCGGTGGGAGCAATAAACTTTAGAAGGTCAATGGTTTCAGGATTAATGATGAGATGAATGGAGGAAAGCTCTCAGCCGCTGCTCAAAATACAAAAATCAGTAATTGGAAAGGCTTCGCACAGTCAGGCCTAATATTTATTGAGATTTTTGACAACACGCCTTTAATCCGCAGCGACAGCCCATTAATAAAGCGCTTCTGCTGAAAGCCATTAAAACAAAAGCTCTGCGCTCCTATAACGTTACGGAGACGAGCTCATGTCAGACTCATCAAACGTCCCTCCCGACAGCTTTATGAGAGCAGAATGGACGTGGCTCCGGGGCCGGGGGGCAACTGCTGGGGAGCGGATGGGTGTGAACTTTAAGCCTGGCAGGTTAGCGAGCGGCGGCGTCCAGCTGACAGCGGGGAACAGCCTTTCCTGATGTTTGATTAAGAGGGGAGTTGACCTTTCTGATGGCTCTAGGGGGAGGGGGAGGGGGGGGCTTCAGAGACACGCTCTCACCTGACAGCCGGCGAGTCGGCAACTCCTCTTTACGACCCCAATCTGTCAATCGGCACCGGATGCCGCTCCACGCCTGTTCTCGGGTAAAAAGTAAAATCTCGCTGGCTCTGAGGTGGCGGTCGTACGCCGTGCGAAAGCTACTGAAAGAGCCGTTTGTCGGGGGTAAACGGTGACGACTGGGGGGTGTCAAAGTGATGCTACAGCTGAAAATGTAGCTCCAGAAGAGCTCTAAACATCTCCCACCCATTTATGATCATCTCCTCAAGCAGGACCTTCATAACTGATGGCGAGGAAGCGCCCCAGACGGGTCAATGCAACGTGATGAATCGGACCTGGAGGGCTGCACCGACTGTGCCCGTGTGACAAATTACCGGTGTCAGACTCTCAGGTATTTCCCTCCCAATCAATACGCAGCGACAAAAAACACCGCCGTGGTTTGTAATCGCCAGATCAAGAGCAAGCGCGACACGCGTTCAAGACACAGAAACACCCTGCACCGTTATTTCGGGACAAACTTAAAATCGATAAATTCTCAGGGATGGGGGGGGTGCAGAGAGTGCAGGCGGGTGTCTCAGCGCAGCAGGAACGCAAAAAGTTGCTGCTTAAAGTTGCTCGAATCAGAGGGAGGAGCTTCTTTTCAGGCCACCAAAGATGCACGCTGACGGCTGGAACACACAAGGCCGACACGCTCGGACGCCGCCAGCTGTTCCCAGGACCCAGAACCCCCTCCCGACACTTGTACGAAGGTACCAAACATTGTTGTATAGATGTTGCCGGACACATCGGTGGACGAGCGTGTGCTGCTCCGTCACCGGAGCCCAGGGCTGAGCTGCTGAGGTGGATACCTGCCAACGAGCATCTGCCGGGTCGGTGGGGGAGCGCAAATGAGACTCGGACTCGCCTGCGACGCATCAGTTCAGCCTCAGCGAGCGGGAGGCAGATCCTGGTGACTGACTGCACCGTAAAGAACCAGCGGATCAGTTTGAGGCGAGGCTCAACAGCAGAACTGGAGCATTTTAAACGCTCGAACACCGACGACGTGTGAACAGGTAGGCTGGCCTTTATGGAGGTTTCAGGTGGCTGGAGAGCCACTCGCCCTTCAGCCAACCTTCCCCCGCGTGACCACATGCATAATGCGGAGGGAGGGACATTATGGATGTCTTTGGTGGGAGTACTTCCTGAAATGCAAATAGGCAGGCTTTGCGGAGCAAATGGTCACATCCACACTGCGGCGGAGATTCGATAACCTCAGCCCTTTAAAGCCTCGGCAGCAGAGAGGGGAAGGGGGGGGTGTCCACAACGACCCTCAAGGAAATGCATCTGCCTGGAGGTCCCCTTGGTCAATCGGGACAGAACTGCAAATTAGGGGAGGAAAAAAACATTGAAATGACGGCGACTCGCACACAACCTCAACAATGAAAACGGCGGTCCGAGACGGCATCCGGGCACCCCAATTAATTTAAATGAATCCCCTCGATTCAGGATTGTAATTAATACCAGCCACACGAGGCAGCGCCAGACAGAAGTTAATTTAGCATCGAGTGAATTCTTGCGATCCGGACTCTGATGTTCAGGGAACACACGCAGTCCTCCACAACAGGTGCTGTTTTCATTTTATGTCTGGCTAGCTTTAATGATCTCATTAGACGACCGCCGTAGCCGGGGAGCCGCCGTCGGCACCTCCGCCGTGACAGGCAGCGCCGAGCGGGAAGGCCAGATGTTTCCCCGATGTCACGCTCGTAACAGAAGCCGCTTATTTATGGGACGGATGAGCTTCAGAGCGTGTAGCTGGGAAATAATTTTTTTTAAAAAGGCTAATTGAATTCCCAGTATGGTCATGAAAACAGCTACTCTCTGCTGCATGGAGACCCTGTTAGAACTGTACAGTATTACCCAGAATTCTCGCTGGCAAGCACCGCTACTTCCTGTGCCAGGAACCGAAAGAGCACAAATTAATCATCTACGACCTGATGGCAAAAGATGGAGAGGAAAGAGTCTAAGAGGTTGATCAAGAGCCCTCCAGAGATAGGCGAGTTTCCTGTTAGCATTTAAAAAGCTGTAACAAATTTACAATAGAGACATGAACAACCAAATATGTTAGTAATAAAGTAGGACTGTTTTAATTTGGTTCAAGCAAAAATGAGATAAAGTTCGAAACATTTTATTTGTGTTCCCTTTTGGTTCCATTACGTCACTTTAGAGTCAACGGGGCAACTAAATTTGTTAATATCCCATCGTTTCCATCTACTCTGTCTTCAACCACATTAGCATTACTTCCAGTAGGCGGGACTGGAGAATCTCTACCTATGAATGTGTAGTAACGGGATTAGAACCAGGGTGTCCGGAACATTATAAACAAACCCAATCAACCGAGCACGCTAATGCTTAGCAACAGACTTAGCAAACCACATTAACATGTCAGGTTCAGCTTGGCCTTCAGCCCCGTCGCAGGTTTCCGAAGCTGAAGCGGCCGATGCAACAAGATGAACAAAGGCGCCGACTGACCAGGAGCAACAGAAGCATCAAACAAGCAGATCGGTGCTAATGAGTCGGATCGACTGTGAGAGGAAGAAACCTGTCCGGGGAAGACTCTCTGAGAATTTGGCAGTGTGGGCTTTTGCCTTCTGCCCATCTGCTCTCCATCCCTCACCTCACGCTAAGCTTCATCCCAACACCGGAACAGCGAGAAAGGCAGCATAAATCCATGGAAACATGTGAAGCGTGCGTGCGCGGACACACCGATGAGCGTGATGGAGTGAGAGTGGCCAACTGAGTGGTCGGTTTGCACATTCCGCGCACACGCCGCCTGTGAAACGCAATTACGCTCGATGCCATGAGTAAGTGGCGGAGGGCAGCTTATCATGTCAGAGTCCTAACGAGAGCTACCGAGGGAAATCATCATTAATGCCGAGCACAAACACGGGACGGCCCTCCTGGGAAGAAAAAGAGGCTCTCAAAAAAAAAAAAAAACATCCTGTTGCAAAGAGCAGATGTTTGAGACGTGAAGATGTAGAAAATGAATTTCTCATGACTGCAGAATTAGGTCAAAACAGCTGGTGGATTTTGTCTGGAAAAAGTAGAAAACGGGCGTTGGTAGATCAGTCTGGGCTGAGAAGGTGGGAGGGTTCTCGGTTTGAGACCCAGTGCAGACAAAACCTGGAAGGTGTTGTGGGAGCAGGTGCCAAAACACCTTCAGAACACTGCTGAGGTACCCTTGAGCAAGGTGCTGAACCCACAAATGCTCATATAGGGCCCTGCAATGAGCTGACAACTCATCCTGTGACCCCGAAAGGGTTAAAGCGCTGATGAAGACGAGATGAGAAACAGAAACGTGAAGAACGTCTCAGATTTGTTGGTTCATAGGCTGATGCTAAAGTGGAGCATCGGCACCAGCAGCAAACAACGCCGTCCGTTTACCCCCCCCCGAGTAAATCAGAAACTTTACCGTCATTGTCGGGTCAAGAGCAGAGCAAATGTGGGTTTTATTTTAAGTTGCAGCGAGAAGGAGAGGAGTCATTGAACGCACCCTTGGGGGACGCCACGAGTGAAACTGATTCCGCAGTTTATGTCAGAGCCAAATGCAAGAAAGAAAAATGACATTGAAAGAGCTGTTGCTGCTAACAGGCTCCTTTGAATAGCAACGCTTTTACCTGCTCGGTGGAGGGAACCCGAAGCCCACAGAGACGTCTCAGTTTCAGAATGAACAACATAAAACAGGGGGGACAGAAATCAACATGACCGTTTGAAAGAGTCCAATTACCGCCTCTCCTCATAAAAGGGGAACATTGCAGCAATCAGGCCTTAAGTGGCGCGGGGGTCTCCACGCACAAACAATGCAGGGACGGAGGAAATATCCAGCTACTGTACGCTCATTATGGAGCCCGAGCACTCGGCATGATGCAGCCGGGCCGAGTGCTGATTGATTGCCGAGGGCCGCAGAGAGGGGGCATCGGAACCAGACGGCAGACACGGCGCGTGCATATGAAGTGTGTGTGTCTGTGTGTGCGTCTGCGTGTGTGTCCGTGGTAATATCTCAACGGTTTAACGCGAGACGCTCCCACGTGTGCGGCAGCTCAAAGGCGGCAGGAGTCATTTTAAACCAGCTTGGGAAGCAAGGAGGTGTGAGGAAGATGAGAGGGGCGCGCCGCCGGAAGTTTTAATGTCACCATGAATTAATATTCAGATGGAATCCGAGAGGACGCAACAAGATTTAATAAAATGCTCCTGGTCAGGCTGGTTGAGGCAAAGCTTTGAAAGGAGAAAACCAGGAGAAAACCAGGGAAGATCTGAGAGGCACTAAATCGATACAAAAATATTTCTTTAAAACAGGCCGGAGCCAAAATGAGCCTCTTTATTGCAGGCTACGCTACATGGCGAGGAAAATGTAAATGCGGCTAAGCAGTTGCGGCTCCTCTGCAGCAAAAAGTTAAACGCTGGAACCATCTGCCAGCCTCGCTCGACAGCTCCACAAACAAATGTAGCCGAGAGGTGAAACATTCAGCGTGATGGATTCCAGCGTGCCTAATGAAATGCTGCCGCTGCGAGCTGGCGCGGCTGAAGGACTGCGGCCCACGTAAAGGTCACGATAAATCAACCTCGGCGGTCTGGGTCTGATTCTGCAAAAATCAAACCACAATCTCCCACATAAATATCCCACACGAGCTCCCAGGTCACGTCCACGCGCATATACATCAAAATAAGTGTCCAATCTCGCATGCTAATTTGGCTAAACTGTTTCCAGAGAGGCAGCCCGAGAACAATCGGACGACAAACACTGTTAATTTATGGCTGGATACTCGGTCATTCATCAACCAAGTCGAGCTAGCTGTTAGCGCGTTTTATTATTGTAGAATTTACGCATCGCGTTTACAACTGTTGTTTCCGGCTACTCCCCGACGCTTTACCGATCAATTAAGCAATAAGGGTGATTAATCGCTGCTGCTATTATGATGCCAGATATCGGCTAACGCAACCGAAATGCTGCGGATGCAACAGCGGTACCGGGGCTGTCGCGCTGCCTCGCTCTCCGTCAGGCGGTGTAACAAGTGCACTCATAACGGGGTGGGGGTGGGGGGGGATACAGCCGTCAATAAAGCAGCGTGCACGCCGGGATTCCACTTTATCTTTATGTGGAAACGAGCCTGCGAGGAGCGGGGCCGCGTCGATACGACAGCAACGATTCAGCCTGCATCCACGACGGCGGCGCACAAATCAAGGTGGGGGGGGGGGGGGTCCTGATTTACCGTGGCCCCCCGGCCTGCAGGCACACCAGACAGCTGTGGGACGCCTGTCCTGGCAGCGTAAACGCTCAACACATCTGCCGCCAGGTGTGGGCGGGGAAAAACGCGCGCCGGCGTTGGATAAAGGCGACGCTGTTCAACCATCAGCTTATGGTCGTCTGGCAGAAACACCCTCAAGATGATCAGCTGGAAATGGCTTTGGAAAGGCATTATTCATATGGGGGGGGGGATCCAATTGACAAATAAAATAATGTTGACACTTTTCCAAATCTTTTAAGCTTTAAATTGAACTTGAAATTGATTCAGCGGCTCGGGAGGTTGTAAACAGGAGCAGGAGAAAGATTTGCGAGCCAAAGGCGCCCGTGATTGATGGAGGAGGCGAAAGTCGCTGCGAAAGAGGCTGAAAAACACAGAACGAAGTGATCGGAAACGTTGGCGCCTCCATGAGAGAAGACTCGCCCTGGCTGGAGGAGCGCCAACATCGGCTCAAAGTGGGAAAAAAACTCCGAAACAGTCAGA
Source organism: Takifugu flavidus (assembly GCF_003711565.1). NCBI lineage: Eukaryota > Metazoa > Chordata > Actinopteri > Tetraodontiformes > Tetraodontidae > Takifugu > Takifugu flavidus. The sequence continues at coordinate 2,581,737 of NC_079536.1, forward strand.
AAATGCAATAATGGTGAGGAATGGGGCCCCTCCGGGTGGTCTTTAGAGCCCCTCTGTTTTGGCAGAGATAAATCTCATTTCCATCCGGAGACACAAATCAAGGCGGCGCTGCTGTTCGGGCCCGCGAAGGGCGTCGGAGCGCAATTAGGCCCAAGGAGCAGCCTCGCGCTCTGCATTCGCTGACTGACGACACGCAATCCTTCCCATGATGCACTGCGGCCGAGCGGGTGCGGGAAACGTGTGTGTATTGTATGGCAACATCTCAGCTGCCCCCCCCCCCGTGCAGACCTGGTTAGCAGCGATTTTCTGCACCCCGGGGATGTTGGAGGCACCACATTTTTCATCTGCTACCTGTATCAGCTGCAGACAGGATCCCCAGCAGCGTCCAACCCGCTTCGTTTGGCGCTGAGAAATCACGCCGCGTTGGATTTAGAACCGACTTCCAACCGAGACAAACGGGTCCACGAGCCGGCGCTTATAGCGAGGGGTGCGACGGATCTGTGAGCTCACGCCCGAGGGCCGTGTCTGCTTCCATCCCCGCTTCCTGTTTACAAAATGACATCCAAGGGGCGGGAAAAGGTGCGAGTGAGCCAGTAAATCAGGGAACGGACAGAAACGGGCGGGAAAAAGAAAAGCACGAGGGTAAGATTAAAAACAATAACCCGGATCCAGGGAAGACAGACTGGCTAACAAGGGCGGCGTTTGGGATGCGATTATTGGATAATGGATGGCAGAAATCCGTCTGTGGCGTCCATAAACAGCCACCAGATTCCGATGACTCCCGTCATCCTCACTGGATCCTTTTCTGGTGTAAACTGACCTGCTGGATCAGACGCGGCCACTTTCCTCCTGAACACCGAGGATAAACATCTTTGTTTACGTTTCATGGCGGCGGAATAGAGGCGGTAAACAGCCGGTTCACGCCCCCGGAACGGCGAGGCGCCGCGGGGAGCCTTCGGCAGAGGAAACATTTAGAAAGGACAGACTCCACGCAGCTGTGTCCCACATCTTCCAAAAACCGGCCTGGGGGGTTGCAAGAGCACGGCTTAGCCAGCTATAAATAAAGCAGGAGGATGGGGGGGGGGGCAGAAAAATGCAGCAAAGTAACAGTTAAAGTTGGCCTGAGTCGCCCACGATGCACCAGCCTTAATATTCCACTTTTATGAAAAGCTGGAAGCCAAACGCCTCTGAAGGTCCAGTTACTGACCCCTAATATCTGAGGGAGTCTCACGGGGCTTGGTCCCCCCTCCACTGCCACAGAACCCCCCCCCCCCCCAGCCGGGGTGATGACAGCCACCTCACGGCTTTGCGCAGGGGGGAGAAAAAAAAATCGCGGGACCCTGAGGGTCCCCCCAGAACCAAAACCTTCCAACTTTCCAACTCCTGCAGCCCTGCCCGCAGCGGGAGGGGGGGACAGAGAAGGGCGTGAGCGGTCGGAAATCAGCTCCGCGCGTCCGAACAGCTGCAGAACAGCAGGCGTGCGTCAGAACGCGCGGAACGCGACGCTTCCTTTCACCAGCGCATCAATTCACGGCGTCACACGGCAAAGAGGAGAAGCCACCTTACCAGAACGTTTCCCTGCATTTTGGCCGTCTCGATCAGGCTCTTTTCCTTCATTTTAACCCCTCTTTCCTCCCGATCCGCCACCGAGCGCTTCAACCTGGGGGAGTTTTGGACCGCTGCTGTCTGCTCCGCCGACCCGCCACTTCGCAGCCAGTCAGTCCTCCAGGCGGCGAGTCAGCTCGTAAGTGGGTGGGCTTACAACCCAGCGTAGACTATTGATTAGAAGCAGGAGAAACAAGGTGGACGCGCCCCTGTAGACGTGCGTTATTTTCCCCTCACACGCAAAAAAAATCAGCGGGGAGGGAGGGATTAAAGAGCGGAGGGGGGCAAAGTTGCCGCTGTTTCCCAGAGTGGAGGAGTCGGGTTTACTGGAGGGAAATGTCAAAACTCCTGCTTTTAAAATATCACGCTCACTGCTCGTGACGCACGGAGGGGAAGGGGGGGGGGGGCGTTTGTGACATTTTCGCTGATATTAAAGTGTGGGTGGCGACGGAAATCCGACCTCAGAACTCCACGTTATGGGTCCTTTTCCTGTTAATTTGTTGTAAAAACGCAATTTAGGGGGACAACGACGAGCCCCGGGTGTCGTTCCTTCCCTTAGGCGCCACCTATCGGGCACGTGTGTAATGACAATTGCTCATTTGAATCGAAAGACGCTGTTTAAAAGTGGGGAAAAGTGTTTTGTTTTTAGATTTCCTAGTGATTTATAATGAATGTAGAAATTCAAAAATACCAAAAAACCAAACAGTATCCACAGTACCTCATCCTAAATTACTTTAAAAACCAGTTTAGCCAAATTTAGCTAGCAACATTGGTAAATTATGGAGCTACTGCATTTGTTACATCTAAGTTGTTGGGAAAACCCAGTTCCACTAGTGGAGGTGCAACATTACTGAGTTTAAGAGATGTTAACTAGTGGCTAATGTTAGTATCCTTGAGCTAAACCACCGGTTAGCGAACACCAGTCCAACCCAGGCCTTACTGACAGCTGTTTGTGTCTTTAAGAGCTACAAGAGAATCGCTATGAATCTTTCCACCAGCATGTCTGGTGTAAATCTCCATTTACTATTTTTAGCACCCACTGAAGACCGGGCCCCACGAGTTTTCATGCTCTCCGGTGAGCTTCATGAATCGATATCAGTCGGAAGAATTTGCCCACTGTGTTTGCTGTTCGGCTGGAAAAGGTCGAGGATGCGCAGCGAACAGAGGCAGGCAGCCGCGGGTCCAGGATACGTCCCCCCCCCCCCCCCCCCCCCCACAGCACAACACAGCACAACACACAGCACATCTCCAAGCAGGAAAAAAAAAGGGTGTTTGTAATGTGCAGCCATTAATTACTGCGAAGGAGGCCACTGAAGCTAGCGGGGATACCAGGCTCCAGCTGGACTGCTGAGGCAGGACAGGAAGTTGGCTGCGCCGTGTTTTACCGACCTTCTTCAAAGTTCTCTAAGCCTCATCTGTCAGAGGTTTAAAGATGTTCTCTCGGGAAATAAAGTAGAATCTCGTCTTGAGGAATTTGGACTCAGACGAATGCCTGATACCAAAGACGTGTGGTGGAGCCGAGCCAATCTGAATAGAACCGACTGAGCCGTGCTGTAGAAAATCACTGTAATTAGCTTCTTAGCTGCTGGGGAGGGGGAAGCTAGCCCTGGCAGGGGCTCGTTCCTCATCCTGCGATTCCTGTTTCTTCCTCATCGGCAATTTAGTGAGAATAATGATGGAATAGTCGCCTCCCGATGCACATCCGTGGACTCCAGCGTCATTGTTACTCAGCTAAGATGTGAAAAGCTGCACAGAGATGCTAAAGCTGTAGCATATGCGCCAGTTTCCTCCTCTCTCATTAACTTGATGGCATTTAGCAGCATTATAAGGCTCTTAGCACGGCTCTGTAAAAAGCTAAATCATCGACAAAGAAGCGCACGTTGACCTTGACTGAAGAGGACGCCTCGCAATCGAGTTCTTTTCAACACTTCAAGCATCTCTTTTGTATTTTTCTAATTATTTTTCATCGCGTCTCACAATCACCGGCTCGCTCGGCACCTCGCATTCTGAACATGTACGACCCTCCCGACAGAGCCACGGTTCATGAATCAAACATGACTCACAACCTCCAGGTGACCCGGCACGCCTGCCGGTACCGTGGATCCAATATCGCGTTCGCCGTGCTGTTTATCCCCCCCACCAGGCACTCCGAGCCGCGTGGAAACTCATCACATACGCAGGCGTGCGCGCCAAGGACATCTGTACCGACAACGCCGGCCGAGCAGGTGCCGGCGGGGGCTGCCTGATGTTCAGGCGCCGGCCAGGGCCGAGCCGGAACCGAGCGGCTGTAAAGCTGCGGGAGAGTCCAGAGCCGCCAAAGCTGGCAAGAATCACAATAAACCGCCGGCAGAGGACATCAAGCACAGGCGCCAATAACCAGAAGATTAGAAGTCCGGCTTGTGTAGCCGGATCTCCAGGACGCCGATATGGCTTCTGATGGCTAACACAAATCACAACACCCCCCCCCCCCCCCATAAAGGGTCTTTCTTGACAACAGTTGGCTCACCTGTAGCGAGCGAAGCCTTACAGTCGACATTTGAATATGGTTCCACTTTACAGCTAATTTCACGTGTCATTTCACGCATTTAGCATTTCGCGCATCGTTAAACTCGGCGACTCTCCGCTCAGATTCTCACCTTTTAATTACGCGTGTCCGGAGGGCGGATAAATACGACCCGGGCTTTTTCTCGTCCCTGACTCAGCCTAAATTCTGGTTTGAATGTGATGACGGAGAAGATCGAAAACAACTAATTGCCTCTTTGAAACGTGGTCTCAAACGTTAGCACGCGGATCACGGACGCATCCTGCGTCTTTAATGTTTTTTGCATCTGCTTTGATTTTACCCTGGCAGAACATCAAAGCAGATAGTCGAGATGCAGTCACAGGAACAGCTTTTCATGCACACAACCTGGATTTTAAATGAGAAGGTTTAAAAAATTGACTTCCTAAAGCTCGAAATGACACATGTTTGTGTAACAAAAGCCCGTTTGCACTATGACACGTGTGTTATGGAGTATTTCTGTGAGGCTTTTGGGACCGAGCGTCCCCATACGAGTCGGGAGGAAAAAGTAATTAAAACAACGCCCGGATCCAGGCGGAACTGGCCCGGTTCCTCGGTGAAATGAGAAGGAGCTTTTGTTCCAGCACAATAAAGCCGACCCGGACTTTCTCGGGGAAAATCAATGGTTTCATTATCAACTTAATTAGCTGATGCTATGATATCGTTGCCACTGTTGTTCTGCTGTTCTAATGACAGCCAGAGACGCTGGATGCCTCCCAACAGAACACGAATCATTGCGGTAAACAGAATCAAAGTCAAATGAAATGGGATCTGCAGAAAGCTGAAGCTGCAGCTCTGGAGGCTAAAACTCCCGCAGAAGCAGCTTTCTTTGGTGTAAACATACAGTTTCCTCCTGTTCGCTGCTAACACAGAAGCACAAGCAACAGTTCCAGCCTGCTAGCCGCTCATTAGCATCAGGTTTGTCTATAAATTCCACTCAGAAGCTACAGGGAGGGCGGCTCCATAATCTTTATAAGAGCTTTCTGCTGACCTTCCCAACCCAGCCTGTCAGAGCAACAGATCGTTAGCATCACTAATGAATTCATGAGCAGAGAAGAATGCGGCGTCCAGGCATTAATCTTGATCTTCGACACAAGGAGGTCCATTAGCGGTATCACTGCCGCGTCCAGGATGAGAAAAATCACAGACTAATCTGGAGAGGAGCAGCTGCGGTTCAAACGTCCCGCTGCTGAGAATCACCCACATCAGCTAAATCCTTTCTTCCGCAAGCAAACCAAATCCAACACACCCAGCAAAGTTAAAGTTCCTTCTCGGGAGCAGATGGCAGGATGGAAAAGTTAGTGTAATTATTTTCCAACTTAGGGGTGCTCCGGCGTCCCTCTGCACCATGACTGATCGCGCAAGCACGTCTGCATATTAATGGAACAGTTGCTGTGAACAGCAGGCGTTTGTCAGGAACTTGGATCAGTTTCATCACTTTAACCTGCTCGGAGACAGATGAGGGGCTTCCACAGCGCTGCAGCTGCCACCGCACAATCCCCACATCAAACTGGGAATTCATGAAGGACTGGTTTTCATCTCCCCCTGTTTAAGATCAGCTCACGGGGAGTTGGTGAGCATTACAAGTTGATATATGATAGCATGTAAATAGCAAAAAACGCAACATCTGGCCTTTCGTAATTAGATAAATAGAAACTTTGAGTCTAGCTGAAGACCCTCTTTAGCCTTATGAGCCAGCTAGCTAGCTAGCAAACCACTTCTTAGTTTGCTACCTGCTGCCTCTTTCATCCATGACTGCGCATCGTTGATCAATAATTAATTATTGAGATTTTCAATGATCGCAAAGAGGGAGAGGAAGATATTTTGTCATTTCTCCCAGTGTATCCTTTCCCAGTGGGCCCATTAGAATCTCATTTTCGTACATACATTAACGTGGGCGCCTCCCTCCGCTGTCTGACGGAATGTAAATCGATCAGAATTTATTGCCCGGTGATGTTAACAACCATTAAGGGTGACGGATGGCGCCGGCGCACGCACGTGGCCGAGCGCTCCACGTATATCCATCATGCCGATGGGGCGGGAGTTTTTTACTCTGATGAATTTCACGCCTTCCTGCAACGCTGCACATCTGATACCGTGAAGCGCCAGGATTCCGTCGCGCTTTGGGGCGGCGCTGCGACACCCCCGAACTCACCGACCCCGTCAGGCAACTTACTGCAAAGTCTGGGCAGGTGGGCGGTGGCAAACTGCTTCAGTTGGCGTGCACGTGGATGCACGTGACGCCAAGCCCGAGGTGTTGAAACCATGCGATGAATAGCAACCTAGCATCGGTAGCAAGCGGACAGCCTGAGCGATGGTTCCAACAGGTTTTTACGAACCTGAAGGATTGATGTCCAACATTCCCAGCTCTGGTCTCAACGCCCCCCCCACACACACACACATTATGAGGCTGATAAAACACCCCTTCTCTTATCATCTAGATGCGGCGTGCTTCCATCTTACAAGTTTTTGCACTGTGAATAATGAGCGACGGCAGAAGAACCCCCAGTCTGTCGCACCCTTTGTCATTTCTCCTGCTTTTAAAATGAGCTGCGTTCAGAGACGCCACTGGGAACGGCTGTCTTTCATTACAGCTGGGACCCGCGGACACCAGATATCTCCTGCGAACGCCCATTGGGGAAGATTGACTGCAGAAATACGCTTTAGTGTCTGATAACTGGAAATTCATATCGCATCACCCAAGGTGGTTTCTGGGGCAACAGCACCACCATCAATCAGTCGGGTATAATCTCGCCAGCACGTGCATAAGTGTCACATTCCACACCCTTGGATGGCATCTACACATCAGGAAAATTGGAAAAATGTCTGGTAAATAACCCAATAAAATGGGATCTATATGGTGCATGTAAGGGAAGCAATTGTGCACAAAATATGCAGCTGTATGACAGATGACTGCAGACATCCCTCAGACCAGAGTCGTCCTCCACGCAGCACTGCAGCAAGCCCCAAATTTACAGCTTAACCTGCCGTTTGTGCCGTTTTAGCCTGCCTGGCGGCTAAAAATCAGACTGATGGATGGCTAAAAACATCCACAGCCATCCTGTTTTAATATATAGTATCTTTTAAAAATTGCAATGTCACAAAAGTTAGATTGACTGTGATGTTGATTGTTTTCTCTGACTCTCATACATCTGCATTCACATCTAAAGGATGATCTGACCTCCAGATGCCACTAAATCTTACAACTTTAGCCATCACTAATGCTAATATGTTTTGTGTTAGCTTCGTGGCTAAAGAGACGTCAGACCGGTGAACTGCCGCAGCTTCAGCAGCGCCTGAAAAGCAGGTTAGGCTGCAGGACGGAGGCGCTGAGCAGGCGCTTTCTGACACGACACCTGCATCAGCTGTCCTACTTCCTCCCCGGTCCCATTTTAGAAACGCGCCCCCTCTGGAGCCCACTAAATAAAACCAACACAAACAGGAAGGCGAGGTCAACGCCCCGGTCGTATCAGGACGGACCTGCGAAGCAAACGACCCATCTGGTGCCCAGAGATGCTTTGGCACCGCACGCTGGATCTGGGCCTGTGCGCCGTCCGGGGATGATTTACGGAGCGTCGGCGCTGAAGCTCGCGGACGGAGGCACAATAAAATGGTTGTTTATGTTCCAGCGGCAAGTGTTCACTGTCAAGAGGGGCGGCGAGTTGTTTTAGGGCATTGTAGAACACGGAGGGACCCAACACAACAAATCATTTCTTCCTAACTGCCAGGGACTCGGGACAGATGAAGGCCCCCCCCCCCCCCCCCGGCATAAGTCAATAAAATGGTACCCAGCAGTTATATGAAACCGGGCCGTGTCATACATTCCAATAAAGGCTGCAGAGACAAGGACGCCGCTCGCAGAACAATATGTAAAAGTCAGGGTCGGGCAACGGAGCGCCGTCGCTGGAGCCCGCACGCCACGGCGGCGGCGACCCCGGGGCAGCTGTTACCTGAAGGGTTTAAATTCAAGTCACGAAGAGGCGTGATGTGAATCAGAACTGAAACTAATACAACACACAGGCGCGGCGGTTTGGCGCCTTTATTCTAAAACGGTTGATTAAATCCATCGAATTCATCGATGTGAAGCGTAAATAAGTATTGAGCCTCTTTAGTTTGACTCCATTAGGAGCTTTTTATGTTCCAGACGGCGCCGCTAATGGCCCCCATCTCAGGAAAAAAAGGAATAATGAGGAGAGAACCAGCGGAACTCTGAACACACCTTGGAACCGGGGAGTGTTTCTAAATTCCCGGATCACATTCAAAGCTGGTACAAAGCTGGTGCACCTTCGCTTGAAAGCAAATGAAGTAGCTCTAATTAACTAGTCTGACCTGCAAGGACGCACGCACGAGCCGCCGGGAGACGGCGTAAAGTCTTCGGGAGCTTCGGATCAGGAGACGGATATAAAGAAGGATTTCTGAGGCTTTAATATTCCCCAAGTAGGAACTCGGGGATCCATCTGACAGGGACGAGGTTTTTAAAGTCCACTTTTAAGAATTTTGAGCCATAAAAGTCACGCGCAGACTCATCAAATGCGAGTTTTAAACAGTAACTTAAAAACTTCAAAGGGGAGATGAGCCGAGGTCTGTGCAGCCGGACCGAACCAGCAGGTTCCGACTCTCGTCCGGCACCTTTTGCGAGCGCCGGAGAGGCTCAGGGTTTGTTTAATAGGCTCCAGCGGCGCGTCCCAGCAGCTTGACGGGGAGCAGGGCCGCCCGCCAACTCCAAGCCTCCACATTAAAAAGTTAAATGTGCCCACGCTCGGTCCGTGTGGCTGCGGTCCAGCCGCCCCGGATGTTGATGCTACTGTTCCAAAAGAAGCGCACATTTACAGTCGCTACACTGACTTTGACAGCAGCTCTGCTATCTGTCCAATACCACCCCTGGTGAACTATCAAGCTTCCAAATAAATACAGTTTCAAACGCGCACCAGCGGAACTATAATATTATAATAATATTTTAGATAAAATGCTGCTAAACGGATGGAGCAGCGGTGCCGAGTTCAGGCCCCAAAACTGGTTGTTTTGGGCAAAAAGGGCCAAGCAGACCCCCTTTCCTGGCCTCCTCTGGGTCGACGGGTGATGGGAACCTCGCAAAGTGTCGCCAGGGGGCGCTAGAGAGGCACTAGCTTCAATTATGACGTTCAGCTTTACTTTAGCGCGTCACATAAACGGCAAACGCCCATGAATAAAACATGGAGTTGATTCTCTCATTAGCGGTTAGCAGGTTGACGTGTTGAACAAAGAAAATTACACATTTTACACCACAGAGAACAATCGGAATCTCAGCGTCACTCATCTCTGAGGCTTTGTGGATTAGAATTATTAAAGGCTCGTGTCCGTTCGCGGAATATTAAAGTCGCTTTTGTGGAAAAGTGAAACTTGTGGAAGAATTTGTTGTTCTCATGCTTCCGATTGATGGAGTCACAGCTACGGTTTGTGATCTCCCGATCTCGATCCTCGACGTCGCTCAGAACATGAGGTCATGCGTGGAAGACGAGGATAAAGAGGGAGAAACAGGAAGTGGCTCTTCTTCTTCTTTAGAGACAAAACTGGAAAAAACCTTCCATTTACTCAGTACTTCATGGGACAAAGATCAATTAATTGTTTGGTCGTTGGCCCAAAATATTTAATAATGACTTAGCTGGTAGTTTATCGCCACCTGGTGGAGAAGGATCCATCTCAGCGATAAAGCCGTCGGGATGACGGGACAAAATGGTCTAATCGGGTAGTTTTGTGCAGGTAAACACGCTGATACCAGTGGTGCCGCAGGACTTGAGAAGGTCTGATGCAACAGAACGGAACCCGACTTATGCTTCTAATTTACGTTAACGGAATTTTACCTCAGCGCCCTCTGCTGGGTGAGATGTGTACTGCTTTGTAAAAACAACCACAGTTTATTGATTCAAAAAGAGGGGGAAAAAATGTTGTTGTTTTGAACATACTTAAAGTCAGTGGTGGCGGGGGTCCCGGCCAGTTGTATGTTTATTTATGGAGACGCATCTGGGATGTGTTTCAGACAGGCCTCAAGTGTCCCTCTCCCACAGCAGAGGCGACTGTAAGTGGCACCGTTTGTCCCTCAGGACCTTGTTGACTGCTTGTGACACCCCATCAGATGGGCTGTCAAGACCCCCCCCCCCCCCTGCATTTTACCGAGCCCACCGCTCGCTCAATGGGCCACAGAGGTTTCGGCGACTCACGCGGTCCCCGTCCCCGCGGTGTCAATCATTCCCGGCAAAACGCGACTACACGTGTGAGCCGTCGCTGTAGAGAAGCCTGAACCGCGCGCACGTGTGCGCGCATGGCCACCGTGTTGTGTTTTCATGCTTTTTCTTCCCCCCTTAAGGCTGCACAGCAACAACAGAGTAATAACGCTCCGGCTTCCTCCAGGATTTCCTGTGCGCAGCCTAATGATTCATCTCGCACACGCAGAAAAACCACCAACACAGCAGAATTAGCAGAAACACACAGGGATGAATAAACACTTCACCTGCTGATGTTTCTTTATATTGCGTGTTGCATTATTCATAGCTGACGGGCAGCACGAGCCCTCCGACGTGGCTGCAAATGTAATTGAATTTACAAGTTTTACAGCTAGGTGGGGGGTGGGTTGCACATTATTTGCATCGATTCTGGTGTCACAACAGCGTACTGTACACGCTGTTGTGTTTGCTTTGTTGTTTCTTATTGTCTATTTACGGTCTCGTATAAGATCCCCGTCATAAAAAAGATGGCGGTAATGTCTCCAATTCTGCTAATTCCCACTATCATTCTCATGCTAATGTTGTCCATTTCTAAAGCCTTTGGGATCAAACGGTGATAAATGAGCCCTCGCAGCATTTTATTACATTTTCAGGGTTAAGAAGTAACTCAACAAAGCTGCTCCTCAATACAGCAGCTGAACAATAAATCAGTGCCATTTGTATCTAAATGCTTGGAATGGAGGGCGCCTTAAATTTGTGGTTCTCAACTGGTGGGGCGCGGCCCTAAAGTGAATCAGAGACCCCTTTTAGAGGGTCACAGGAAAGATTTTAGGGGGGGGGGGTCAAATTTTACTTATAATTTTGCTAATTTCATATAAGAACTCACATTTTGCTCTCTAGCATCACCGCTTGGTGGTCATTTTGGTTTTAGGACAGGACAGGACAGGACAGGACATAGACTACAATGTAGTGCAGAGCAATGGACAGAAAAGACAGAATATAAGAGGTCGGTTGAGAATTGTTGGATGGGACGGACATAAATGTTGTGGCCAAATGAGGAATTATCCGGTTTACTGTTTAGATCTACGATGTCGTCAGGACAAGACATAAAGATAACCGATGCTAATGGCCCTGAATAGTTCACTCTGAAGTGATTGAGATGTGAATACGGCTGCCATAACCCCGATCAATGATCACTTCCATCGACTGGAACCAAGCGATAACCCAACACAACAGGACTGAGTGTAATGAGCGCCGGGATCAATACTTGCAACGCTCCCGTTGACGTTCGTCCCCAAGAGGTTTTTTTTAACTAAACTGTGGTGATTAAAAGTCCAACCTCAATCCAAACACCTTTAGCGGCGCTCAGCCCTCGGAGGGTTCGGGCTCTCCTGGCTGTTCATGTTCGGCTGGTCCTCTGCAGCGATCCGTGGGACAAACAAATCAGCTCCAGACGAAATCCGGTTACGTCAGGACAGAGATGCAATATTAGGAAATGACAGTTTCCTCATTTCACTGCAGAAGACGCTCGATTCCAGCCTAGATTTTACTTTTCTCCACCTCAACACACTCACAGGAATTAAACTTTCATGTTCTCATTATGGGACTAATAATCACAGGAAGTGGGGGGAGAGGTGCTGCTGGGGAGGGGGTGCTTGGCGGGTGTGGAGATCAGCAAAGTTGCAAATGATGGTGAAATGGAAGGAGGCTAATTACGATTTGGCACACACACACACACACACACACACTCACACACACACACACACCACACACACACACACACACACACACACCTCAGGATTATCAAGAGGCGAGACAATCACAGCATCCTGTCGGGACACAGGCGGAAGAGACGCAGCGGCAGGAATCCAAAAAGGATGTGAAAACAAGGGGAACTGAGGAGAATACACGAGAGTCACTTCCATTAGTGGACAATTTAAAAACAACCCATGATCTAAATGATCCGGAATGATGGACACTGGGTCGTCGGAAGAGGTAAAGACGAACAATACTTCATAAAAAAGAAGGTTTATTTGAAGAAAATGCGGATTTAATCGGTTTCCGAGACGCAGGGTGTATATTCTAATACCACAGCGCCCTCTAGTGGTCAAACACTGTCCAGTCATCGTGGTCACGTTAGGAGGAGGTTCAGAGCTCAATGTGGATTTGTAGATACCTCATTAAATGAGACATTCACATGACAAAACAAAAAGAGTGGGGAAAAATGATCATCTGGGCAAAATATGTACAACTCACACCCACAATAATACAGGACACAAAACGTTTAACTTTTTAGGAACCGTCTGAAGCTGAAAAATGTGGTTATAATCTCATCTGAGGTACCTTTTGACATCAAACCACATCATTTCCTACGAGAACGCAGCACAACTTTGCATAAAATAATTTAATCAGCAGAACATGCAGCTACAGCTAGATCGCCGTGACAGCTTTAAAACAAAAATATTCCTCACGATCCGTAAATAATCTCAGCAAAGCTGTGCGTTTTGTTTCCAGGTGTGGAGGCCTGTCAGGAGTTGATGACCATGACTGTGAGAGGCTTATCCTGTCGGGAGGCCTGCAGAACACAGGCGGACATAATCGGGCTGTCATTAATGCGTGCACTTCAAATCGTCTCTGCAGTCGACTGACAACCTGTCTGGAAATAGAAACTCCGCAGAGAGGAATCATCAAAGCTTTTAAGAGAAACAGCCAGTATAGAGAATAAAACCAGCCTCTCAGTGGCCACAGGACAGACTGGTGTCTGGAGAAGAGATGAGAGCCCATCTATTTTCTCCATCATCTGATATTTACAGAGATAAAAGACAACAGAATTAGAACAAAGGGGCCCGAGGGCACATCAAAGCACAGACAACAGCGCCAGCAGAACCAGTAGGACCAGCAGCCACAGAAGTGTTCTGGCTCAGCTTTTTCAGTGAATATTGAAAACCTGCTCTGGGAATCAGGACAAACTGATTCGTTTTCTATAACCTTTGGGCTAACTTGATTAGCCTATTGCATCTGTCACTTTTAGAGACGTATTTTAGCCATTTGCCTTCTACCTGATGCAACTACTTCAGCCAGTTATCATCTATATAACACATTTTCACCATTTATCCCTTTTAGTGTTGTCTGTTAGTAGTTTTAAGACATGTTTTCTCAATAAATGCTACCATTTCGTTTGAGTTAAATGTTAAAAAATGCTACCATAACCTGTATTTCGAAGGTCTTAAAAGCCCTTTTGAGAGGACAGTCTGCCGAACTCAACGCCAGAACTGCACGAATCTCTGCTCAAAAGTGGATTTCCTGGTGTGGCACGTCGATGACCGCGTGTCATAAGTGGTCACATGTCGCAGGAGAGCTGCAGGAGTCACCAAACATGCCAATTCTAAAGCAACCAACCACTCCAGAGCCACTGGAAGCCGAACCAGACCAACGAACCCTGAACAACGTGTCCCTGTGTGTTTGGGTTGTGATTAACGCGGCTCAGCCTTGTTCAGTCCGCTCCTGTGGACCCTCACAGCCGCTCAACACGTCCATTCCTGAGCGCCTCGGCAATCGATGCGCATCAACCTCAACTATGTTGCGGCTGAGGAAATCCATCATTGTAAACGCGGACCGAGCAGCCGTGGATGATCCCCGGGTCACACGGCTGCAGGTGACAAACAGCGCCCAGAACCTCTTCCATCAAACCGAAGCTGCTGGCAGATGTGCCGCGCCGACGCGTCACTCCCCCCACAACAACCATCCCTTCCTCTGCTCCTCATCGATTTTCTGCAGATCCACAGCTGACAGTGCGGGTCACAGACACGGAAGCAGAGTCTGTCATGATCCTAAAGACCGTGCTGATATCCACCAGGGCGAGTTTTGGATGGTCTGTGACAAAAATGCGTTTTTACGCAACATTCTCTGCGTAAAAACACAACTTCTGCCTTCCAAACTCTGCGCCAACATTTCGCTTCACCTCCAAGCCGTGCCAACACTTCTCCGTGAGCGCGCCGGCTCCACCAGCGGCACCAGTAACGCGCGGCAGCTCGTCTCTTACCTTCCCTCCTTTGGAACATCTGCGGTACGCGTTTGTGGCTCCGGCCGTTTGGTTCATGGCCGGAAATGATCTGCGGGAAAGCAACAAAGTTTGAGCCGCAGCCAATCGGGAGAACACACGCGGGGAACAGCGCAGCGCTGAGTTACCTGGAACACGCTCGTGGCCGCTCACGCGCTCTTGGTCTTGCGCGCAAAGATTCGTTTCGTCGTCCAGCAGTAGTCCAGTCTCACCCGATCAGAACTTTTCTGACTCGGCAGCTCGGGGGTGCGGGTTCGACGTCTCAGGCTTCGCTCCGTTCATGCACTTCGAGGACTCCCCGCACTCACCCGCTCACGCGCACCGAGCTCGGCGTTTCTGCGCACCAATTGCGCAAGCGCAGAAGCAGCAGGCGTGACGGAGGACGGTGACGGAATGTAACCGAGTACTTTCCACAGTGGTTCAGCTCCACACAGGTCCGAACTTAACCTTCTTTTCTTCCTCGGTCCAATCGTGGACTCCAGTAAGAAAAGGCTGCTTGCGTTTTTGTGTCAGAAAGCGTTTGTTTCCCACGTGCTGCATCTCCAGGTGATTAACGAGCAACATCAATGGAACCAGAACTGGTTTCGTCTTCTTTAAAGGCTTTGCTGCGTTTTGACAGAAATTCCACCAACATTCGACCCTCACTTCTCCTTTCATACCACATCAAATTGCCCTTTGCTTTTATGGGGCTCATTTTTGACCTCTGACCTCTGTCTGATCCAAGCCTAATGAACAACACACACAGTAATCACATGGGACGGATCGTTTGTGGCCACTTCTCTCATCATCTCGACACCCCGGGGGCAAATTTGTTCCGTTGAAATTACAGCGTGACAAACAGATGTTAGGAGGCCCAGTTTCCACTGAAGTGTGAAAATTGGGTGGAGGGAAGCTGAGCTGAGTCGGCCGTCAGTCATGGAGGAAACAACTGGAATCACAGCGGCGAGAACGAGGGTCGGATTCACACGTTTACCAACCGGACAGAGGAGCTCGAAAACGTCCATTTTCTGTCCTTTTTTTGTCCAAACTATAATTTGCTTGTCAACAATGAGACATAAAATGTTTGGAACGCTCGTTGGAAGAGCATTTCCATTAACGTGTGTTTTGTGGCACATTTCCACATGCTCAAATTCACGAGCAATAAAGGTCAATTGTGACCGACAACCTCAATATTGGGCACGTTTAAAACACTTTGCATCGAATACGCAACATTCTCTTGGGCTGTTTTGATCCACATAGAAACTATAATCGACGTGTGAGCGTCTGTAAACCCACCCAGAGTATTTACACGTGCGGAAACCTAAGCTCTTTATTCCTCACAATCTTCATCTATCATACATTGCGTAATTCATTTAAACATAGTTTTCTCTAATCCTGTATGGAAATGAGATTCTAAAATGCACATTTACAGAAAGATATTTGAGTTTTATTGTCTCATATTTGTCTCACATTCAATTCCTCGTCTGTCAGCTGTCACATCATCCCAGCGACGTCTTTCCGGCCGTAGGATCAGAAGATGTGCGGTATTTCCACAGGCAGCATCACATTAATCGTGTGGCTCCAGTCCAGGAGATCGATACAGCAGCGATGACACGAAAGGTTAAATGTATTTCTGACCTTTAAGTAATTTCCTTCAGGTTCCCTAAATCCTCTTTCAATCAAACGGAAGCACAGTGAGGAAGGAGGGAACGCTTCCAACACCAACAGAGGCAGAAGTGGGACCAAACATGAATATATGAATAATACAAGGATCTTACATCGTGTTAATTTAAGGCTATGTGGTGAATATTTTCTATAAAATGTAAAAAAAAAAAAAAATCAATCATGATCATGGAATTATTTTTGGCTAATTTGGTAAAATTATGACGTGAACACTTGTTTTATTTGCATTTAGCTTGATTTAAACAAGTAAACCCGCATTTGCTAATCCGACCTAGCTTAGCGCTGCCTCATCAGTAACAGCTGTTAGTATAGTGGAGAAATATATACATATATATATATAAAATCAAATCAAATCAAATCAATCTTTATTTATATAGCGTCTTATACAATCAAAATTGTTTCAAGGCGCTTTCCAGAATCCCAGGGCCTGACCCCAGACAAGCAACAGTGGCAAGGAAAAACTCCCCTTTAACAGGAAGAAACCTTGAGCAGGACCAGGCTCATGTAGGGGGACCCTCCTGCTGATGGCCGGCTGGGTAAAGAGAGAGGAGAAGAGGGAGGACAGGTAGAGGATAGGATAGGTAGGAGAGGAGAGGAGAGGAGAGGGGTAGAGGAGAGGAGAAGGAGGAGGAGGGGAAAGAGGAGAGGAGAGGAGAGGAGAGGAGAGGAGAGGAGAGGAGAGGAGAGGAGAGGAGAGAGGAGAGGAGAGGAGAGGAGAGGAGAGGAGGAGAGGAGAGGAGAGGAGAGGAGGAGGAGAGGAGAGGAGAGGGTAGAGGAGAGGAGAGGAGAGGAG
The DNA here is from genome assembly GCF_003711565.1 of Takifugu flavidus. NCBI lineage: Eukaryota > Metazoa > Chordata > Actinopteri > Tetraodontiformes > Tetraodontidae > Takifugu > Takifugu flavidus. The sequence continues at coordinate 2,598,617 of NC_079536.1, forward strand.
AGGGAGAGGGAGAGGGAGAGGAGAGGAGAGGAGAGAGAGAGGAGAGGAGAGGAGAGGACAGGTAGAGGATAGAATGAAGAGGAGACGAGAGGGGTAGAGGAGAGGAGAGGAGAGGAGAGGAGAGGAGAGGAGGAGAGAGGAGAGGAGAGGAGAGGAGAGAGGAGAGGAGCATGTATTTGTAAGCATGTATTTATGTGGGAAAAGAGCGAGTCTGCTTTGAAGGAGTTTGCTTTTACAAAACAGCAGCTCACTGAAACGTTGCGTATATATTTCATGTATATATTTCATGAGTTAAAGATCCGCGCCTGCTGACGGACGGGCTTGAACCCGCTTCTTTCATGTCAGAGGTCCATTTGTGTCGCTCTTCTCTTTAAACGACCACGTCGACAGGATCTGTCAGCAGGTCCGGAGGTCCGGTACGTGGACGTCGTCGAGGCGGAGCGAGGCTGACCTCTGACCTATAGATGGCCTCAGGAGGGAGGGAGGGAGGGCGCCGCTCATCTGCAACCAAGGAAACAAAACAGAAGCGTCTGCAGCGCGGAGCTGTGCTGCGTTAACGGCGTGTTTATGCTCCGTTTGACAGATGCTGACTTATGGCCGTTTTCGAGCTGCTTCCATTTTCAGCACAGTGAACTGGAGCCTCCATCACAGTCACGTTGGCCACCAGCATCATAACAACCCCCCCCCCCCCCCCCCCCCCCCCCCCCCCCCACACACACACACACACACACACACACACACACCACACACACACACACACAGGTTAGTGCTGGCAGGTCCAGAGGGCAGACAGAGACTCCTATGGCTCCTCCCACGGACCCTCAGGGTCATCAAACCAGCCAGGTTTTCTGTCCAACCAGGCTTTGGATTCTCATTGACAGAGGGTGTCTCCCTGGTTCTGGACCCCTGTTCTAAAGGACCACATCCCAACTTCGGGTCTTTCAAACTGTTGTTGCAAAAATCTGCCACCCGTTGCTCAAAACCTGATATCTGGAGATCAATCAACTCAGGTCTCATGCCAAGGTTGAAAGGTCAAGAGGCTATTTACTGATACCCTAATAACACTTCATTTTAAAAGTAAACACACCTCCTCCTCCTCCTCCTCCTCCTCCTCTGTAATTTATCTCTCATCATAAACTAAGTTTTAGGTCTGGAGCGACCTCCTGAAGTGATACAAGCAGAAAAAAAACATCTAAATTAGGAGATCAAAAGTGAGGCTGCGTTCAGAAACGCGCAGCACCCAGCAGCGTTATTACCCCTCCGGTCTCTCCAGCTGCAAATATTAACTTCCAGAAAAGTTTTAAATGCCAGGATGTAAAATTCATTTCGCCGGCGTCGTTCAGGTGTCTGAATAAACAGCTTATTTTCACTTGATAACCCGCGCTGTGGGTCCTCAGATGTTTGTGTTGACACTCCAAATGTGCTCGGTGAATGATAATGGCGGCGGCTGTGTTGGGTGTCGCAGTAACCCGATAATGGATTTATGCACAGCAATGTTCACTGGGCAGAATCTCATTTTGGAGGCTCCACTTTTCCTCCCAGATAGCATCCAAAGCTTATTAAAGATGCTTCTCCTGCCTCTCCAGCGCAATAACAGATGAGTTATTAAAACCATCAGACGCGGCTGGCTTGTATTGTTCAAAGTGATGAGTTGGCATTTTTAAACATCAACGCTGCCATTTGTCAGCTAATTAGAGGCAGCATTTTCATCCTTCAACTCATATTAGCGGAAGCTTTTGGATCCGATGATGAAACCTCTGTACCTCGCACCATGAAACCGGTCATATTAATATTAATTGCAGCTACATTTGGCTGAATTTTCATGGTAAACTGTAGTTCCGCCTGACATTAAGGTCCTTTAATTTCAGCCGCATGCAATTTAATGCCCAAATATTTGTTACCATGCCTGCAGCTGTAGTTTATAGCTTAACTTATCTGATTCAAATGTGATTTATGTGCCAGTAAAAGCTTTTATATGAAGAATAATTATTGAAAAATCACCTGTTGGATCCCAAAACGGCACCAGGCGGATTACTGGTGGTTAAAAGCCAAAGGCAGACGTAAATATCTGTCTCTTAAATAGCGCCACGTCGTTGCACGCGGTGCTAAATCTGAATCTGTAACTTTGAAATTCAAACCAGTCCTGCTGGCCCAGTTCTGTGTGTGTTCCGTCTCCCAGCACAGCAGTCTGTGTTCCCTGCCTGTGAGAGGAAGCAGATGGAAGGTAGGTGATGGATTCAAGGTCTTCAACGCAGCATTCGCGTGACAGCACAGCCCCACCGGGTTGATTCAATTACGCCCTAAACGCCACTCGCTGCATATTTACCATCGTCTCTAAACGGATCAACGGCTTCTTACGGAGGCGTGTGGAGGAGGAGGCCGCTCGCCGAGCTGCAGAAAAAACAGGTGTCATTGGAAATGTGCAAGAATTTATAATAAAAAGTTCGCCTTCTTTTAAATGCTGCTGAAGTTGGAGTTTCAAAATTCCACCCTGATTATTCAGGTTTTACCTCAAGCGCCTGTTTACCGGTTTTATTCTCACAGGTCTTCAGTTTAGTTGTCGTTTAGTCTTCTGACAACAGAGCTCGTCGTCAACTGGGAATGAGAGCCCGCAGTGGGATTAACCCCCCCCCCCCCCCCCCCCCCTTCCGAGTCTGGAGTTATTAGCCGTCCTCACACACGGAGGCCGTAATTTAAAAAATAATTGTTGCTAATTAAAAACAGCTCAGTGGGAACCACAAACGATGCGCAGGACCCCCTGCTGAGGGGTTGTGTGTGCGAAGTCGGGAGTTTTTGACTTTGAAATGAGGGCTGAGGAGGAAAAGGTCATCCGATAGATGTAGAGATTAAGCAGCTGCTGGGCAAAATCCCGGTGCTAACGCACATCTGGCCAATTATTGCCAATTATTGCCACCAATTATTATTGGTGGGGAGATGAGCGGACAGCCACCCTCACACTTGCTTTAAAAGTTTCCTCTTTGCTTTCCAGGTGCGTACACTTTACTCAGTCGCCTTTAATCGACACCTCGCTCATCATGGCTAATGATCTGCTTTTAAAAACAGATTACGTTGTTGTTTCCATGGAGATGAAAGATCAAAGCGGTAATTAAAACGGAATTAAGGCTCTTATTAATTACACATTTTAATGACAAGATTAGCAGGTAAAGAGCTGGATCGTGACAACATTTAGAGAAATGAAGCGTCACGTGAGCACATCAGTGATCCTTTCCTTTGAGTCTTAGCGAGTATATAAATAACAACGACAGCATTGTTATGAGCAGAGCAACAGTCTGGGGATTAATATAGTTCATGAGCATTAAAAGTAGTGCTGGATGCATCTCCATTGTTACAGATGAACAAGAGTCTGCTGTTTGGGCCACCTTAATTGGACCGGGGTCTGACCTTCGGGTAGTCTGCTTCGTTTGAGCGGGTGTGAAGGGTCATCTGAAGTCACACAGGCGCTACTCCAGCACCAAAGATACCACAAAAGCTTATTTTGTGTCCTCAGACCAACATCAGGCCTCCAGATAAAAACAAGGAGGGAAAAGCTGCATGTTGGTATTCGGCCCTGACGGAGCTGATCCAAGTCGGGGGACATTTCTCCTGCAGTCAGGGCAATAACAGAGGCAACTGGAGGTGACATAAACAGCCAGTCTCATTTTGTCTGGAGGGATTTTTCTGTTCTTTAAAGGAAAACAGCTCCGTAGGGAAACGTGTGCGGACACAATCCTATTTGGTCGGTAGCAGCAAAATGAGATTACTGCATGTTATCAGGGACGCAGCACGCCTGCAAATGAGGAAAATATTCAAGGTATATATACACTGTATATTTATGCATATATTCTGTAAAAAACCACACATTTAAGTCTCGCCCAGATCCTGGTTAAGCCCCACCCACTTTGGTTCAGGGTCCACGCCGTCCAATCAGGAGGTGCAAAAAATAGAAGATGACTGGAGCACTGAGAACTCAGACTTTGATGGGAGAGAACTGTAAAAAGAATCCCATTTAGGTGCAGGACTTGCTCACTATATGTGATATAAGAGGCGCCCTTGGGTTTAAAGACAGGCAGAATCAGCGAGTTGAATAGTCCATGATGAGGTCAGACAAATTCCAGACGCGCCAACTGCCAGGAGGGTCCGTGGGGAACTTGAGACGTGAGAAAGATCTCAAGTTTAATTTCATCATCACACGGACGCTGAAATCGCAACAACGTCCAACAATTGCGGGAAATGGATTCTTCTCTCCTTAAAGGCCTCAAAGCGGAGTGGAAATGAACACAAGCCTCAGAAAAGAGGACAGAGCGATTCCCACCTTAGCCGGAAGACGGAAAGTAAATATTCAGTAAAAATACACAACAGAGGTTTGGGATTGGCCAAGAGAACGGGCGTATAAGGGGGGGGGCTCTGCCGGTGTGATGCCCCCCGTTGTGCGACTGCGACTTCTTCACAATAACCTGTCATGACAGAAGCGGAGACGCCGTCACGATGGCGCAGCAGGGGCAGGCTGCAACTCCGCCGATTGTTCTCGCACTCGTGCTGCGCTCCAACAGACAACGTGGCGCCAGACGAGCTGTCAGGCCGCCGCCGTCCCTGCACGGGGAGACAAAGGGAACGAAAACTGCAAGTCTTCCACCTCTAACGCGCGTCATTAATAACCGAACGCCCGCCGCGGCTTCAGTTTAGGTCCATCTCCCAACCTGCGCTCGGTAATTGGGCCTCACGTGGATCCTGCCGCACGTCCATTTCCTCTCCAACGTGGTTTAATTGTGGCTGAAAGACTGGCTGGCATTTCCGCTTCTCTCCGTAACGCGCTGCGATTGCCAGAAATTCCTGGACCCGGATGGGGGAGTGGCACGGTTTGATCCCCGTGGGTGCTTCTCTCTAATCCGGAGCCCGATATGGCGCAGAGATCCATTGGCCACCGAGCAAAAACCTGCAGCCGCGTTTCGGCTCTGTCGGTTTACATTAAAGTCAACGCTCGTGTTTAAATTTCCTGCTGGAAAACCTGGATGTATTTTTGAACCCCCCCCCCCCACACACACACACACACACACACACACCCTGTTAGAAACAGCGTGTAGGAAGTTACAATCTCATTTCTATGGAGGGATTAGCTGTGGTTTGGATGCATGTGCAGCGGAGGCCCGTTGTTGTTGATGATGGGGGATGTTTGGAAGGAGTACAGGAGTACGCCTCACACATCAAACAACACATGACTCCGACTTTTGGCTCGGCCATTTTGCACATCACCCAGGCGTTTAGACTCGCCGCTTCGCCCTGCTGCAGCTGGCGAGCTGATGGGAGCACGTCCGAGAGATCCAGAAATCCCGCCAGAGCTGTTAAAATGACCTTTTGCCACCACTAACGGGTTAAAACAAGAGGAAAGAAGGAGAATACAGGATTCAATCATTTGAGAAACTAACAGCCCCGCTTCAAAAGCAAAGCTCGCAGCTTGAAGGGACGCGACTCGCTTTACTTTACTTTTAACCACAGCGTGTAAAGAGACGCTGTTCTTGTCTGATGATGCGTTTCCTGCAGCGTTCACAGGCGCCGACGTGGCGGGAGAGCCTTTGATGGCGGCTGCACGGAGCTTTAGCGTCTGACTTGAAGGAATAAAACATTGCTCCGCTCGCACGAGGAAACTTGGGTAACGCTTCGTTTAAATGACGCCAATTATGTGAGTGACAGAAGCTGACGGGTATAATTAGAACATGGTTGGAAACGGGGCGCGTTGTTCCTCACAACGGCGTTGTGATAGATCTGGTGATGAGGAATTAAACCATGACACTGACGTGACCTGAGCTGAAGCGTTGATCTCCAAGAATCCCCGACAAAAAGAGGTTTCACTCTTGAATACGCGGTAGCTACCTCAGTTGTTACCGTGGTAACCGCTTTGCCGGCAAATCATAGTAATGATCCGGAATATGCATCTCTGGGGCCTCGTGTGCTAATATAACAGAGAGAACGAGGGAGGATATGCGAGATGTCAAACAGAAACATTTTTCTTTATTAATCTGACAACGTTTCCTGTTTCCTGCTGCCAACACGCGCAAACGAGAGCGGGAACGACCAGGGAATACAGTTTCCCTCAGCCGGTGGCCGCTTCAAGTGAATGGAAATCATGGGTCTTCTCAGCTCCCCAACTCTCCTGCTCAACTTCCCAGTCTCTGGTCGAACAGTTGAGACGCAAATTACCAAAGAATTTCCTGTTACGAACGTTGAAGTTGAAAAGAAATATGTGTCAAGTCCAAACGTTTGGATATTATCCCGTTTTCCTCCACTTATCCGGGTCACCGTGGCAGTAATTCCAGCAGGGAATCCCACAGCATTTCCTTCCCAGCTAACCTCCTTCAGCTCCTCCAGGAGAACATCATCACACCTCTTACCGGAGATGTCCTCCATACCCTGGACTAGTCACCAACCATCAGGTCATTTGTTCTGCTCCAATTTCTAGTTTGCTCCATAAGATCCTAAAATCCTTCCGAGTGGAATTTCTGCTTTCATTCCATGACAACATGTCCTCTGATCTTCAGAGAAATATCCAGCATTGCAGCTCTGAACTCTGACTCTGAAAAGGCCTCGGCGCTTCCTCGGCGCTCCGAGCTCCGGCGTCGCACAGCTTCAGGTCACACGGTCTCCATCAGTGTGAAAACATCCCGTCACCCTCATTTTGATGGGATTACCGCGCAGCTGTGGGCCGGAATGCATTCAACTCTCTTTCTGTAATGTGTTTTTCCTCCGTATGAGAGGTGCCTCGGAATTGAAATGCAGAAGCTTCCATAAACTGTTTACACGGATACCTCGTGGACGCGCGATCAAAGATGATACCTTCTCCTTCTGGGCATCGGCGGCACACAAACGCTGTTTTGTCCCAGAATTCTTCGTACCAGAGGTTTGATAGCGCATGCTAAGCACTGTCACAGGTGCCAGCCTTGGGACGCACTGATAAAAGTGTCCTACTTTCCCTTTATTTCTCAAAAATACTTAGGAAAAGTACCTTTTGATAATACGGTGGCCTTCCGCAGCCTTTCTTATCCTCCACTGAGTTCTGTTTTTTTACCCTCGCAAATAAAATAATTTTCCTTTGTGTCCTTTGTAATATATTCATGGCACGGGGAAGCAGGCAGAGGATCAAGATAGAGCAGCTCAGAGAATATCAAATGGAATATATTCATGGGGGCTGCGTGGGTTCCTTCCATGGCAGACAAAAAAACTGCATATTTTATAGGAGACACGCTAACTCTGCTCCCAGTCCGATACGTCACGGCTAAACAACAAACTGCAATTTCATTGACAAAAACTCGTTCCGGGACCGGCGAAGGCTTAAAAGTGATAACAGAGGAGCTCTTTATCTTAATCCCATCACCTACATCTGGACCGTCTTTGTCATGGGGGAGAGGGGGAAAAGGAACAAAATGTGGAAAACCTGAAACAGAAAAACAGAACATGTCATCCCGCCCCAGCTGCCCCGGAGTTCTGAAGGGGACCTTGTGGGGCCGATGCAGAGCGTGACGGAGTGTCTGTGACAGCCTGTGAATGAGGAGCCGTCGGTACTGATGCGATTATAAAGCCAGCCCTAATTAGTCCACCTGGGATCCATCGATCCGTTCATCAGTGCAGGACCAATCGATGATATGGATCTGACAGGGAACAATGCCAACGCACATCTGGATGCCAGTAAAGCTCCTGTAGTCTCAGTCTGAGGCTCTGTGTAGAACATGGAGAAACCTTCCATCAGGCCCTTTAATGACCGGGGGTTTGTTTGTCGCTACGCTAATGCAGGCACTCCGATTTATTTTCATTTGATTTTTAAGACATGAAATTCCCACAGCAGAAAAACGTCGGCGGGATTTTGAGCTCAGCCGTGAATCCTTTGTAAAGCGAAGGTGCAGCACAGCTCCGCAAAGCTTTGATATTAAAACTCAGATCTGCAGGAGTCCGAGGTGTAAACCCTCAGATCTTATTTATTTACCCAGACTGAGCAAATATCAGATGGATCCTGAGCAGAACAGATGATTTTTCTTTCTATGGCCTTTAAAAGCCCCTTCCAGTTCACCATGCTCTCAGAAATACAGTCGTACTGGGACCAGAATAATGAGCTCACGAGGACGCCTGGTTGGACCTTCACAAGTTCTGTAACATGTGAAAGCAACGACAACACAAATCCCACCTGATATTTCTCCATAAATGTCAGGAAAATGTGTCAGCTTTTCGCTGTGTGACCAAACCGCGGCCGGGAGGAGGTTCGCCAGCCGAAAGGTTACTGGTTTTAGGGGAATTGTTGCTTCTCCCAGTTTGACATTTCATCAGGACTTTAAAGTGAGCAACAGGATAATGTCAAGGACCTGCTCTCAGAGCGACTCGGCATCAAAGATTTAGCACCGCATGGAGGGGAAAAGCCACAGCGGCATGATTCCATCCTGGATGCTGCACTTTGGGATTCCCGTGCTTTTCATTTCAGATACCAACGGGTGGCATGGATTCAGACGCACCACAAAGCTAAGCTCATTAGCATTAATAAGCTAACGATTCACCTCTGTTGCGTACATGTTGGCGTTCGAGTGAACATCTGTCAATCTTACTGATGCTCCTCTCTTACTGAGGTTCCAAGGTGAATAACGGCGATCTTCATTTTCTTTTGTGGTAACGACTCTTCTGGGAGTCGGAACGCCCCCCGAGACGTGGCGCTGACTGCTAATAGGCTCGCCGAGGGAACGCCAGAACCTTGCCTTCAGGGTGTGATGGAGGTTGGCTCGGCTTTGATGACATCACGATCCTAAAACAGATTTCTGACCTTGTTCCTGTGCACCAACATGTCCGGGGTGTGACCCCCCCCCCCCCCGATATCAGATCCGTTTGAAGTGTAAATATCACCCAGGGGAAAGACTGAACGTCAGATTCTTTGGTTTGCTTGGCGAAATTCTTCCGTTTCTGCTTAGCAACAAAAACTGCGACGGCCTAAATGTGAGGTTTTATCACCGGACGTGTGGGGCGATGAACAGACACGGGGGAAGTGATTTCAGCTCAGTTTCCTCTGAAGACACATTCATGGACGTGCGTCGTCTGTTCAGACGCCTGCGTGAAGCCAATCAGGCTCATTTGGAATTCATTCTCCGCTGAGCCTGAAGCTCACTCAGATGACGGCAGCTTCAGATATTGAGAGGAGAGGTCAGCTAATCTCAATACGGACTGTTAAACATGTTCATGACCGAACCTTCCCGAACGGGTCGAGAGCAAAGAAACAAATCCTTCAAAGGTCGACGTCATGGAGCCACATCTGAAGTTTCCAGGGAAGAGCACTTGAGATAGGAGAGCACTCAGACCTCAAAGGAGGAGAATTGATCAAATAACCATGGATTTGGTCCGCACGCGTTTCCGGGCCGGCCAAGGAAACCGAGTTCGCATTAAGCGTGTCTGCATCTTTGTGGCCATTAACCTGCTGGCCACAAACCTCCTCACGGGCACATTAAACTGTGCCTGCAGCTATATTGTTCATATTAGAATTAGATTGGAAGACCTCACGCCGCTCTGAATCGATGCAGAGACAAACACAAAACTCTCCTAGAGCCAGAGCCAAGATTCCAGGCTTTATTGTCATATGGTTCCTTTGATGTTGATGCCGTTCTGCACACATCAAAGCTGTTCCGGGCTTCTTTCGGTGTCACACAGAACAGACCTTTCATCAACCGGCATTGGCAATAAACATCTGTGAGGTTCTCCAAGCCGTTCTGCATGAAGACAACGCCCTAATTGTTGCACCCTCACCGTCGGCGCCATGTTGCAGCGTGGAGCCGCGGCGTTGCAGGAAACACGGGCTCTGTTGCGTGTGCAAATCAAATTGTGCCAATCCCCTCGCTCCAGCTAACGTCTCCTTCCTCCGCAGAGGAAACAGATGCAACAATGGAAAAAAGGAGTCGTTGTTTTTTTTTTTAAAGTCGTATCAGAGCCACAGTCCTACGGGTACAAATAATCAGAGAGCAGCACGGGGAGCCGTGCGGCGCCTCCGAGCTGCTCTGTGCTGCCTGGAGACAGTGAATTTACACTTGAGAGAAAGTTGTTGAAGCTCCTGGTTTATATTTATCCAACACACGACAGGACTCGATTTCAATTCTGGAAGCCGGTGCGACGCTCGCCGACTGTGGGCGGAAAAGTCCGATTACGGCTATCAGCGCAGACACGGTGGAGCCTATTTTCAGGATGGATTGAATCATTCTACAGCTCTAGCTGCTAAAAACACTCTTTTCCACCACTGGCATTGGTTTTTGTAAATAAATCTCAACGGATGGGGTCCCTCGTCGTCACCGACTGGCGGTTTTGGGTCTTTTGCCAGCGAAACTTCCGTTTTACTGCCTCCCCGCTGAGCATTACCCAGATTACATCTGGTTGCTGCTCTGGGCGGAGTTTAAAAACTTTACACCGATGTGTTACAGCTGGTGGCATCAGCTTCTTTAGCGTCTCCAGCAGAGCTGAGGTTTTTCCCCAATCTAATTTTGAGCCAAAGTTCACAGCTCGCTGCCGAGCTTTGGTTTACTCAGACGTATTGAACGCTTCCTCGGAGCAAGTGTCCGGGTCGGTGATAGCAACAGAGCCCGTAAATTAATTTATGCTGCAGATAAAGTGCCCGCATCGGCGTATTACTGCTGCGTACATGAAGATGCTAAAGGTTAAATTCACAGGCGGCATCTTACCCACGCTGCTCCTGACCCGGACGACCCCTGAGTGCGTTACAGGCTTGTTTTGAATCAGTATTTACAGAAGATCCATTTTTCAGACCCACTCCTGGTGAAAACAGGACATATGGGAACAGCTGTGTGTAATTTGAACCACAAAAGGAAGCATTTGTGTCCGTCCAGGCAATCATGGACGAAGGCGCTCCAGATAAAAGCGTGGGCTGACCTCGGCTAAAGCTATAACCTGCAGCTGGAGAGGCGGCTGACTCATGGTTAGCGCACATCACCGACAAAAGCTGCTCCCAGGTGAGATCCAACGACTGAAAGGCATCTTTATCACATAAACACATAGATGGAGGCCTGCAGAGAGATGCGTTCTGCTGAGAGGAATCCAGATAAAAACACACAGATCACCACATTAAAATTCCTCCCATCACCTCTGAAATCTGGAGGCTTGAAGTAACCGCTAGCGTGACATTAGCTCCTGCACTTTGACCAGAAATGATATGAATTAAACAATTCACCGTTTGGGGGAATAAAAGTCATGCTAATTTGCTTCTAACATTTGACCCGTTTGTTATTTGTTCAGTCAAACCACCTTAATCGGGTCGACTTTTGATCCAAACTGATCAGCTGTTCGGCGCCTAACTCCACCGGGCCTCTTTGGAGCCCGCCGGCGTCTCTTCGCCTTCTCCATAAGCATTAATAAGAAATGACTGATGGCACAAAATCAGAATCAAGGGATCACTCGGGAAGGGAGAAGAATCTCATGAAAATTCAACTCGCCCACTTCGGAAATGGATTATACACAAGATCATCAAAAATCATCACAATCGGGTGGGAACAAAGACTAATCAAGGAAGCTCATTCATAGTGACTGAGGACAATAATGCTAAACAGAACTGAACTCTGCTAAAGTTGTTCAAAATATCTGTTGCTACAGATAAACCCCGCTAACACATTACAGCGGTAAATATTACACTGTGCTGGATTTACTCTCAACTCCAGAGCAGCAGAACACTTTATCGTACCGCTCAATTAAACAAAGCTAATGTTTTCCAGCTGCGATCTTTCGTAAAAACACCGACTTCCGTTGTTGCTTCTGTGTTTGTTGATCAATTTGTCTCTGCAGAGGGTCCGATCGATTCTTGGATTTGAAATTGAGTGAAACGGAGCGCGATAAACCCGGCAGTGACCCCGTAGGCTGGTAATTTATCATCCCAACCTCCTGTATGAAGCTTCCATAATTAAGTGATTTCACGGTTAGCGAACTACCGCAGTGAGGGCAGAAGCAGATTCTCGCGGAGCTTCAAGAGATGCTGAATGGCTACTGAGGGTAACCCTGAACTTTGGAACATCGTGCCCCTGTGTCCTGAAATGGCAATAACTTGACTGACTGTTGCTTTGATCTCAAGGGCTACGTTTCTTTGATTAGCCGGCGCTAACAAGCCACAGGAATCAGCGAATGTTGATTGAAGCACTGTGGTTTGGGATTTTAAAGGTTGGGCAGTCATTCACTTCTGAATAAAAAGATACAAAATTAGCGTCTTGAAAACATTTCCCACAAACTCCACAAGCTCCACGCTAGATGGTTGGTAGAGTCCGGGGGTGGATCTCCATTTATGGCATTAGTGCTGTCTTTGAAAATGAACTTTCCTTCAGGAATCTCAGGGTTTAGTTCCCAAGCAGAAGCAAGAGAACAGCAAACGGCTCAGTAGCATCTGTATCAACGCTACGCTGCAGAGCCAGAAGGTTCTCTGACCCGACCCAGGACCCAACTACAATCAAAGCAAGCACCTGGAGAAGAGACCAAGGGAGGATATGACCCACCCCAGCTCTGCAGAACCCGAGTATCCTTCAGAGGAACCAGGAAATAAAGGCTCAGAAGGGGAAAAACCCTTTTGCTGCCATCTTCTTCTGGTCCATACAGATCCTTCGCTGACTCAGCAAGCCTGGAATCCAATAAGCACCTACAAGATTTTCACCATTGGCATCAGAGGAGCCAGAGGGAAGTTGCTCATGAATTAAGAAGCACACAATTCCTTAACAGCAGCTAGGATCTTCTCTGGGATGTCGCTCCGAGGTCCAGTTGGACAGGAAATCTTTCACATTATTTAAGACCTAAACATAAACAAATGGGAGAACTTTACTGATGCTGCCCGTGTACTCCTGAAGACGGACAATTCGATTATAGCCAATATCAAATATAGGGTAAGATGCTAAAAGCAGCCAACAGCTCATGTCTTATTCAGGATCGCTCCATCCATCGCAGACCAAAGGCCAAACATCCATATTTTAACATCCACAGACATGGACCTGCGTGTGTGCGCGATGGCGTGCACGTTCGTCCAATCTTTGTTCTCCAGAATAGTCTTTAAGAGCGTGAAATGTAAAACCAAAAGTATAAAAAAGGGAAACAGAATTATTGGCAGACGTATGTAGTCTGAAAGAAATCCACAGGAGATGAAGTGATTCTTCTTTGTTGTCCAGCAGGTAAAAGCAGAATAATTATAAACCAAAACTGCGGAAATGAGCAGCAAAACTGTGTTGGTGAACAAACAGATGGTCCAACAAAGCCGAGAGGAACAAAGACACCTTTAACTGAATAATGAAAGAATCCGTCAGTCCCGCCGTGTCCTCTGATCAGCCTCATCAGCCTCTCTCTGGGTTTGATCACTCAGGGTTCACCTTCAGAGGATCAGACCGGTGTCCACACACCCTCCGCAGCCGTCACCCCCCCCCCCCCCCCCAAATAAAAGAGTGTCTGAATATTTAAGAAGACACCATTTCAAAGAGTGCCAAAAAAAGAGAAACGTGAAGACAGGTGATAAAAGCTGGTGAAGGACTGAGACAGCTGGACGTCAGTGGAGGGGAGGGGGGGGTGGGGGGGTTACACGATCCCAGCCTGTCGCACTCAGACAGGAAGTTGACCTAAAATCATCCAGTTTAATTAACTTCTGCGTTTGGGAGGAAATAATGGTTCATCTCAGCCATTTCCCCCCAAAACCAGGTTCTGAACTGATTTTAAAAATCTCGTGGTGATGAAAAGAACCACGACTGGAACCGTCCCGCACGGGATCCGGGTGAACCTGGGAAGACGCCACCGCCGTCGCCTCCAGGACCAACCGGATGAAAACGGAAAAAGAACCGATTTGGCTGTTTCGCACAGCAGAATGGAATTACAGCCAATGGCAAATTCTGCCGGATTAACGCACTTAGCCTTCATTAAAAGGTAATTAGCGTAAAAAGCGCCTTCAGAGAAGCTAATGTGTCGAAGCCTTTAGTGTGTTCGGGGGAAATGAATGAACACTTCTGCCATTCTGAGGAGCTGGCGGTTATTTCACCAGCGACAGAATAACCTTCTGAGCAGCAGAATACTTAAAGAGATAAAGCAGAAGGTGACTGGTGTCGCGTGTTTCACAGAACAAAGTCAGACAGACCGTTTGAACGCTCCCTTTAAGCATTTCACCCAGATCTAATTCGATCTGTGACGAAAGACGACGCGGGTCTGTTGGATCTCGGGCGGCAACCTCACGCCAAATCAGAACCACTCCGGACGGGCTTTGAACTTCAAAGAACCACCAGGACGACCACTGATCACGTTTGAGCCGTTGCTATTGAACACGTGGCTGACTACGGTTGAAGAACAGATGGTGGCGAATCAACAGATTTCAGGCTAAAGCTAAAAAGATTAGCGTCACAGACAGGTCGCTTCAGAGAAATGGAATCTGAACAAGGACCATTTTAGCACCATCAAACTCAAACTCCCACTGGGAGGAAAGTGAACGAGGCTCCGCAGGCAACAAGGTAATGAGACGACCAGACTATTCATGTTTTCTTTGAGCGAGGCGATTAATAACATGCTCAGTGTTATTGATTATTCCAGAACACCACCAGTGCTCATTTATGCTAATGTATATTTACAACATTCAACTGCTTCGAAGTCATGTGACCTTGGGGGCAAGAAAGTGAGCACAACATTTTGAACAATTATTTGTGCTGTAAACCTTGATTGACTGTATTCCCATTTAAGAGTGACGCTTCTTTAGTTGAGCAGATGTGAGTGAAATAGGCACCTTAAGTCTTTACATTAATGACAATGAGATGCTAATGAACCCTGGAAAAGCTACAATAATCAGCCATTAAAGAGGGAATTACAGCTTCTGGCCTCATTTCACGTCGGGGGAAAAGCATCCAAATGTCCAGAGCACCAGTGTTTTTTTAGGAATGTTCCAGGTTATATAACCGATGGGTTCCTCTTTGTACGCCCTGTTAGCATCCCTTAGCGCCGGATTTTCTGGTGAAACACAGTCAGAACAGGTTGCGTAACAAGTGCGGCAGCCCGGAGGTAAAGGCTCCTGAGACAGCATGAGATGGAGGAGTGGGGGGGGGGGCGGCGCTGACCTCTGATGGCCTCGGGTCTCCTATGAAAACGAGCTGAAACAAGCTAATGGACGGCCTCGCTGCACCGCTGTGCTCCGCACTTCTCTGGCCCAGACTGGAATGAAAGCTTCTGACTCTGGACTCAGGAGGGAAACCCGAGTTCCAGCTCTAATGAGGCTCTGGTGGGTTTGAAGTCAGCGTATTGGAGGCTCACCCCGAAGCACCGGACTTCTCTATGTAGAATGAAGACTGGTGAGGCGGCCACAGATACTCAGAGGGACTGAGAAATATGGCTTCGGACAAGTTTGGATTTATTTTCGGATTTCCCACAGCCAATGTGTTCATGGACTAAACAGATAAGAGCGTCCAATTATACCTGATCGAGCTGATCTTTGAACGGGAAACGGTTGTTCGGACATCTGCGGATGAGAGTTCCGACTGGCGTCGTTTCGAAATTGCGACATCTCGGTGTGATGAAGAACTTTCTGCTCTAACGCTGCACCAGCTTGGAACAAAAAAATAATCCAAAGATCCCAATTTCCTGGCGCTCATAATGACACCTCGGTATAACTGCCAGGGTAAAGACAGACAAGGAGTCGCTGTGTGTTTAACAAATTAGTGGAGGAGTATTTTAATCAGCTGCAGAGAGCGGAGAAGTTTCACTTCATCAGTGGAGCTCCGGCTAATCTTGTATTCATTAGAGCCTTCAGCAGCGATACAGAGTTCTCAGGTCAGGTGTGGCTTTTATCCAGGCTTACTTTTGTCCCTCATATCGTGCTGATTCTCGTCTAATTAGAACCGTCCTAAAACACAAAAAGGCACAAATCTATCTGACATTTAGCCTAAAACAAAGACTTCTGTAAGGTGGCGTTTGGGCGAAAGGCGCGCTGGGAGGAACTGGAATACCGTCTCATCTGCACTCCGCGTCTGCCTGCTGGGCTCTCAGGGGTCTCGTTAAGGAGCCAAACGGCTGAAACACAGATTAGACTTTGGTGTTTTCCATTTAAAAAGATGAGCGGGAAAGGACGAGATTTGCTGGGACCGCGATATGCAGATGATGTTATTCTGTTTGGGAGAGTAAATCATTTCCTTTGACATGCACCTACTCCGCCTTTATGCCAGTCAGGTTAAACTCCGCAGCCCCAAACAAACAACAGTAAAGGGGACGTCGGGCCTGACGACAGAGAATCGTTGAGCATCCAGCTGACCGCTAGCGTGATCGCTAGCAAGATGGTAACAAAATCACTGTATACAGAAAAAAATGGCGTCCCAGGAGGCACTTTAATGTCTGCTGACAGATGTGGGACACACTGGACACCCGCCCTCATCTGACCCTCTTCACTTTTTTAAAAATAGAAGCCATCAGCTGCTAACAGACGTAGCAAACTCATCAAATTGGGGGGCTATATTTACAGCAAAGGGAGTGCAGAGGAGTCCATTTACTAAAGCCTCCCCTGCAGCCGAGGCTTTCACGGACCGATAGAGCGACTGTATCCTGGAAGAGTGATTTTTGAGCAGCTTTTATTTACTCGAGCTATTTTTGCGGGGGTTAAGCTTGAACTTCACGGTTGTCGGAGGCATCGGAGCGCTACCGTCCCACCCGCGGTTCCATATCCACCGCAGCTGATCTTCCCAGGCGTTCCACAACTTCAAACCCTTTTATTGATCGCATCTCCGTCAGCAGCTTTGATGGTGGGATTTAGCCTTATTTTCATTTTGATCGACGCTTCTGTCGGCAGTTCCTGCTCTTCCGCGATAAATCAGAAAAGTTAGCGCTGCGCTGCTTTTAATCAACTTTGAAAATGGACTGGGACATTTCGGAATTGTGCAATTATGCCTGAATAAATGGGTTAATTTTCCCATGGTGCCCCCTTCAGGTACCATATGTCTGCTCAAAAATATTAAATATGGGAATGAATCAGCCAAAGTGCATTTGCTGCTGGGCAGAAACTTCAGCTTATTATGTGCTTCTACAGAATTTTGGGATCACCTTGGGACGCTGGCTTGTGGGACAATTTTAATCAAAGTCAAAGAGCTTTTTTTCGGAGTGAAAATGCCTCCTTTAGCTCTAAAAACGGCAGGTCCTTAATTAGAAGCATCCTGGCTGTTTAATCAGGAACTTTTGGACGTTCCCGAGGGCTTCTCAGGTGAGCTGGGGGTCATTTCCTCCGTTTTAAATGTCATTTTTGCGCTCCAAATCCTTGAGTTTGACTTAAAATGACCTTTTCATTTGGGAGAAGGTTGCAACAGAAGTGCAGGTTAGCTCCAAAACAAGATGGTGCTCGACGGTCTGGGTTTCTGCACCACGTCTTCATTCATCTCATCTCCTCTCTCCTGCTAGACGTGTTCTTGAGGCTTTTGGCAATTATGGGATGTTAATGTCAGTGCCACGCAAAAAAAATGGGTAGAAGAGGAGGAGCTAGTATGTCGAGCTCTTTTTTTATCATCAGACTGGAGGAAAGGTCCAGACAGGGAACTTTCCCAGTTCCTTCAGGCCAGTCCAAAGCTCATGGTAATGCCCAGGTGACCCCTGGTGTTGGAATGCCCCCCTAAGGAAACTGCCACACATGAAGGATGCTTCTTTCTGCCCCAACCCTAGAAGAAATGATGCTACCTTTCCACTCAAATAAAGAACCACGTTCTTCTGCTACCTCAGTCGTTACAAAAGCGCCTGATGATTGACAGGATTTCTCTAATAGGGTTTCCTCCATTTATCCAAACTTCAAACCACTATTTTCAGCACCATCTTGCTAAAAGACCGAGGAGCGTTTTAGAGCTGACACGCAAGCAGATCCGATAAAAACACGAATCGAGCAAATAGAAGATAAGAACTTACAAGGACATGATGAGTGCAGGAAACAAACAGGAGACAAGTGGACAAACACTGAGAGCATGAGGCCCCAGAGGGGGAAGCTCATTGGACGAACACAGGTGAGACACATTAGGGGGAGCAGGAAGTCAGATTATATATATATATATATTACAAAAGACTTTTAAAAAGACGACACAGTTAAGCTCACTTTTGGGCAAAGACAGTCTCGTTAGCTTGATTGGAGGAACCGAACTGTGCAGCTTTTTAGAGACACTCTGAATAGTCTGTTTGACAGGAAACAACCACTAAATACATTTTAAACCCATGTTTACACAAGTTTCACCTCAGTTTAAAGCCCTGGAGGACAATAATGCCCTAAACACAACTTTAAACGCCCGGCGTGCCAAAGAGAAAGGACAGAATGTGCTGAATCGACGGATCCCTTCAATCAACATTTGATTAAGAGGGATGGTTCATTGATCAGAGAGGTCCCTGAGGGGCCTTCATTCCTGCTGATGTGGACATTATCACTCATTCTCTTCATCACTGAATAAAACGCCACTGCAGACCAGAGTGTCATCAACGACCTGGATTATTCCGAAAAAAGGAAGATTAATGATATTTTTAGAAGCTTTGAACCACGTTTCTTCACAGGCCTGCACGCCTGAAATGGCGTGCTGGTGTGACCCGCATGAAAATGCAGGTGTGGGAGTTAAGCTGCTGCAGCAACCCCCCCTGGGAAGAGACAGACCTCTCATTTGACCTGGATTAAATATTGATGACCGGCAGTAATGGAGGCTCGAGCACAAATGTCAGATGTGTCACGTCACAGCAGGGGGTGCTTCCCACAAACTGGATTAGTCCTGAAACCTCCGTTTAAGAATGACACAACATTAAAATTGACTATTTAAACATGCACGGGCACGTCTTTACCCGTCCCCAGACTTCCAGCCTGGCAGAGACGAAGATACACACGGGGCACATCTGCACCCAAAATGATCTTTGAAATTAATTACATCTGGGAGGAAATGCGTCTTTCACGCTGACTGATGAGTTATTGGCGGTGTGGTTAGAACAGCAAGCCTGTATCGGCCCATTTATTCATGCAGCCTTTTACAAACGTGTGCTCTGCTGACACCTAGTGGACGGTGTGTGACATGACGCGTGAAAATCAAACCAGACCTCCAATGAAAATACATTTTTATTTTATACTGCTGAACAAAAGAGGACATAAAAAATGATGCGCACACTCTAATCCCACTCGGAAACATGGCTACTGCTAAAATCACCTGATTCATTTACATATGTTTTGGATATTTTATGTCAGAGTCAAAAAGAGAACGCCCTCTAATCAATATTAATAATCCATCTCGACCATCATTAAGCCTCAAAAGCTCCCCAAATACTGAATTTAATTAGCGCTGCGGCGGTAAGCGGCCACGCCGCAGGTTCTAGGCCTCCCGCCAAGGCGGCAGGTTCCTGTGGATCTCGTTGAGGATGACGTCGTTGCTGCAGCAGTCAGATATTCCGCTGTCCGCGAACACGGAACCTACGACCAACCCAACGAATGAAAAATGGAGACGACACACGGAAGGAAGCTGCGAACGTACCGCCGTTACTGGTGCCGTCGCTGATGACGGAGGAGCTCCGTGATGGGAAATGCGGAGCCCACAAGGAGGCGACGGGAGTGGTCCGGTTACTCCGAGTGGCCGTTCGACTCCATTCTACAAAAAAATGGGCGCATGATGTTTTCGAGAGTGTTGGACCAGAACCTGAGGCCCATCAAGGACAAGTCACATGACAGGTCTAACTGTGAGGGGGCCTCAGGGTCATCCCAGTGGGGGTCCTGGTTTCCCCAATTGAAGGCAAACCCCTGCTAGGGTGACCCAATCCCAGCAGT
The DNA here is from genome assembly GCF_003711565.1 of Takifugu flavidus. Classification (NCBI taxonomy): domain Eukaryota; kingdom Metazoa; phylum Chordata; class Actinopteri; order Tetraodontiformes; family Tetraodontidae; genus Takifugu; species Takifugu flavidus. Next base: position 2,618,382 of record NC_079536.1, read on the forward strand.
TGTCAACATGACCGACGAGGGAACCAAACCCGAATCTGCCCCGCAGCCATCGGGACGCGTTCAGATCCTCACCTGAGTTCTCGACCAAGCGCAGCCTCCCACAGCAGAGGTGAGTCCTCCACTGACGGCGCACGTTTTCCTTCGCAGCACAGTGGAAGACAAAGACCAGGAAGCCTAAAGAGGAGGAACAGCTGACTCGATTTAGGAGAAACCGTGGTGGATTAACGACTGTGCTCCTCTCTACGATGTAGGAGGATTAAAAAAGGGTGTGGTGCACCTTGCAGACTGTTGAAGATGGAGAAGAGATAAGTGAAGGGCAGGACGAGGGGCCCCCAGGAAAACAGGGCGAACCCCCAGGTGAGGCCGAGCAGGATGACCAGGCCGGTGATGCTGCGCACGTCTGTCAGCGCTCCCCTGCTGGGGGACTGGTTGTGGGGGTTCTGCCTCTTGATGCGGGCCAGCTGCACCATGACCATGATGAAGACGAGCAGGCAGAGAGCAAAGACCAGGAGGAAGTAGGCCACCACGCCCACGTAGAAGGCCACGTCGTTACGCAGCCAGCAGCTACAGGAGGACAGAGGAGTCCCATTAGGTTTTTACACGGCCCGTTTCAATTCTTTAGAGGAGAAAACTCACAATTTATCAGAAGTTCCATCTGAATGTTTGGAATACGGGACCAGACCATAGTTGTCTTTGTCCACCGATATGGTGACGATAACCACGAGAAGAGGAAGGCCTGCGAAGATCGGGATTTTTAGGCCAGAAGTGCAATCCTGCAGCGTTTCAGGGATTCGGGAGAGTTCCTCACCCCAACCAATCAGGGAGACTTTCAGCATGTATCTGCTGAGGTAGGGCAGGAAGACCTGGACCACGCTCAGGTACATGTGCAGGGCCTCAAGCCCCGCCCAGGTGAACGAGGTCAGCAGGAAGTAGTGCAGGAAGAAGGCGGTGCTGATGCACAGCCCGCTGGATGGGTACTGCGCCAGCCATCCGTCCAGGAGGAAGAGCAGGTTGAGGAGGAGGAGCGACACGCAGAGCTGGACCAGGATCTTAGCTGGGATGTCCCTCAGAAGTTTCCTGGACAAGAACCTTCTGTCAGGCTTTTGGCTCTAGATGAAGCTGCAGTTGCAATTTGAATCTTACTCGAACGAAAGATACGACAGCAGCGTGGCAGCCAGAAACACAGCCGAGATTCCGCAGCCGATGTAGGTGATGAAGGTGAGGGGTCGTGCCTGCTGGTGGTCAGGGAGGCCCTGCCTGGACAGGTCCTGTCCAGTAGAGGAACACACGCCATTGTCAGCGTCTGTATCAGTGTTGCTATTGACACGCGGGCGCAGACACCAACCAGCAGGATGGCGAAAGACGTGAGGTGGTCGCAGCTGCAGGTGGTGTAGTCCGGCGTGGCGTTGACCAGGAAGCACCCAGCTGAGCTCCAGCCGCCTCCTCCACCTCAAAAAAAAGGCAAGAACGTGGATGAATGCCGCCATTTTGGCTCTTAACTGACCCTGTTCTGCAGCTCACCATTCAGAGAGAAATCCCAGAAGACACAGGAGGCCACCTGGGGGGACTGGGAACGAAGGCAGCGTGTTATTTTTAAAACCAACCCGGCGAAGTTCTGGAACGAAACAACTCACCTGGGCCGGGTTGATGTTTCGGATCGTGAACTCAATATTCTCAGTCAGGTTGCTTATTGATAGATTGGCCACACTGGAGCCCAGAACTGGACCCACCAGAGTTTGGTTGCTCAAGGCTGCGTCCTGCGAATGAAGGGGGGGATAAATGAAAGAGCCGCAGAGGAGCGAGGACTGGACCTGGATCTGGATCTGATGGTGGACACACCAGGAAGAGGGACGGTTTGGTGTAGAAGCAGAACTGGACCCTGCTGGCCTGCTGCTGCTTCTCCCGGGCGAGACCTGAGCCAAGGGAGGGGGGCAAGAACACAGACCCCAGAGCAGATCCTAGCCTCTCTGACCTGGACCGGTTCAGACCCCTGAACTGGACACAGAACATCTCGACACATCAGAAGCGGTTTGTATGGGAGGCTCATGTCGCCCTGGGTTACCTGGATGCTGTTCGTCCCGTAAATGTCCACAGATGTCGGCGGAAACTTGGTCCCGTCGACCTTCTTCACGGCCAGAACCAGCGAGTTAGACGAGACCACCTCACTGTCGCCGGTGACAACCAGCTTCACTCCCAGATCTTCGACGGCACGAATCAACCTGCCAGCAGGGGGCAGCAGAGGCGGGAGCTTCAGGAACACAACGACATTTATGTGTTGATGTTTTTGTTGTACCTGTTGGCTGATGCAGAGAGCGCCCGAGAGTCTCCGTCCATCAGGTTGCTGATGATGTTTAGGGCCATTTGACCCACACCCTGGGACACCGTGGGTCCGTCCAGAAGTTTCCCCAGCTGCTCTGCCAACTGTGAAACCTGGAACAAGGGTCAGGTCCAGGTGATCCGCCCATTCCTACATCTCAAGGCTAATTTAGCTCTTCGTCTTAGCATGTGTTAGCAGGTAGGATTACCTGAGATGAGTTGAGCTGAGACACGTCTCGGGTTTGATCCAGCAGCTTGCTAGCTTGTTCCTCCTGCGCTCTGATGCTTTTGGTGGTCGCTCCAGTGGTTCTTTGGGGTGTTTCTTGACACGATATTGAGATCCTCTCCATTTATTGACATTGTGAGCAGATTTAATAGCTTTAAACTTTACATACCTGGTTTCGCTGTGCTGAAGACAGTTGGAGAAGCTAATGGAAGTGTGGTTGTTGTGGGGGCTGAAGGTGGACCACTCCTGTTTGAAGTGTCTGTCGCTATGTGTCCAACAATAGCATTTCCCGCTGTTGCTGATGAAATGACAGCTGGAGCTTTGGTTGTTGTTTGGCTAACGTTAGCGGTGGAACGTCCGGCAACGCTGGGACCAGTGTTGGTGGTTGCGTAAATATGGTTGGACGGTGTAACGCTGCGAGTCGCCGGTGTTGCGACGGTGTTCAGTCGAGGGACGGTTGGCTGGGCTGAGTATCCGGTGATGGCGGTTGTGTTGCTCACACGTTCCCCGAAGGCTGTTGCAGTTAAACTGACCGTTTCATTTGGAGATACAGTCGTTGCGTTCGTGTTCGGGGCAGAAACTGTCGTTCTGTCATTCACATTGGTGTAATCAGGCATAAAGGTGTCTGTTGTTGCATTACCTGTCGCAGTACCACTCGTAGTGTCAGTGAATTCTGTTGTGTAAGTCTTTGAGACTGTTGTGTAACCGTTAGCTGTGGCTACACTGTTCACTGCTGTATTGTGGCCATCATACGTCGTGGTTTTGGCATCAGTTGTATCAAAATTAGGTGGAAATGTGCCAGTTAGGTTATTGTCTGCCTTTAAGCTGTCTGTTATGTTGTATCGTGTCGTATCGTAAGATGTTGTGGTGTGATTAGAGGATGTATTTATGCTTCTGGTAACTGGACCATTATCTGGGTTCCCATCATTCCCCCCTGTATTTACACTGGAAGCGGACTCTGTGGTTGCGCTGTTGCTGGGCAGTGTGACTGCGGTTGTACGGAACTCTGCTGCATAAGGACTTGAATTTGTGTGATTGTGATGGTTCCTGTCGTCGTCTACAGTAAAACTGTTCTCTGTTTCGTAGGCTTCTGTGGTTGTAGTTGCATTGGAATACACAAGGTTGCTAGGAGATGTGACCGTAGTTAAAGAACCCTTTCTGGTATGAGTGTGAGCAGCTGTCGTCATCAACACATTAGCTGTTGTGTTGGTCATTGTGATCACACCATTAAGTTGTTCCTGTTGGCTGCTAATTGTTGTTATGTTGTACTCTGTTATGTTGTTGGGGGAAACAATGTCTACGTTGGGGACTTCTGTACCATCTGGAAAAGGTGTGGGTGTAGTTACATTGTTCAGATTTGTGTAATTAAAAACAGCGGCTGTTGTTACGGTGTTCAGCACGAATTCTGGAGCCACCGTCGTCGTGTCAACGGTTGAATCGATATCAGCAATTACAGGGATCAGTGAAGACAAGCTGACAGGGCGCGACATTGCTGCTCCGGCCTGTGCACGTCCAGTCAGCGTGCTGCTTGTGTTGTGCGATGTCCTTTCAGGGACAGTCTGAACCACAGGCTGTGCTGCCTCAGAGGGGCTGCTGCTAACTATTTTGAGTGTTACTGCTGTGTGAGGCCAAGTTGTCATGGCAACAGGGGCCAGGTTGTTGGTGGCCAGTGCTAACGACTGGATTGAGCTCTGCTGGGATGTAGGACGGCAGCTGTCAGTCAGAAGAACACCAATCTTCTCATTTTTGTCACTATAAAGGAAAAGACGGGTGATTTTTCTGGCTAACTGCACTAAAGGAGATTAAATTAACATTAAACAGGAATGTTTTACACATTTACCAGCGCAACAGCCTGTTTCCTGGTTGACAAATGTCCGACATCTGCGTGCCGCTAGCCCAGGTCAGGTTGGACGTCAGCAGACTGCGAAGGGACAAACCCGGAGGACCGCACACCACTGAGGACGCAAGATCCAGCAAAAACCTTTGTCAGCGTCCACATGAGGACAAATGATAGGAAAACTGGACCCTGCAGGCTGACCCATGCGCCTCGCGGGCTGCGTGATCGTTATTCCGGCGTTCCTGTGGATGAGTTGTTGCAGCATTTCATCGAGGGTACAAATGTTGACGGGACGCCGCATTTCCAGCATCACGGTGCAGCCGGGCAACCTGCAAACCAGGTTCAGGACGGGTTTTTCCTGTTTTCCAGTCAGTTAAAGGGAATGTTTAACATTCCCAATCCAAACCAGACCACACTGCCCACCTTTGCGGCATCCCCCGACACTCCAGATAAACTCCCTGGAAGACAAAAATAAAAACATCAGTTTATTTTCATCCAGTTTTAGTTAATTCGCCGTCTTTTTTTTTTTTTTCACCTTGTAGTGGTTTGATATATCCTGACATACCGAACTGTAAACAAAAGATAAAAATATTCATTTTCTGGGTATTTCCATGAATATTAAATATTCGGACTGCGAACGCTCACCCCATCGGACACATCCCGGCAACATTTCGTGCTGATAACTGTTGGGAAAAGTTCTAACGTCAGCTGCCGCAAACACAAAAACACCTTAAACAATAAACTTTAACCGACCAAATTTTGCAGGAAGGCGGTATCGACAAACGCGCGGTTGACGTCGATTTTTACAGCGAAGAACTGGCCTGAAAATGAGCAAACAGCAGAAAAACATCCGCCAGGGTTCAGTTTAAGGCGCCTTTTACTGACGTCGATCAATCTCTTCACGATAAAAAACAGCAGCTTGTCTCCACTCACGTGTAGAATTGCAAAAAGTGCTGCAGTCACAAAAACGAGGAGTTCCTGCTGGAGTGCAGACAAGTTAGATCAGAAAACCATGTGCTCAGCAAAACCACCTCTGAGGATGGAACTCACCACTGCAGGGCTTCCCGCGGTTCTGAGGAACCGGAGCAGAGTCGGGTTCTATGACAGAGCTGTGGAGGAAGAGAAGCAATTAAACAGCACGTTGGTGCAGGGAAAATGCAATAACTGCGGGAAAATAGCGGTTTACCATGTGAGTTTATGCGCCTTTTTGGCCTGACACAGCTCATCCAGGGAGGACCCGGATGTGCAGCGCACAAAGCGGCCACTGGAGGGCGCTGCGGGCTTACAAAGGTCTCGGCCTGGCGCATAGAAAGAAAGAAAAACTTATGATAATCATTTATAAAATACTAAATAAATGTTACTGTAAAATAATCTCACTTCAGACTTGATATTTTGTGGTGCTCCATGTTTGTGAATGACATTAAAAACATTAATTAACTCACATTTTAAATGAATTTTAAGGGGGTTTTCATGTTTTACTGTATAACTTCTGGGCTGAAACGAAGAATAGTTCAGGCTTTAAAGCAGCAGGAGTGTTTCTTTCGCCTCACCGACTCTCTCCACCTCTCCTTGGATCCGGACTCGGATCCGTCTCTCTCCGCTGTTGTGCAGAGCCGAGACCGCAGCTAGATGCAGCTCACACGCTGGCCGAGCATGGCTGAGCTGCAGCAGCAGATCGCAGGTTGTGTTCCTGGAAACGCAACACGAACGTCACCGTTTATCAGGGGATAAAACCTCCAGTCAGGCGCTTGATTGTTACCTGATAGCCTGTTTGTCCCTGCAGGTCACCTGTACCACCTGCAGGAAGAAGGGAGCAAAGAAAGCATGTTGCTGTTTTATGGTGGACACGGTGAAAAGGGATTTCCTTTCATGACAGGCTGACCTGCAGCTGGTTTCTGTCATCCTCACAGAAGTCTGTGAATCCTTCACGATTCTGGCAGCTGAAGATGTCTGAAACCTGAGTGACAAGGGAGGCCGAGGAGACGTCTGAGACCTCAACTCTGCCCCTTTCAAGTCTCAGCTTTAGTTTGGAAGTGTTTGCACCCAAAAGAACCCCAAAGACTATTTTCATCAGATCGGTTGAAGCAAATTTAATTCAGAAATGTGACCTGAAAGTGAAATTTTGTGAGTGGGAATGGTTCTATTAGATCCCAGGTCTTTGGCTCTCACCAGGTTTTGAACATCTCCTTCAGCCATGTCTCCTCCGACAGCCTCCACTCTCAGGACGGCCCAGAAATACGCATCTGCCGCAAACACACAAAGAAGGAAAGAAGTGAGACGACAAACGTCCTCATGTCAGAGTCAGAAGGTCGGGGGGGGGGGGGTATTGGTGACCTCTGCTGGAGCACAGTTGCTGGAAGGCACAGGTCACTAACGAGGAGCCTGAAACCACAGAGGAAACAAACGTGACCTTTTGCTGTTTGCTTTGTTTTCTGATGTCAACAACAGCCACAACAAATATGACTGAATCATCAGTCGCTCACCTGTCTGAGTGGTCATGTGACTGGTAGATGTCGCTGCAGGAGTCGTGGTGAAATTAGCCTGATTCCCACCGCTTCTGGGCACAAACATCTGTCCAGCTACAGCTGGAGATGCTGAAACAGTGAACATCCGTGTTTAGAAGCTTCCTGAACGTTTCTGTGAGAACAGAACACCCGTGTGTCTCACCACACTGAAGGTTGGGGTCTCTCCGCTCAGCTCTGGCGCTGGTCAGGCCCCAGTACCGAGCGCTCCAGCCAACCAGGGAGCCGTCCTCACACGGGCCGTGACTGCTCAGGTCTGCCCACATGCGGAACAGGTACAGCTCTACTTCTCCCGGCACCGATCCCGGCGCACGTTCCCAGGGCCGACAGCCCAGCCGCAGGGAGCCGGAGGCGGGGATGGCCTGAGCGACGGCGGTCCGCTCCGACACGGTTTTCCCGTCAACCTGAGAGGTTCAAACATGGTGCAGATTCAGCACCAGCAGCAAACTAAAGATCACGTTGGAATTCTTTTTCAGAATCCGACCTCCAGGCTAAACAGGTTGCGCAGAACGTCCCGCCTCAGACACACCCTGTGCCAGTTTGTCAGGGACAGCTGGAGAGGAAACGTGTGCCGGACCCTCAGCAACCACCAGTACAGAGCCTGCTGATCCCCCTCCAGACCGAGCTCCGGTGTGGGCGTGTGGACCGAGCTGTAAGAGAAGGCCACCCAGGGTCCGGGGGTGAGCACACGGACGTCCACACACACGGTGATCTGAAACAGAACCGGCATGGAGGCCTGCAGTGACCAGTGGTCCTCACAGCCGTTCAACACGGCTTTAGTGTCTCCCAGGAAATGTCCAAGACCTGCATTGGAATTTAACAAAAGAAAATAACACTTCAAACATCAAGCAGTATAACTGAAATATTAGCATTTCACTGGAAACAGCACTTCTGCCTCCAGTGGTCATACATGGAATGGCAGGCACATATTACTACACCAACCTTGAGGACTCGATTTTAATTTTATCCACTGAATCTTCACTTTAGCTTAAAACATTTATAAAATTAATAACAACAAAAATTTGCACGGACAACACTGGTCAGGAATTTAGCTCTAGAATTAGCAACTGTGTAAAAGTGAGATATCGGATAGACAAAACTAAAACTTTAAATTTAAATGATTAATATCCTTAATACTATCATTCCAATTGTTACTATTTGGCGACGTTTAGCCCGGTCAAGCTTTGCGGAATAATCCAGTTTCAATCAGAGGTAATCGGGACTTTTCTTGATGCAGAAGTTGACCTGTTGCGTTGTTTCTCTCTGATTTACCTGTGCGTGGGACAGCCGTCAGCAGCCAAAACAAAGTAACAGGAAGTAAATGATGCTTCCATCTCTGCCCACAACAAAGAACAAACATCCTCCTTCAAAGAGAGAAGTGACATGTTGGAATGGGACATTGATACATCCCCATTTGCATTAAAACGAGAATATTCGTACACACACACACCCTTCGCGTGCAAACTGATTTCCCGTTGGGGGGTGCAGACTGTATCACTGTTTCGGTGGTGGGGTTACACGGAAAGTCTCTTTTCAGAAGAGAATCGAACTTTATCCGCTGCTTTGTTCACACAGGCGGATTGGCTGCAGGGCAGGGGCGTGCACGGCAGATTAGGTTACACGGGCATCACTGCATCCACACCTCTGCAGTCAGAGTCGCGCATCACCATACAATAAAAGAATCCAAAATCCTGATATTTGTGACGACTTGGAGGCGAACGTTTATCTAAAAGGGTGAGTTTTGTCCGCACGCAGCGCCGGATCCTCAGGTAAAGGTGGTCCCCGTGATCCAGGTAACGAGCAACAAAACCTAGTTTTCACCTTCCTTTTCCACACTTTGGGCGATGCTGGGATCCAAAGCATCCTCCTGCAGAGTTCGCAGGCTTGTTTTGAGACTTTTAAAGTTTCGGTCCGAAACACCGACAGAACTAATCCATCCCTCTGACCAGTCAGACCCTCGAGATAAGTCATCAAAAACGGAAATTCCCCACCGTGATACACATACTGTGAATATTCACCACACCCTCCCTGTTATTCAGTCACTGTCCAAACTGAAGCTCTTACCTGAAGCTTTTCAGAAGCGTCTGCAGATGTAAAGTTTTTAACATTCCTGGAGTCTGATCACATGGTGTCCTGACTCTGGGGCCAACTTCAGCGTCTGCTGTCCCACCGCGGCGTTTGTCCTTCCTCCTCCTCCTCCTCCTCCTCCTCCTCTCCTCCTCCTCCTCCCGTGTCCTCACTTGCCCCCCTTTCCTCCACCAGGATCCACCTGCCTCCAGTGCCACAGCAGCGTCTGCAGGCTCACATGCTTGAGTCTGAGCATCCGAGGGGCGTGGTGCGTTCAGGAAATCAGAAATTCTGAAATGCGACCACGAGTCTCACCTGAGGGGAGAGACAGCAGACAAAACAATCACACACACACACACACACACACACACCACACACACACACACACACACACACACACACACACACACACACACACACACAGTTTAACAACAATAGTCTGATAAACAAGCCCGATCATTCTTGAATGGATCCAATGTGTCCTCCAGGTTACAGCATCTGTCTATTGTATCTCTGCTTGTACGTAACAACAGTTTGACTGCAGGGCAGCAGCTGGTGGTACAGGATGCACCACCAGACAGTTCCTGGACAGAGTATTATGTGTGCGCGTAGGCTCCAGATCTGGGAGCAGCTTGAAACACACACATGCACACGCAAGTGCACAGAAAAGCAGGTTCTCAGAATGCGGACCTGCTTTTGATGTCAGATACAAAATGAGTCCAGAGAAAAAGGCCTCGGGCTTAGATGTGTCCAATCTTGTGGACTTAAACATTCGTGTGTGAGGAGGAGGCGTCCTGGCTGGTGAGTCCAGACCAGAAGAGGGCGCTAAAGACCAGAAGTGGGTTTTCCTCTGCAGGAGATCCAGTGTCACCCACAAAAACGGGGCCCAGGTCGGCCTACAGCCCGTCTTCATCCACACTTTCAGCATCAGTTTGATGAAACCAGAAAAGGAATCTCCTCTCTGTAGAGAAAAAACAACATATTTTTACAGAAACCTCACCATGGAGGAGAATCTGGGTGGGGGCTGTGAAGGGGTCACCAATACCAACCAATAATTTACTCTTTGATTGTTGGGAGGTAAATTCAGACAGACAGAATCAGTCTGACTAACATTTAAAGGCTGAATTTGATCCAAAAGCTCTTGCAGCCATTTTGAGATTCCTACCAGCTTCTTCAGCAATTTGAAAACAGCCTCATTTTCTTCTCTTCCCCCACTCGCTAAAATCAATACACCCTATTTTACAACCAGAGTATAGAGGATAATGGTCTGTCTCCATAAACTGAGAAGAAAATAGGGAGACCAGAGGGGAAAAGGTGGCGTGTTGGGTCCTGGATCAACAGTCACTGGGAAAAAAAAGGTGTCCTTTTATTTCCTGTGACAAACTATATCAATATTCTGTCCAAGCAAGTTCAATTATTTAGCAACAGCAACCAGAAGGCCTTTTAGAGCATAAAAATTATACAGTTAACAATATATGATGGGATACCAAAGATGTTTTCTATGACTGGAAGTGATGTAACATCAAAACAGACCTCGGCGAGCATTATAAAGATGTGTATTCAGGCCTCCACCTGGGTTCAATATAAATATAAAAGATGATGTAGCCTCCAGCAAGTGCAGCCAGCAGCATTCACGTTGGAGGTGTGGAGCTCAGAGATCACGCTGTAGTCTTAGGACTGTTGTACCTCCTTGATTAAAGTGTCAGGGTAGCATGGATTAAATAGAGAAGATACTCCCACACACACACCAGGGCTAAATCAGCGGCTGAAGACAAGCAGCAGGTTCTTTCTCTCCTCTTTTCACGGGCGGAGAAACGCTTCCATTCAAATGGATTCAGAGATGGGAGAGAAAGTGGCTCAGAGGATCGCACCGTTTCCAGATCAAATCTGGGGATTTTAACAGCCGAGATTGTCTTTGGACCCTAAAGGAAGCAGCAAAACTCTCCTTTTAACAGGCAGAAACCTCAAGTAGGAGACAGGACTTAATTGTGTTAGCAAATTAGCCACATTTGCATAAACGGTGACTTTTCCAGGTTCAATTCCACAAAGGTCGGATGAACCCAGCCCAGCAAAGAGATTGGAAATGTCAGGACACATGACACACAAAAGTTTAGCAGCTGTTTGTGGTTTTGTCTTTATTCGGCCAGCATTAAAATAGAAATACTCAAGTCATACAGATGATTGCCTCGTGTGTTTGTGCAATTTGATATGATGGACAAGTAGCAGTAGCCAAACGCCGCCGTAAGATCAAAGGGAAGAGTTGACAAGGTCACATCAGATGTCAGACGGTGGTGATCTGGTCAACCACCCGCGTGTTGCTGTCGTTCATCTCCACACACTCCACCGCCTGTCTCTGACCCTCCCCCTCCTGCGGGGTCCCCGCGTCTTGGAGGGGGGCAGGAAGGTGAGGAGGGTGGGCAAAAAAGCGAGCGTGTGCAAGGCAGAGCAGCCGGCGGTGAGCGTGAGGCAGCGGAACAGTGTGTGCGTCAGGTTCGAGCGCACTGAGCCGACAGGCACCAAAGCCACGCTGTAGCAGAGGAGCGTCTGCAGGGAGGGAACGCCGTGTCTCTCCAGCGCCACCCTCACCCAGCGAGTCCGGCTGTCGCCCCGGCCGGAGGCGAAGCCGCAGAGGAGGGGGCCGCTGCAGTCCGCAGAGTGCCCCAAGGCCGAGATCAGACACAACACCGACATGCAGTCCAGCTCCACGCCCCACAGCGTCATGAAGCCCAGCACGCCGAACTGGACCGAGAGCAGGGTCAGGCCCAGCCACACGGAGACCAGCGGCTCCACGATGGCCAGCGATGACAGACCCAGCAGGAAGAGCACCGCCAACAGGGAGTGTCTGAGCGGGGAGCTGACCGCCGCCGCGTAGCGGTCCAGGTAAACGAAGGAAGGGTTGAAGATAAGGAAGCGGACGCGGGAGGTCAGGGAGAGGCGCCGTAAAGTGTCCAGCAGCACCGACATCTCCTCGCGCTTGTTCTCCGTCGTCTTGGCCACCAGGAAGATCCTGGACGCCGCCAATTCGGGCTCCTCGCCCTGGCCGCGCTCGGCGAAGATGATGTCGTCGGCAAAGTGGGCGAACTGCGGCTCGCGGAGGAAAGCCTGGCGAAGAGTCCGGGTGAAGTTTTCCCGCGGCTGGCTGGTGGACTGGTTGCGGTCTGACAGGTAGTTGAGGTAGGCCTCGAGCCAGCTGATCCGCTGGAAGCCTTTCGAGTATTCCAGAAGGTCCTGCTGCACCGAGTCGTTCCAGTAGGGGGCGCTCTCGTAGATGTAAAATCCTATAACAGGGGAGTAGGAGCTGAAGTAACGCTGCTGGGCACGCGTGTACAGCACTGTTGCTGTATCCATGGCAACCAGTGCACTAGGGTCTGAACCCTGGGTGACCTGTTGGCAGCAAAAACAAATTATTCACCGATTTGAAAATGTGTTTATGACCTAAAAGTAACTAACAAATATCTGAGGAGCTACGGCGTCGTGATTCACAGTAGGCTACCACCAGGGGGCAGTCAAGGCACTTTGGTTTCAGTTTTGTTACCGATAAGTGAGAGGAAAACAAATCCCCACTGACCTGTTTTTTTTATTCAGTAATAAAACTATTCAACATTTGTGAGACTTGTTTGTCTTTGAAGCCATTTAAAGATAGTTTTTTGCATCACCTGGAGGAAGCCCATCAGTCCGAAAGAGATGTAGACCAGATAGAGAAGCACGACGAAGGGTTTGACGTAAGTGTTGGTGATCCAGTCTCCGAAGCAGTGCCGCACACACCCCAGAAGGAGGTGGGAGTCCTGAGGGTGAGGGTCTCCCCCAGAGGAGTGCGGCTGTGGGTGTGTGGAGTTAGCAGCCGGGCAGCTGTGTCCCAGAGCTGCGGGGTGGTGGGTCGTGTGTGTGTGAGTGAGGTTGGTGATGGGTACGCTGCCGTGGCCAACACCAGGTGGTTGGTGGTTCTGAGTCTCCTCCTGGTAGCGGGTGTACATTAGACACCTGTACCAGGCAGGTTTGGAGTCCAGTCGGTCCGGTTTGGGGACGCGGCGGCAGAAGCAGCCGTGCCTATAACCCGTCTCCAAGTATCCGGTGAAGACCAGGCAGGAACCATAGAAGGAGAGCATGTAAATGTAGCTGATGGTCACAGCCAAGGCGGCGGTGCGGCAGAAGAGCCGGACGGCCTCCATGTTGGTGAGAGGCGACGCAGCCAGGCCCAGCGTCATCAGGTGGATCAAGGTGGAGCCGGAGAAACGCAGCATCACGTCCTCAAACACGCTGGCCACGCGTTCCTTCACGTGCTGGTCCTCGCGGGTCCGCCTCCATGACGACAGCATCTCGAAGGAACCGAAGAGCCCGTGACCTGGCGGAGAGGAGAAAAGTGAACAACAAACTGTGGACGGAAGGACGGACTCTCCCCCAGAAATACCACTACATGACAATGTGAAAAAGCTCCTGTTGCTTCCTGGATAACAACCGGCTGAACAAATGAGAGGATAAAAGAGGAGATAACAGCTAACACAGAAAAGGATAAATCTCCCCAAAGAGTGCTTTCAGCTTTGACCTGCTAATTGAGGTTATCGAGGTTTAGTTTGAGCCTTATTAGAACTGTGGCGTAACAGTCATATTCCCCTCAACCCTGATGTGGCTGCAAGACAATTTTACTCTTCTTCAAAAGTAAAAACATTCTTGATTGACATGTTAGAGCTGCTCGTCGCCTACCTCATATATTCAGTACAATCCAGAGGTCTATGTAGAGTAAATATATGTGCAGCAGGTTTTTAATGCTGTCCTGTTCAGTGGTTACCATGGCACCAGCGAGTCCCCGGTGACAAGCGTCCCCCCCCTTTATTCAGTGACCTCATTGTGGTAAATGCTCAACACCTCAGCAAAGGCAGAATGTACCGATACTTCAGGCGTGGGCGCTGATCTGCCATTATCTGAGTGTGTGTGTGTGTGTGTGTGTGTGTGTGTGTGTGTGTGTGTGTGTGTGTGTGTGAGAGAGAGAGCTAAAAGACAACACCTGCCCAGAACTTTGATCTTGAGTCAAATGAATGAAGATGAAGAGCTCAAACCTGCAGAATAAGAATGACTTCTGTCCCTTTATATCAAGGCTGCTGTATCAATTGGACACTTCGGAAAAAAAAGGGCTTGAGTGGAAAACAAATCCAAAGAATGTGTTGAAACCATATTTGAGTTAAAATGGTGGAGAGTTCCTGCCCTACAGACACCTTTTTTTCACAGTCAGTCTGGCTCCTCTCTAATATTTGCCTTTGTTTTCTCAAAAGAAAAATCGGAATATTCGTCCTACTGTTTCCTTGCTCTGCAGCCACATATTTCCCTTTTCACACATCCTCCCACCATTTCTCCTGCGTGCCCACCACATATTTGCCTAATTTTCCTTCTTTTCAGTGGTGTTTTAGACCCACCGGTCTTCCTACACGCTGCAGCATCCTTGTTCTAAGATAATTACCTCTCATCCAGGTTCTAATCTCCTCTCCAGATTGGCAGGACCTCAGCCATAGCGCCCAAACCCCAACATTTCATATAAAATACACTTTCCCTTCTCCCTGACAGGTGTGTTCTGCAGTAGGTATGAAGCAACGCTGCTGCCCTCACTTAGCTTCGATATATATCTCCGCTTCATAAAAATTGAGACTTCTGCCACTATTTAGGACCAGTAAGTCACAGCAGAACCTGAGAAAAACTGAGCTTCATCGTTGATATTAGCCTCAAAAAGGAACTGCAGGTATTAGCTGATTACTCGGCGTCCTTCAAAAAGCAGACGATATTAGCAGGCTAATTTACTGAGTACCAAGCAATTGTCCTCCGTCACAAAAACATCCCGCACCAGTTGACAGGCCGACCAATGAGGCGGCAGATGGTCTGGTTCCCGCTGCACGTGTGTTAAACACTCCTCAACGCCCACAATGTCCATGTCAGTGCTGCAAAATGTGATGATGTATGTCTGCAAACTCTCGCTAATGTAAATGTTCCTATGGGCCAGTTAGATGGCAGGTAGAATCCCATGGGGTTTGATTAGCATCGTGTCCTTCGAAGCGGCCTTTAGCCACGGGCTAACGTCCAGAAGCTTCATTACGTCTAGGGTAATATCATTGAGGATAAAAGCTTTGATTCTAATAAACTTTGGCTCTTTCAGGGGGGTGTTTTTGACTGTGTGGCTCCAACTACAACTTTAAAAATATAAATGATATATTTAATAAGCAGTAAGTACAGTATAAATCAGTACTGTAATCAGATTTCTCTGATAGTTCTCCAGCCCTCTCAAGGCTCCTCCAGCCATGAAATAAATATTCCGCCACAGAACTGTTCTGGTTATCTGTCCATCTGAATGTTTCAGATTATTTCTTATATTATGTCAATCATCCACTGGATATGGAAAAAAAACATCAATTAATCTTAGTGTCAAATCTTTTGAAATTTATCACAAAATACATTAATAAGTCCTCCGTTCTACCTCTTCAGCAGTTGAATATTCAGCATTAATGATAAAAGTCAAACCTACCGAGCATAACGAAGGGGATGCCCAGGTACGTGGAGTTGTAGGTGGCCCCAGTCAGGTTCAGTATCCCAGCAGCAGTGAGACCAGAGAGGGTGACTGACAGCAGAGCCAGCAGCCCCAGCCAGGGTTTGGACCTCACACAGTCCCTCATGGAGCAACACAGGACGGCCAGAACGCCGCACAACCCCAAACTGGCCAGAAGGGGGCGGCGGGCCAGCACGGAGGAGAACTGGAAGTCCGTCTTCAGGGAGGAGGAGGTGGAAGGGTACAACCCCAGCTTAGGGTGCAACGCAGCAAAGTTCTCCAGCTCCGCGCAGAAGGCCTTTTCCCATTGGCTGGCCACGCGGTCCATCAGGTCACCACGGGCTTGGAGGTAGTAGGTGAGCTGCAGAGCCCGAGCCGAACGGACCCCTTCCCCCCTGGCTCCGGCACGTGGACCGTGCACCGACCCCCCGGGACCCCAGCCCTGCACGCCGCCCAGCTGGTGGCCAATGTACGCCTGCCGCCCGTCCGCCAGTTGCGTGATTGGGTAATGCAGGACCGGCACCGAACCATTGGTGCTGCGGGCCGATTGTATCTCCTCCATGGCGCGGATGATGTCGTCGATGATGCAGGCATTTTTTTCATCGTGGAGACAGAGGTAGGAGAAGGAGTAGTTGAAGGCGGAGGTCGGAACCGTCACCTGCATTTGGTAGATTTGAGAGTGGAGCTGTGCAACGAGAGAACGATGGAGAAGAAGAAATAAGCTGGTGCTGATGACCTCCAAAAGTAACGGCACGTCTGGTTGATGAAGAAGCTTAAAATCTACATTAAGAGTTCAAACAGGGCCCTGGACTAACTTCAGAGGAACACAGACCCAGGGTAGAGTTGCACCTTTTTTTTTTTCCTGACACAACAGCAGCACCAACATCCAGACTGCTGGTTACCAAGCAACAGCCCTGATGCCAGTACACGCCACAGTGGACACAACCCAAGCTGTCGCAGAGCGTGGCCCTTAAATCCACTGTTGCCGTTTGCCAATGTCACATCTGTTTTCTTGATACGATAGCAACCAGCCAAGTCCACTATAGTCTATAAACAATTTCTGAGGGTGTAACTGGTCAGGAGATGTTGTTTTTTTCACTAAATGCGACCATCATCCTTTCCTAAGCAACGGAACGATGATGCTCACCATCCAGCCTGGCTGCTTCCCGGCATGGTGCCACAGCTTTGAGCGCCTCTTAGCCCAGCGAGTAGCGTAATTGAAGCCAGTCTCAGCAGGAGACGTTAAGGAAAACATCAGTGGTGGTTCAGACCCACATTCCAGGCAGAACAGCATTATCACCTGGATCTTGTGCAACTGGTGCAGGTTCCCACTCTTCATTCTCCAACTATCAGACCTCCCGTCAAGCTATTTCTAGCAACAAAAGAAAGCCTGGTCCCTCTGAACGAGGAAAACTTGCCTGTTCCTTTGCCGATCAAAGACATCAGGCGGACAAAGAACTGCTGTTCCAGGTGGAGTTGTGAGCTCTAAGGTTCTCTCACTGTTGTTCTGCAGAGTGTATGTGTGAGAGGATGTTAAATGACAGGCGTCTCAGAGCCTTTGAGGTGTAGGAAGCCACAGATGTGATGGAATTCTCTGATCTGTAAGGTATGAGGTACCCACAAACTTCCCTGTTGTCTGGAGAGCATTCCTGATTTCAAAAATCCATTTTTCAAAGGTCCTTTACACCACTTTGTAATTAAAACACTCTGCTTTATCAGCCCGGAGCTTGCCAGGATGACTTCTTCTTCTCAATGACTATCAATCATTATGAGAGAAGAAGAAGACAAGGCTGCATAATGTGTGTTCTGGCCTGACCTTTATCCTCGCCCGCGTGCTCCTCATGATCTGACTGTAAAGCTGGAGGTTGCAGATGTGAGGCGGTCTGGTTTTGTAGAGGGTGCACCTCTGATTTAAAAGGTCAGATGTTCACAGCCGCTACAAGAAGAACCCAAATGGCTCCGGAGCTGTTATGGCTACTGTTATTGGACAATGTGTTTGTAGTGCTGCTTCAACATAAATGGTCGGGTCACAAACCGAGTCCGTTAGTCAAACTTTGTTGGGTTTAATGAATTAAAATGTTTGGTGACCAAGCAAAAAGTTGTATCATATACCGTGAGTATGGTGTCCAGGTGAACCGGGTCCAGCACGCTCCCCTTCCGGGCGGTGATGATGACGCGGCCGTAGCGGCCGGGTGTCTGCAGGTCGGAGTAGAGCGCGTGTTTGGAGCGGTTGACGGGGAACAGGCTCTCCACCAGGTTCCCTTCGATCTTAGCCAGGCTGTGCTTGGGGGCGAGCAGGCTCTCCACGTCCTCCTCGACGCGGTACCGGCTGAAACTGGCCCCCAGGAGGATGGAGAGGAGGACGGGCGCCGAAGCGAAGAACACCGGATGGCTCGCCACGAACCGCCCCAGCGCGTGGAAGGAGGTCCTCAGGCCCGCGTGCAACACCTGGCGCAGCATCCTAGCGCGCGGCCGCGGTTCGAGACTCTCCCACCGACCGGAAAACCCCCGAGCGCCGCCGAGCATCGGGAGCTTCCGGGCGCATCAGTGGGATCCGACGCCCTCGGTATTGAGGAGGTTTGTCCCCGGAGCAGGAGGTCACCGGCGGCGATAATCCGACGCGGCTCCAGTCAGGTGCTCCGCGTTCCCCGCGGGGTTTGATCATCCGCTGGAATGGTCAAAATATACATGCATGTAAAAAACAGTTTTCAAGAGCAAGATGTCTGTGCTCTGCCTCGGCAGAACCAGAAGAAAGGTTCTCTACAGGTTGCACACATCAAAAGCGAAGCCCGGCGGCGCATACCTAAACATGGGGAGGGGGGCGACCCGGTGATGACGAAGTTCATCTGAGAGCAGACCGAGATGTGCGTCCAGCTCCACCCTGCATCAGCGCACGGCACGCCGGGTGGGTGGGCTGTGGAGGAGCCGCATGATGTGTCGGACCAACGCGGGATGATCTGCGTTTGCTCTGCGGCAGAAGTCTTCCTGTCGTCAGTCTCCTCTCATCATCCCCCGGTGCTCGAACGGCCCACCCCGCACATCCTCCATTGGGCTGCTCTCCCAGCAGCGACTGAGCCCCTCAGAGGGGAGACAGGTCCATTATTCTCTCTCTCTCTCTTTCTCGCAACGCACTCATAACCCCGCCCCTCTTCGTTCCGCCGCAAAGAATCAAACGCACCCAATTGTGGATTAACGATATTGATTTAATCTGTGGGAGATTATTGCATTTACTTTTGTGTGTTTACATGTGGTTTATGTGTCACTTTTTATGGACTACATGACGCAGTGAAGGTGCAGAATACAAACTTCGGTAAAATGTAAATATGTGATTTGGAAAAGTTTGATTAGATCATATTTTCTGCCATTCAGCCCTTTCATTAAACAAACACACACACACACACACACACACACACACACACATTTTAGCGTGTGTGTCAGCCTCACTGCAGATGCGTGAAAGATCTTTAACTGTTGTGTGCCAAGTCGCCATGGTAACCACACTTTTTTGATTTTACAAGACCTGGGTTCCCATGGCAATAGTGATGCCACCCATCCCCCTCCCCTTAATAAAAAAAAAACCCGCACATAGACATACAGGGGTGATCACATATTCACACGGAGACACACACCTGCTGACTACCAATCTGCTACTTGTACAAAGGTGCTTCACATTCTCTCTCTCTCACACTCACACACACACACACACACACACACACAGAGTCAGAAACAGGACATCACACTCCCTGTGCTTTGAACCCCATGATTAGACTGTTCGATCTTTTCTTTGATGTCAGAAATTACAAGTTGTGAATAGATCAGATTGAAAAATTCTGGGATTAGCACCAATCCCATGGAAAAAGAAGCATTTCCAAAGTATTCCCAAACCACATGGGAAGTGTAATCACTCCCGTGAGTCCCGGATCTGCAGGAGACCCGATGAACTAAAAATATGTATCTGAGTCCGTATTCACGCGCTTCTTCAGGTTCTAATCCATAATTCAATTAAAGTGTAATTATACTTTAATCCCCATTAGTAGTCCGGCAACAGATGAGTGCAAAACGAATGGCTGTCACTGCGTCTCCCCAGGAGGAAGAGCGGGCTGGAAATTGAATGACTGCAGAGGGTGGGGGCAGTTTCCTGATAGCGGTGCACTAATTAGTGTCGCTAAAGGATTTATAAGGAATCCAAATGTGTGGAAGAGGTGGGAGATGAATGGAGGGGCTATTTTCTGCACCTGGGGTGGGAGGGGCGTCTGGGAGGGTGTCACGGGGAATCTGCGGGGACGAAGATGGATGGATGGGAAGAGAGGATGGACTGAGCTGGGGCTCTCTCACACACACACACACACACACACACACTCATCTGGTTTGGTGGAGGCCATCCATTAATAAAGAGTCCATCCTTTCATTTCTGCCCCCTCTCACCACCTCTATTATTTATTTACCCCTCAATCCACATTTATAGCAGGCATATATGGTGATCCTCTTGTGGGTCCTAATGTGCTAGCAAAACCTTGGTTAAGAAGACCACATTATGGTCTGGCAGGTCGCCGGATCTATTCCAACATTTCTCTGCCTCCTTCTGCTCTCCATCTTTGTTTTCCTGCTCTCGGTCCCTCCATCTTCTTCCTGCTCGACGTTTTCTAAATGTCATTTGGACGTTAAGTGACGCGGGCAGGAAGGATGTAAGAGGGCAAGGAGTCTCGTGATGGACGACAAAGGCTGTCGGTTGGGACGCCAGAGGAGGAGTGGAGCGAAGTGGCCTACGCAGCCTGTTGGAGAGCCGGAGATTCGATTACAGATACAGGCCTGGAAATGGAGACGGATACAGAACGTTCAGCAGGAAACACGGGCTGAGGAGATAAACGGAATGCGTCACAGGTCATAAAGGGGACCAGGGGAGGCCTGATGACATCAGCACTGCGGGGGGGGGGACCTGATTTTCTAAATGTCAGTGTGATATGGGGGAGAAGCCATTTTCACCTCTCAGACAGGCAAATTGAATTTGAGCGATTATAAAACCCCATCAATAGAGGAGCTAGAAAGGCCCTGAAGGCATTTCACCACGCCCACTACTGGACGGAAGCTGAACTGCACGTGCGGAGGAGCAACAACTTTACCTCCTGAAAATTGTCCCCATCATCACCTTCAAAAATGCAAAACAAGCCCAAGAGAGGTTTTTACTCTCATCTGAATTCTACCTCGATAACAGGGAACACACTGTAGGAAAACAAATAAAGCTCAAGCTAAACAAATTTCTTTTTTTTCCTCTCAATTTGAGGAGCAAAGAAACTGACCGCAGTAACAGAAGGCTAATGGCTGTCACTACGACAGCCCATATTATTATTCTGAAAAATGCCTTGTCTCACTTCAGGATCAATGTAAATTATAGCTCTATGCTAATCTTAATGGGGTAATGGTGTCACACTCATGCGGTTACTATGGATTTGCTTCCAAACAAAGACACTAATGGACCAGTTTTACATGACGGGAATCTCAAAGGCTTGAATGCTTGCTGTGTTCATTTCAATAAGTCAAAAAAGGGAGCTAATAACACCGCCATTATTCAGCAACTTTCACTGCAAGTCAACAATGTTTCAGATCAATTATTTAACATCACATAACAGGTAATCTTAGCACTTAATCATTCCATTATGACATTGCAGCAGTTCAATAAAGGCTTCAATGAATTTGTCTTTCCTAGTTTATCATCTCATTTTAAAAATGTTAACATAATATTAACCATGTTCAACCAGCACTTTTACAGGATTAATTGATTCAGGTCCATATTGTACTATATTGCTATAAAAACTAAATACATTGTTTTATCTTTAAATCCGACCCAATTGATCACAATCCAGTAATATGTGTTGAATTGGCAATAAGTGACCAAAGATTCAATCAGACTGATTCTATGGGCACCGACTGGAAATGTTCGTGAATAATGATACATTGGTGTTAAGTGGCCTAATCCAACCTGCTCACTGTTTTGTTTTTTCCCGATGATGTCACGCCCACAAAACGACATCGCGGCTCCTCCTAATCCCGCCGACACGCGCTGTCATTACAGACCGTTTACCGACATTGATGAGACACTGCTGGTGTTGCCACAGATACAAATCATTAACGTTACCCCCTGCCTGACAGTCACACACACACAGATTTGAGAGGCTCTTTTAAGAATAGAGAGCAAGTTGCCATGGGAACCACTGACAAATGTGAATAAGATATGGTGTGTTTGTCTGTAAGCAGAGGTCTGGAGGGGAAAAACACTAACGAGATTGGAAATGTATTCCCGATCATTTCACCTCTTCCACTATTTGTATGCATTTCCTGGCTCATCAATCACAGCAGTGTTATATAATGTTACAGAACTTTATTAGAACCAGGGAAGAAAAAACAGACACGGTAGCATAACAACAGGAGAAAATATCCAATGTGGGGGAATAAAACCTTTTATTTTTTACATAAAAGGCACAAATGTTATTTTTTTACACGTAGCTTCAATATTTGATGCTCCGACTGATTGTAAAGCACAAATTCGAATGAAACTAAATCAAAAGAAAGATTATTGATCTTTAAATCATCATTTCAATAGTTTATCATTGCATTGTAAATTTGTACTCTAATCCTCAGACATGGATCAATTTAAGATATGACCGTTAATATGCAAACTGTGACTGCAAGGCAAATTAAAATACTTTCATAAAATAGCGCTCTTCAGAAGTGAAGTAAAAATACTGTTGTCCAGAACCTCTGCTGGAGATGAAACAGGCAGGAATATACTCCCAGCAAGCAACACCTCCGATCGCGACGTCGTAAAAATTGTTCCCTTTATGAGCACTGAGAGCTACACAGATGTGTAGCAACGAGGAAGATGGGAAATGTGGGAAAAGAGAAATGTTCAAACCAAACAGTGCACCGCTCCGACATGACGGCAGAATCCAGGATATTCAGGATCGCTGAGCGACGCTGCTAAATAATAAATATGGATATTGATCTCAAAGTGATAAAACACCTTAAAATATTTTAAAAAATGTATCTAATTTACAATTAATTTCATGCGTGTGCTTTTATCCTAAAAACAAACCTAAATGTTAAGCTTTTATCTAATTACACTTAGAGCGCTCATATAACAAAAACATTTTATACACTCCTGAAAACAACTCAAGTGGTTAAATTACAGGTTTGGTGAATTAAGAGTAAAAAAAAAAAAAAAGCCAGAGTAAAATACCAGCTTTGACTCCACTATGACGTGTTAGGGTTTATTTTTTCCCCACATCATGTATACTTAACGTATGCGAGTCTGTCACAGTTCCCAGGTCACCACACCCGGCACGATTGAGCGCCGCGATTCATAACTGATGACTCGGGGCAGCTGAAGGCTTTCCAGAACTCCTCGTAGTTGCTCATTGATCCGATGACCCTGCGGGGTGATGAAGGTCGTTAAAGGTCAGACTGGGGGAATCGGAATGAATGTTGATAAGATAAGAATGTTTTTTTCATTCCCCTCTTGTAAGTTATGCAATTTAAGGTAAATGTTCTGCTTAGTTCATGTTGGCCAAAATGGGACCATAAGCCATGTCTGTGCTTTGAGTCCCCAATCATATCCTAGACGGGTATGTGTGTGTGTATGTGTTTAGTGTGTTTGTGTTTGTGTTTGTGTGTATTCACCTGAACTTTGGTGGGCTGTGTGCTCCACTCTGGATCTGTTCTCGAGCTGTTTCTGGTCTATATGAGTTACATCTAATCTATAAATACATTTAGTAGTCACTCTCACATAATAAGAAACAAGAGTTGCTGGTGCTCAAGAAAACAGGGCAGCCGTTCACCAGTGTGGGTCCTTACATGTGCGTAGCTCAGGAAGAAGAGCTGGTTGTTGTTCAGCCCAACTCCAGGCAACTGTGGCTCCTCCGTTCCACCTCTGCTCGTGTCGACCCACCGCCTGTACGCCTGCTCACAAACACAGTTTTCTCTGAGTACTTCCTGACAGGATGCAAAAGGTGCCTTCAAGTAACAGTTTGAACTGAAAAAAACATTGAGTAAACACTAAAAGTGCTGCACAAATGCAGGTGCGGGTAAATAGATGTTGTCAAAAAAAGTTACCTCAACTCAAAGATACGACTTAAATACACATTTTACAGCGTCAAACTGTATTATTGGTTAAGTATGCGATCAAAAATATATCTACCCTAAAAGCCTCTCTTATTCCTCCATTGTCAGCAATGTTTTCTGCTAGCGTCCTCTTGCCACGTACCTACGGAACAATGATGAAAGCATTTATATGCTGTTGAAGCATTGTTGAAGGTCATTGTATTGTCATTATTAGCATTATGCCAAAAGCTAGCATCTCTTCTTGTCTTTTAGGCTCTTAGGAGGTTCGATTAGTCTCTTTGCTCTTACGTTTAGCCCCGCCTTCTCCCAGAAGTAGTCATTATACTGGTCGATCATGCATTGGGTCTTCTCATTGAAGGCGGTGATGGACGAATTGCTCCACCACTGGTCCAGGTTGCCGTTGCTGTCGTATTTGCGGCCTGTTTGGAAAACAG
Source organism: Takifugu flavidus (assembly GCF_003711565.1). Lineage (NCBI taxonomy): Eukaryota > Metazoa > Chordata > Actinopteri > Tetraodontiformes > Tetraodontidae > Takifugu > Takifugu flavidus. The sequence continues at coordinate 2,642,425 of NC_079536.1, forward strand.
CATCAGAAAAGTCGCATTTGATTGTGACAGGAGTTTCTTTCACAGGCGGGGAGTTTTTACCATTACTGTCAAAGCCATGTGTCAACTCGTGCCCGACTATCACACCGATGGCTCCATAACTTAAAGATCTGGAAACAGGAATCAAATTTTAGGACAGTTGTTTTAAGCTTCTAATAGCCAACAAAGCAGTTTAATCCTGACTGTCAATGACCCAAAATCCTGACTGAGGAGAACAGCATGGGTCTACAGCCAATATTAGCAACAGAAGGCTAGCATTTTTGTTGTACTGGACATGGTAAGCTTCCATCATTTTGTCGATATCGATGGTTAAAGGTTTATTTTCACCTCGGATACTGTTTGTCCCAGAAGAACGGCTTCTGAAGTTCTCCAGCAGGGAATCCTAAGGCACAATATCATGATGTAACACAGTAAATGTGCAGTCTGGAATAGTTCAGGCGTTCTGTTCAGGTGTTGCTCACTAATCTGGTTGGTGGAGGAGCTGTAGAAGGCATTCACAGTTGTTGGGTTGGTGAACCACCTGTGGCACAAACACACAGACTTTAGGACACACACACACACACGCTGTGTTATTAGTATTAGTCCCACCCACTCACTCAGTCCGGGGGACGGTCTTTCGGAGCCCAGCGAGGTCGGACTGACCGATGAACTTCAACGTCTGCATCACGTTCCCGTAATAGTCCTTCTCGCTGAACACTAGCTGGAACGTTAAGTCAAGTGTTTGAGTCACCAAAACAATGCAAACATAAGAAGAACATCCAGAAATACAAATAAGCTTCAATGTCCCCCTCCCCCCCTCCATTCCCTCTAAAAACCTCCACAAACCTTCTTTAGATCTTCGTTCAGGTAGGTGTCGTTCAAGATAAACTCCGGGTAGCCGACCTTGGCGAGGACAGCATGAGCCTAAACAGGAAAAATATTCACCAAACTGGTTTAGGTTTTAATGATTACAAATGTTCAAATCTTCAGGTTTGAATGTCCACAGCACGGCCAGATTTCCAGCCAAGTTCTTGTGTGACTCAACACTCCTCTGCCCCCTAGTGGCCAAAGTGTGGACAATCACGAAGGCTCATGACAAGTTCATACCTTCTCTATTGCTTTCTTCTTCGTGGGTGGATCCATCCAGTCGTTCTCCTTCTCCAGAATGTCAATGAACGCCCAGCGAACGCCCTCGATCAGCTCCTCCATCTGATTCAACCGCAGCGGAAAAGACTTCAGAATTAATTTGAAGGTCGCAGCTGAGGTCGACCCTCTTCAACTCGCTCACCATGATTTTCTTGTCCTCCTGGAAGTGTTTGTCGACAAAAATGCGTCCGGTGGCGTACGCCAACGAGTTCTCCACGTAATTAACACACTTGTCCCAGCGTGGCGTAAGTGAGGTAGTTCCCGTGGTTACCTGGTGATTTGAGACGGTGATGATGCAGTTTCAGTTCTCCACCCAGTCATCTGGATCCATTCACTGATATTTGTTTTAAATACAGTTTCCCTTTAGTATAATTCATCCTGCAGGGATGTTATTAAAGCCAACCAGACGACTCTTTAGACAAGCAAAAATAGAACATCCTTTTATGCTAAATAATGTTCATAGCCATTTAATCACTGTTATAGAAACCCGGAGAGAGAAAAACAGATTGAAACAGCCTAAGAGCTAGAGACAAATAGAACCCGGCTGGAACGAAACCACGGAAATGCAGAGATCCATTAATATGAGCATAAATGCATCGATGTGCGATCGGTACCCGAGCAAAGTCCAGGTATCTGTAGAGGAAACGACGGCTGAGCGTTGTGATCCTGGAGAAAACTGTTCTCCACTGTACATAGTTAGCAACAACCCTGAGTGAGAGAGAGAGAGAGAGAGAGGAGGGGGCAATTAATTAAATGCCCACATGTAATCCAATTACCCCGTCACTATCAGGGTTCAGTGTGCTTATCAGTCCGCATGTTCTTGCTACACAATGAATACCAGAACGATATTAATAGCAAAGTGGGGGAGTTTCGACTAATCCTCACATCTGCAAATGGGTGTTTAAGGGGGAAGACTTGATTCTATGACTTGGTTTTTATTCGTATGATTTAGGATAATGGGCCGGGGAATGCATGAAAGTACAAATGCGTGTGTGTGTGTGTGTGTGTATGGACCTGGGGTCTGTGTTGTTGATGAGTTTGAAAAGGTCCTTGAAGTACTGGGGAACGCGAACGATGACGTGCTCAGAGGAGGAGATGGAGCGGCTTTTGTCCTCTTTGGTCTCCACCACACGCTTGATGAAGCCCAGCCAGTCGAACTGCGGATGGAAGAACGAGGAAACACGGCATCAACTACGAGTTGTGATGTCAGCTGTTTTAGCCGATTGTCACGCGTTGTTTCAGTTAATCACAAATTAAAGTACAGATCTCTCGGAGGTATTTAGCCCTTTTGGCCCTCGAATTTGAAATCAAACATTTGGGACCGTTGGCCCCATCCTCAGCACAAGCTTAAAACACTACTTAATGTACACGAATGGCACATCTCAGCACGTCCTGCATGCTAACAACGTCCTTGCAACAAGAGCCGGCCTCTCTCTGCTGCACAACCGGTTCCTCCGCTGCATTTTAAAACCCAATCAATCAATCAATCAATAACGAAGCAAAATGGGATGCTAGCAGCGCTTCACGCGTGTTTGACTTACCTCTGGTATGTGGCGGTGCAGGCGAGAGATTGAGTATCTGTTGTACATGCTCTCACTGGTGCGGTTTTCATACGGAACCAAAATCTGCACACACAGGTCACGAGTTGAATATTTAAACTGCAGCTTTCGAGGCGATGAAGTCGCTCCGATTGCCTGTTAATTGATGCCGTATTAATCTGATGCGGCGTATTTACATGGGCAAGTTTGGTCTCAAAAGCCAGAGCTTGTTCCATCTGGGCCTGTGCCGCTTTCTCCGGAGCGCCCAGCATGACGGCAACATCGACCATCAAACTCAGCAAGGCGGCGCGATACTGGAGAGCCAGAGAAAGAGAGGAATGCAGGAGAAAATTCCCAGATTAGGAGAGAATTATTTGTGTTCTTTTTTAGTATTAACCCAAGAGTTTTAACGCTGTTCAGACCTTTACTGTTAGCGAGCTACACTGTGTTAGAGACATACCATATTGGCATCATGGTAGCTTAGCAGCACGGAACGGATGACACCATACCATCAATTCAGCTAAAACTCCAATTTGGCACATCAATAAAAGCAAATACAGATATAAACCAAATGAGTTTATGATTTTATTGGAGACATTTTTCGCCTCTGAAGTGCAATAAAGTTTTATCTCATCAGAACATTTGCTGCGGATGCTCGTAGCGGCTGAAATCAGGCTGAAAAACGGTTCCTGTGGGAGAGTTTATGCAGCGAGTCAATGAGCAGACACATGAAACCGACGCTCACCGCCTGGGCAGAGGAGCTGTTGGTGGTGTAGTCCTCCCTGGAGGGTAGAGACAGGGAAGCCTGATCGAGCTACAGAGACAGAGAGCCCCGGAGAGGGGCGAAAGGTCGCTTTAGCATCGACGTGACTCTTTACAGAAACCTGCAGCGCCTCATATCGGACACTGGCTGAGGACGCCTGACCTTGATGACGTAGTAGGAGGAGTTTTTGTTGTCCGGGGACACGTACAAGCGAATCAGGACGCTCTTACTGTGGAGGTTCCTCATGTCTGCCAGCGTCTTCAGAAGGCTCCACTGCCCCGCCGACCACTGATACTCCCCCCCGAGCCCGTCCCCCACAACCGGCCAGCGGAACTCGGGCTGTTTCAGAGTTTTCAGCATCGGCTTGGAGTCCAACTTCTCCAGTATGGCTGTAAACGGGGGAAAGGAGGGATTATTCCACACATACTGAGATTTCACTCTTTCGGCTAAATCTGGATGAAGTGTCATGCAAACGTGGGGCAAAAGTGTTAAATATTATGAATAATAATGTCTAAAACTTACTTTCATTCATGCAGGAGCGGTAGAGGGTCTTGGCCTTTCTGACGGCCTCCAGCTCTGACGGTTCTGAAGGAGCTTCTAACAGTTCTAAGAGAGAAAACAGCACATTTTCCCTCATCTGCACCTTTTCTTTGCACACCTGACATTCAGAAAACTAAAGTCAAACTTTCTTTTGACCTTGGCCATGTTAAACTCCTTTTAATTATGTTTTATTCTGATTTTTCCCTGCAGAGCACCAGTCAGGTGGCGTCTCCTCCACTGTCTACAGGAGTGCTGCAATGGGGGCGGTTGCCGTAGCGATGCTGTTCCAAACAGCCATCCATGAACTACAGAGGGGGATTGTGCATGTGACTATTAGCATTAAGCTGCAGTGCTGAAAGAGTTGGAATGTTATTACATGATATTTTTAGAGGTTTATAACACTCCGAGTGAGATGGATCGAGGCTAAAGGCGTCCTGGAAGGCTTTCCTCTCATCCCAGGACACCGATGCAGCCAATGAAATGTTGGGATTCGCTGAAATAAAGGTCAACCTGTGAGGGGACGTCTGGGGGCCGACGCACCTTTGAGGCGGATGTCTACTTCCTGTCGCAGCCAAGGGTAGATCCCATAGGAGGAAAAATCTTCGGGAATGGGGTTCTCTTTAATCCACCTGCCGCAGGCGAACGTGTAGAAGTCGTCGCAGGGGTCAACGGACCGGTCGATCTTACTGAGAATGGATCCGGCTGGAAGGAGGTGACATAAAAACACAGTGAGTGGAGGGAACGACCTGGCGGCGGCGGTCTGCGGCGGATGCTCACCCGCTTCGATGCATTCGGGGCTCAGGCAGAACTCCTCCTGGCTGGATTTTTGGGATACTGGAGCAGGACAAAAGGGGGGAGAGCTGGTAGAATGTAAAGTTCTGTGCATTTAAACAAAGCTGAATTGATTCCGCAGCACATCCACCAACAGCCTCGGGAGCAGGATCAATATTCCCGCTGATGTGTTTGTGTTAAGAGGGTGGAGAAACCAGAGGAACCAGACAATAGATCAACAAACCGCAGGGAGCCGAGGGAAAACGCTTCCGACCGCGCGGCCTCGGCCTCGCCGGGATCACCGAGGTCCGCGCAGCAGAAGCACCACCTTGGGGGAGCAGACGGCCCCGGTTCTGAACCAGAACTTTATCAGAACGAGCAGGCGACACAATCTGGCTTCTGTTGGACGGGACCCAATTGGTCCAAAGTGCAGTTGATCCAGCTGGAGCGCTTCACTCAATGAGTAAACAGCTCGGCCCCGCGACCGCCACGTAGCGCCGCCTCGTCTTCATTTACAGCGTTTCACCAGCTTTATTTACGCAACCCTAGCGTAGATTATAAGCAGACCCGGACTAAAGTATAGACGCTGTCCGCTTCGGCTGGGCTGTCTGTCGTAATTACATCACACGCTTCTAATAACGGCAATCAGGCCGCCGCAAGGAGACAGAATAGAGCCACCCATTGTTTATACTCCTCGCAGGGCGACCGCAGGTTTACCCGTTCACTTCCTGTCCTAGAAGGTGAATGAGAGCCTGCCGGGCCTCACGCGGGCGGGAAGAAACCTCGCCTCAGATGTGGCCCCGGGGGCGTGCGGCGGCTCCGCAGGTCTGTGGCCGGCCCTGACAGATTTAGCAGCCAAATCCCCATTGTGAAGGGGCGAGCGGAGCGCCGCGGAGCTGCGCCGTCGCGTCTGACCCGAGAGGTCGATGGGACGACGACACTTCCGAGGGTTTGAACACACGTCCGGGTGCACCTGTGGCGCCGCCACGAGCCGCTACTTTGTGACATGGGCGTCGCAAACAAACAAGGCTTTCTTTGCGACTCCTCTTCCAGACAACCGAGACCAGAGGTGGTTTTCCATAGGAGGCGGGTGTGGTCCTGTAGACGTTAAACGCCAGTAGCATCAAAACAACACTGGTTTTACTGAATAACATCACCAACCTCTGACACACGCAGACGCCCAAAACCCTCCTCAGATCTCTCGAGTAAAGAAAGTCGTGGATCTTCCTCCATGTACAGACAAAACAAATTAAGTTCTGAGCTTTTGGAACGAGCTAGTACAAAGATCTACCCTCTTTAGCTAATCAAAGCTAACTATTTCAGGCTAAGGAGTGAGAATCCGCTAGGTGGAATACACCCTCAGAAGGTCACCGGTCCATCGCCAGCCACTCAAGCCAACAGACTTTGAGCACTATCAACCAACCTTGACGTGTTTGTCTTATTCTGTGGTGGAAAACCAGAGATCAAGTGGGACATAAATAAAACTGTGACCAACGTTGTACAAAAAAAAAATACATAGTACATAATACATAATACATAACTATAGTTGACCTTTAAAGAAGGTAAACAACCCAGATAAACACGCGTCTTTTCCGATTCTGAACCTCGTAGTGCCATTTTTTCTGGAGGGGTCAGGTTCTCCATATGCATGCTAAGTGTTTTTGAAACTTTATCTCTCCCAGAAATAGTCTCCACATGGCCCTTTAGGCACACCAGTGTCTCCTGAATGTGCACGTGCGTGTGACTTACCCACGATAAGTGCCAGCAGCAGAACCGCGCACAGACAAGCACAAACGGCCAGCGCTATCTTGTAGAGGCGAGTGTTGCTCTTCTCCGGTTTCCCCCCACCGCCTCCTAAATGCTCCAGTTCCATGGCTGCCGGGTCTCAAGCACGTGTGCAAGATTTTTTATAAAAAGAAATAAAAAGGCTAAAGTGACCTAAAAAACCAAAGCAAGGCGGACTTGAGGGTGGATGATCGGGCAGATTTAATCACATCGCAGGAATCCAAAAGTGTTGTGGAAGCATCTTCTGTCCTGCTCCTTCAGGCTTCTCCCAGTTTGCCCAGTGAGTCCCTCCGCTGCTCTCATCCAACTAGCAACTCTCAACTTCAGCCTGGCTCTTCTGTTCCTCCCTCCCTCCCTCATCCACCCCCCCCCCCAGCACTCCTCCTCTGCTCCCTCCCTCCATCTAGGACACAAGACGTCCCAGTGGTGATGGTTTAATGGCATCATCAACTCAAAAAAACATGTTATCTGGGCAAGGAAATGCAAGTGTGTGTGTGTGTGTGTGTGGTGTGTGTGTGTGTGTGTGTGTGTGTGTGTGTGTGGTGTGTGTGTGTGTGTGTGTGTGTGTGTGTGTGTGTGTGAGAAAAACCAGCAGAGTGGGAACATTTATCAGCTCAGACAGTCAGCGGACCAGAACAGCCTCAGACGGGTCGGTGACTGATTACAGCGGATTAATCTGGCGATGGCGTTGACGGGTGTATGAACGGCGATTGTAGGGACACTGGGACGACAGATCCTGGCTGATCTTTAAACCCCACCACCACCACCACCACCACCTCGCCACCGTGGCGAGGACTACAGCCACATGTGCTCATTACGGCTTGTGGGCGTCGGCCACGCAGCCCTTATATAGGCGAGACTTCCTGCTCTTCCGAAGACACCCATTCATCAATCGGACCACGGTACTATTGTTCCCCACAGTAATCTCACTTCCTGTTTTGCTTCTTTTTTCTCCTCATGTTATATTTCCTCTGCTGCAGATCACCACCTTTGTCCGTCCCCAGAGGATAATCCGCAGATATCGTGTTTGGTTCCAGTTGACAGTTTTTTTCTATGGTTCATTAATTTAAGTAGTTACAGTGTGAGGTAGTTATGGTCCCCTGATGGAGCGCCGGGCTTCACTGGGATTAAGACTAAAGAAGGGTAAAAATGTTCTAATAGATGCACAACTGCTGACATTCCCATTAGCATCAGAGGTGCTTTAAGCTAATATTAGCAGGAAGTACCTCCCGATACGTATATCTGCTAGCCCACTTCCTGAAGGTGCGCTGATTCTGGCTTCTGCTCACCTCTATCGCCCTCCTCAAACCACTTTCTCAACAGTCAAGAGCCCAACCCCTCCACTCCACCTTCTCCTCGTCATCCCTCCTGCATGTTTGTTTACCCCAGCACCGCCAACCCACCTCCCCAAACCGCCATCGGGCCCTACGATAAGCACCAGACGCACAAATCGTATTTTGGTCCAGAAAAATCAGCCTTTGGAGGCGCTAATCCGACCGCAAACACATAACACAGCCACGTTTGCTGCACCGGGGTCTAATCCCACCTAATTATTCAATGATGAAGTTAAAAGGATAACTATTTGGAAGCTGCTGATGGAGGTGTCTGCTGCTGCGGTAAACACACCTCTGTGGCTAAACTAGAGGCTGTTCAGTATTTATACGTCTGTAGGAAACACCCTTTAAATTACCATGTGTCTCCTCCACACACACACACAGACACACACACACACGCTATAATGACTGCAGTCTGGAGATGTGCTTGCTGTTGTTTTAGCATCTAAGACAATGTTCTAAGAATATGTCAGCTATAAAATTAGAAGAGAGGAACTGAGGCTGTCTGTGTGTTGCAGACACATGATTTCAGCAGGTTTGGGGCCGAAGCATCATGTTTCCCCATTCGTGTGATGGGACATTTTGGGATTCTGCTGTCCACCTTTTTTCCTTAGCATCGGTGAATGCTAACATGCTAACGCGGGGGCAAACTGCTGCAACCTTGAAGAAATTTTTTAAGCCGGAGATCGTCAACAAGATGAAGTCTTTAATCCACAGATTTCATGAGCATGTGCAGAAGGCCACAAAAATGAAACTGACACTACCCACAATGCACCAGGAACAGACACACTTCACTTCAACGGATGAACAAGATACAAACATTTAAAACTGATGAAGAACCTAATTTCATGTTCCAACAGTGACGTGAAAACGTGCATTTGGTGATGCGATAAAAACTTCTTCTTTTTTTGGTGGTGGCGGGGAGGGGTCAGCCGTTTTCCCGGAAACGCCGTCTAATGTTTCGCCCGGCGTTAAGAAGCCAGACATCAACCGTGTAGACAGTCGCGGTAAGGCGATTAGCATCGACTCCAGACTCGATCACAGTGGCTGTCTGCGGCTGGTGCGTTAACTTGTGTGCTTTTGTGAGTCCGATGGCAACGAGGTGGAGGTCAGCTGTTTCAGGTACGTGCCCGTGGGTCGGGAAAGGCCGAATAAGCATCCCGCGTTCTCCGGGAATTCGTCCAGACAGCTTGGCATCGCGGCCTGCTCACAGTTTCATGGTCAAACGCAGCCTGAGAGAACAGTTCTTAGTCCTCGTGGGGGGGGGGGTTGGTACCAGATGTGGCTACCGAGCCGTGACCATCCACAGGCCCAGAGCCACGTTGGCGGCCAGCAGGGCGCTGCCCCCTAACAGCAGGAAGAAGCCCACCAGCTCGCGCTTCTGGCGGTCCGTCACCACGTGAGCCAGCGTGGCCTCCAATAAGGCGTTCAGCATCCACTGACCGTCGAGGGCGAAACACGGCACCGAGTTCACCACCGCTAACGCACCTGAGAGGGAGACCACGTATCTGAGAGAAGGGGGGGGCAGTTAAAGAAAACACGCCATGGAGTGTCGCTGCAGAACCTCATCTGCGTCCATAACGTACGGTCTGAAGGATACTTGAAGAAGGTCTCCAAAAATATGGGCAGGTCCAGGTGCAGGAAGCCAAATCGGGGCACAAAGTTGGTGAGACTTACTGAGGACAGACAGAAGAGGGAGGGGCTTAACTCGGCGTCCCAACACATACGTCACAGGTGAGGACGGACGGCGCCCTGGAGGTACGTACCGGCGTACTGAAGGTGTGGCGGATACCCCACGAACAGCATGTGAGTGTTGGGCGGGTGAGTGACCCGGATGAAGCGCGTCTGGTTCTCCAGCGAGGGCGTGACGCAAACGCTCGCCGCGCTGGAGTGGACGGTGCAGTCGCTGTCGGTCCGACACGCGCGCGTCCCCGTCACCATCTTACGCACCGGCATGCAGGCGTACTGCGGCGGCGCCGGGAGGAGCAGGGAGAGGTTCTCGTTTAGTTCTGGTCGTGTTTCCCCCGAGTGCTGCGATTAAATATAGTTGCCAAAACGGTTCCGGGTCGTATTTATAGCTCAGGACAAAATGAGGAATGAACGGAGGAAGTGGCTGGAACACCTCTCACATGACGATGCAGTTCAGCCTGCGTGTGTGTGTGTGTGTGAGCGTGTGTGTGTGAGCGTGTGTGTGTGTGAGTGTGTGTGTGAGCGTGCCACCTCTCGCTCCCGGTCATTCCTGCTCTGTGGTTTGATGTAGGAGAAGCAGAGATCCGTCAGGCTGTTGTTGCTGCAGCAGTCCATCGTTCCGTCCAGACGCTTGAACGCTGCCAGAAAGGAGAGACGTGATTGGCTGATTGGAGGGGGGGGTGTTGATGATGTCATCCACTGGTTGTTTGTCGTCTTTTAATTGCTGCCGGCTGCTGCGGGACCTCTCGGTCATCGGTCACCCGGAGTAACATTTCCTCCTTAGGCTCAAATATTGATTCAGCACTTTTACTGCCACTAATAAAATGAAGATTTGGGGCCATAACTTCATCACTGCGAGCGGAGGAGGCTGAACTGATGAACTCTCGCGGCTGCACAGACGGCAGCTCATTGATTTCTGGGATTTTTTTACGATTATTTATGACGCATGGTTGAGAGCAGCGCAGCGATACTTTACAATAAAATGTTTTTAATGCTATCCCCCTTAAAGAACTCAGCCAGCGCATGTTGGGCCAAGTTAAACTGAATAATTAATGAATTTTTCCTCTGTAGCTGTGATTAATCCTGATTACTTCGCCCTGAGACATGCTAACGGTCTTATTACCAGCTAACTTGTGAAGTCTGAAGTGTGAAAAGCAGCGTGATCTCTGATTGGCCAGCTGTGACCTCACACAGTCCCTGCTGTTGCTCTGTGGGTCTGACCTGGTTTCTTTTATACACGTCACAATATGACAAGCACGAACTGAAATAAATGAGCGGTGGGGGGGGGGCTCACCTCGTCCGTGGGCCCAGCTGGGCTGCAGGCTCGCGACGGGGACGCAGTATCCAGTCTGCGGGGTGTGGGAGAGGTGGAAGAGGCAGCTGCTCCAGTCCTCCACCCCTCTGACCGGACAGTCCTCCAACCCCGTCACGATGTCTCCTACAGAGAGGCCCCGGGGGCCATCAGCTGGGGAGCCCTGCTCGGAGCACAGCGGCAGGTTCTTACTCTCATCTTGCAGCTGGAGCTTAGCTGCTAGCTGCTAGCGGCGAGCTAACTGCACCTGACAGAATGCTAATTATCTCAAATGTGATGCTGTTGTTGATTTTGCTTGCGGTGTGTGACAAACATGAGCGTGTAAACAAGGCGGAGCTGCGGAAATATGCTGTTTTCTACCACAAGTAACTCATGTAGGAGTTGTTTCGGGCCATTAAATTCTCAGATTTCTCAGAATTCTAGGCCGGAAAGATGGAAAATACTGATTAAAAACACGCTGCACCGACCTGGACAATCTCTGTCACCAGTGCACCGGAGCCAGTGGAGTAAACAGGAAACAGGAAGAGCGGCAGTAGGAAGAGGAACGCTAACGCAGCTACACACAGAACAAAGTTGTGCCACACTCCTACGAGAAACACAAAAAGCAAAGTTAGAGTGATTTCTTTTTTGTCATCTTCACTTGTTTCTGTCAATAAATCCACATTAACGATTGTTTATGAAAATCAAAGGTTAATCAGGCGTGACGGGAGTGGAACGTGAGCTGGGTGGAGATGAAGGAGGCTCCAGATCTGAAGCTCCTGAGAGGCCACCGGGACTGGACTCCATTAAAAACCGTTTTCCATGTTTTCCACATGTTTGGGCTGCGTGACGTTGTGGCGAGGCGGTAACCACCCTGCGCTAAAAATAACTTTCTATACCATCTTCATGTCAATTACGCAAGACGACAGACGGCCTCCCAAAACCACACACACGGAATGTTTCCAAGCGGAGGCGCAGCAAAGATTCAAAAACAGCAAACAAAAGAAAAAAGACGACAACGGCAGCTGCATGAAAAAAGACATATACCTTATGAATGCAGTTTAACGCGATTGGAGGACATGATACCGACGTTCCATGATTTCTTACAGCCGGACTTTCTTTCAGAATAAATGACACGTTATGTGAGAGCACCATGATGTGTAGGACGAGCTCCAGTGTGGCGAGACACAGATAAATAAACACAGCATGGCATTATGACACCCCCCCGGTGAGAACAGTGTCTCCCCCTCCCTCTTAGTCCCACTCTGGTTATTTTCTTGACACTGTAAGCTAAAGAACAGAAACGCAACAGACGGCTCGATTCACGGTGCCTCAACACTGCCCCCTACTGGCCGCGAGCACCACAGCACATGACTTTTTGCAGGTTCCACGTTACTGTTGGGCGCTCTCGCGCACTCTGACAGCTGGCCAATACTTCAACCACTTAAGCGTTTCAACATCCACTTCCAGTTTCTTTTGCAGGATAAAGGAAAACATGTCAAGGTTAAAAGAAAGTGCAGACTGCATCAACAGTTCAGCTTTTGTTTGGAGGAAAAGTGAGGAGCAGAATCACAAGTGAAGTGGGGCTTAATTATCTGTGGCGTGACTGATATCACTGTAGTGAAATTACAGCGCCATGCCCCTTGTCTTGACAATAATCCACGCTAAACAGCCTCCCGACGGGCGCCCGATGAGACCTCGTTTCTGTTTATGTCTGATCTTTCAGCCGAATCAATCCAACAATCTAATTTTTTAATTGCAGAGCGGAATAATTTGATGCGAAGCGGCCGTCGGCTCTTCTGATTAAAACTGAAACTCCAATCGACCTCGACAATAAAGCACTCAAAAATCTGATTGTAATTACATTTGCTGGCAAAACTATGGATCCGCATCTTACCGGCACAGAAGATGCGGAGCTGCTGAGTGGGGGATATGAGGTTGAGATGCGTGGTGAAGAGGTCCACGAACGCACCGGGATACACCACGAACACAAACATACCAAAGCCATTCACCCGAACTTGCTCCCTGTGAGGAGGAGAAAATACTGTGATTAAAATGGGATGAAATTCAACCAGAAGTTTGACAAAAGTGCCTTTGCCGCCATCATATACAAAACAGCTGATGAGGGTGAAACAACCAACAAAAACCATCGCTAACGAGCTGCTTTAGCTCTTTCCTACGCCCAGCTTGCTGCGGCTCTTCACGCTGCCTGGTCGCCGTGGTAACAGACAGCATGACGGAGCTGTGATCTGGCCTCACCTTAGTGCTGCCACAGCATGGCCCAGTTCATGTATGACTCCACTGAGCAGCAGGGCGATGAAGAAGTAGGCCAGCTGACTGGTGGGGATGTTGACACCAGGAACCTGAAGACGACACACAAACAGCGGCTGAGAGGAAAACAGCGACAGGGCGCCTCAGGGTGAAAAGTCAGCCCTGCTCGTCTGATTCATGCGCGGATTGAATCCCTTTTTATTCAGATATGCTCTCATTTATCTAGCACCCGTTGACCTTTGACCTGGTTCAGCAAAGAGAGAGCCACAATAATTTGCACAAATTTCCTGTGCATATGTGAAGTGCGTGTGTACGTACCACCACCTGCAGCGCCTGCTGTGCTCCCATTCTGGGGTTGTTTGTGGTCATCTGAGCCAGCGTCTGCTGCAGCGTCTGGATCAGCAACACCACCGAGCCCAACATGGCGACAATGCCGAACACCAGACCGCCGTTGAACCTGCGGCGGGTCAGAGGAAATCTCCTCAGGAATTAAAATCAAATCAGAGCTGACATTTTACAGACACGTCGACATGCAACTCCAACGCCAGCATTTCTTGTTTCCAGTGGATGGAACAAGGCCTCACCACAGGTAGAGGGCTCGGGGGTTGATGCGAGCGCAGTAGGCGAACAGCCGGTTGAACATTGTTGTCTGCCATCTCACGTGGAACGGAGACAACATCAGCCCTCGGCTGGCCAACCAGGACTCGTAACTGAACCGATACGTGGGTGACGACTGCAGACAAAGAAAACAAGACAAGTCAAAGGCTGCGCCAGCGATGGAGGCACCGGAAAACCTAGACTGGATGATGGGAAGTGCAACCATGGTCAATTCCAGGCTACTGAAAAACCGCTTTTTTTCTATATCCATATCTTAATTCTGCGTAATCATTTAAATGGTGTGCTCATACAATATAAAAAAACACGTTTATTTCCAATGAATCTTCAAATCATCACATTTTAAGGAAACCCACTTCCAAAGGAGCTCCCTTTGAGGTGTCATTAAACGCACCACACCGGTGCGTCTAAAGGTGTGTTAGACTGGACAAGAGAAAAAGTGCACCCCTGTATCATTGTTCTAACATTTATACTGTCGATAAATAAATATTTTGGCGACATTATTACCCTCAGCAGCGTATCGGCCAGGTAGACAGCACACCAGGCTGCCATCACACACACCAGCAGCGGTACAGGGATCATAGCGCATCAGAGGCGTCTCGGAAGACAGAAGGAAACAAACAGCACTGTCTCCATCACCCCTTCCGCCCGCAGACTCTCACGCAGCTAACCGCATAAACGCTAAACGTTCACATTTTAAATAAGCATATGGAATAAGAAGGATTTTAACACAGAATTGTTCTAAAAGCAGGGGACAGGTAATAACAGAATGAGACAGATCGACCAACATCCGGGTTCTCTTCTTCGTCGTTTTTCCTGACAGTCTACAAATAAACGATGGTTGGCCACAGCGCCGCCTGCTGTCCAGGGGTAGGTGGCGTCAGAAGTGAATTCAGAAATGTTGACAAGAAGTTGCCTCAAAAGACTGACTGTTGCTCGACAACCACATAAATCTAACAGTTTCTTTTCAAAGATTAACAATCATTTCAAATGTGCCAAACAACAGAAACAACTGTTTTATCTTAGCACAGCTCAGTTAGACAGAAATGGATTTGGAGTCGAAAGTTTTTTCTCTTTTTCATTTTCCATATTAAACTCACATATTTGTATGCTTAAATAAAGTGGACGCAATTTTAAAAAAATTAACATTGAATGAAGTAAGCGAAACAGCGAAAACAGCGAAACAGCTAGCCTTGCATGTATGCTATAAAAAGCAGAGACAGCTCAGTATGTCTATCTACTGGCTAGTGGTTGTAAAGCAGACATTAAAAGGTTGAATCTAATAGGGAAACATTGAAATATAGAAATTTTGTTTGATGCCATTTTCTCCAGGAAATTATGTATAAATGAATGGTTACCATTGAAACTTACTGTAATTTTTACCATAATAAATTCACCTTCAGGCTTTGACAATTGAGTAAATTTCAATGTGTAGAAGGTTTGGCTGCTCTTAAAAGCCAGGTGAGGCAGTGTCGTATTTGCATAAAATAAAATATGTAGCTATTCCTTTTTAATCGCAATGGGCTGCAGTCTGATGGGGGAGGAGTTTCCCTTCACCTCCAACCAATCAGAGGAGGAGGAAACAGGTCAGGTAGCCAGAGAGGACCTCCGAGAGAACAGAGCAGCCACGCACAGCAGGAGGTAAGACAGTACACACACGGGATACGTCTACATTTACAGCGCTCTGTGTGTGTGTGTGTGTGTGTGTGTGTGTGTGTGTGTGTGTGTGTGTGTGTAAGTAATTAGGGCAGTGCTGTAGGACAGTTTTTAGTGAAGATGTTCCTCTTTTGTTCTGCTGAAGAGCAGGAACCTCATGCATCTAAAATCATGTGTGAATATGAATGAATATCATGAATATCACACACTGAGAGTCACACACACACACACACACACACACACACACACAGTGAAGTTTGGCGTCACTCAATTAGCTCGCGAACAAAATATGAACAAGGTCGCCTGTTTGTAACTGTTTCATTCTGTCGCTCTGTGTGTGTGTGTGTGTGTGTGTGTGTGTGTGTGTGTGTGTGTGTGGATAGAAAGCAGGTCCCTTCAGTGTATCACTCTTCTATTTATAGTGAGAACAAATCCCAGATATGAGAGGAATCCTTCTACCACTTATGATATGAGAGAGGGAGAGGGGAAGAGAGGCAGAAGAAGGGATGAAGAGTAGAGGAATGAGTGTGTGAAAGGAGTGTGTGAGGGATGGAAAGAAAGTGAACCAGCAAAAAGTGCATTTCTGGCTTCAGTCAACAGGTAGGACAAGTCCCATTTAGTTGTGTGGAATTGTGTATTGGAATAGCTGTATATCTGCGCAGATTTTATAGATGCTAGCAAAAGGTTAGCGTGGCGCTAGTGAAACAGCAGCTAAACCGGTGAGAACAGGTGAGGTCGCTCACCTCTGACACCTGAGGAACTACTGCACGGTTCGTAATGCTGTTTATCAGGAGTAGGTTCTCCTCGGCCCACTGGCACCACGAGAGCGAGGAACGTCTGAGCCTCCACACGACTAATTCACAGCATGAGTTGTGCCCCTGGTGGTCGGAAGCGGATTGTTAGTTAGCCAGGTCGCTAACGTCTGTTGTTGTTGTCTACCGGAATTGAATCTGCCCCTTGTTCTTCGTAAACGGGGGCACTGGTGCAGTTGGTTATTCTGCCGCCACGCGGATGTACGTTCTCAAATTTACATGAAAGCATTCGTCGACGTTCTTCAAGCCGCCCAGGGATGTAAAAGGTTTCAATGTTTCTGGATTTGAATTATGCAAAGTCTGTGGCGTAAACATCATCTGCTTGCGCGGGGAACAGCACGTGCACGTCCAGGCCGTCGCTGTAGTCGAATGTTGTTGCTCAAACAGCACCCTGGAAACGGATTCTGCTGAGCCCCTGTGGGCCGCAGCAGCCCTTCTGGGATCAGCTTTCAACAAAAATCAAAAATAAACGGCTGCACATCAGAGCTTCTCCTCGCCGGCTTTTATTGGTTTCACGTTCCATTTCTCATGTTCACATCTTACTTACTAACTTCAAGACGACAGATGTGAATTTGGATGGGATTTGGCAGGCAACCTTAAGATGATTTGCCTAGATCTGGTTTCAGACTCCGACTGTAGCTGGAGGCCAGATTACACCGGAGGACGCCGTTTATGACGAAACTTTGAGTTTAGACTACCAAAACATCATCACTGTGACAAGGTTAAACCACCTGACCTGAAACGACCCCAATGCTCCTCGGCGTTGCGCCACATTGCTTAACTTTGCCCCTACCGGTTATTGGTGGTACTGCACCATTTGACGAGCAAACATTTACACAGTAAAAGGTCATAAAAGTGACCGTCCGTGGAATTTTAGACGTCCTTTGTGTGTGTGTGTGTGTGTGTGTTCCATCTAAACGAAGGTTTCAGGCTAAACTTGCATCAAAAGTGACGCTTCACACACTCACTCATCCGCCATCATGAATCATTTAGGGAACAGTTCCTCTGTCTGCGCGAGTCGCTTAGCAACTGAAACGCTATCCAAGACCTCGCGATCCCCGATGTCCCCCCAACACACACACACACACACACACACCACACACACACACACAACACACACACACACACACACACACACACACACACACACACACACACACACACACACACACACACAGTGAGCTGAATGCTTCTGGTCTTCCTGCAGGTCAGTGGACTTACCGGTGGGAATTATGTCCAAACCTTCATCCAACGTAAAGGCCCTTCAGGTAAAAGGTCGTCCCTGTTGTGTGCAGCGTGGCGTGTGTGTTTCCTCTGTGTGACACAAAAACCTCTGGACATCAGGCATATTCACACACAGGCTGAATATTTATTAGCAAGATTGCAGCTTCAGGAAGCGAACCAGAACCACTCCTGGAGCAGCTTTTTGAGCTCATGCTGGGCAGCTTCTCCCACGTCCTCTTGGGTCATGAAAGCATCATTCATTAACAACAGTTTCTTCTATATAAATATGATCTCACTTAAAAATTTCAGACATCAAAACTTCTCTTTAAAGACTAAAAATCAGTTTATAACCTGTTTTTCATTCCTTTCTTTGCATTTGGCTGGAAGGAAAACATTAATGCTAGCAAGCAGCACAGATGAGTGAGTAAAACCCCACTTTTTTAGGATAAAAGTTCATAGTTCCTGCTTAAAGGCCCATTTCAGGCTCTCGTTTTAGCGCTCTTTGTGGCTGATGTGCTAATTTTCCAATTATCCTCAAACTGCTATCGGCAGAATTGAATTGTGTGCGAGGAACGTTCGAGTACACTCGTCCTTGTGCGGTGTTCCTTCACCCAACAAGTGTTTCGTGAGTGTTTTGTTCAGGCTGGTCAGAGGAGATACGGGAAAACATAAATTCCAACACCACAGTCACATGATCAATGTCGAGAGCTAAAGGTGAACGCTCCCCTGTGGAGGCACTGCCAGCGCATCACAAGCATAGCTTAGCATAACTAGAAGAGGCAGCAAGATTCAATATCTGACGCAACAAATGGTTCTAAGCTAACCTGCTGATGAGAGATGTGTTACATCCACATTTTATTGAATACTTTATACGACTGGAGGGGCTTCCATGAGGCCGCTGCAAAACATTGATTGACGGCGTTTTAATTGAGCTGTCGTATAGCTCAATCACTCGACTCTGACCCTGAGACAACATGGTAGCTTAATCCAGGACACTTTATCTTAATCTCTTGAAGGAAGTGGAGGAACTGATGATTGAAAGAATGGAAGCTAAGTGCTAATGCTAATGCTGGTTGCACTGATTTTAAAAAAGCGGCACAAACAATCACACATCAGTTACACCTGATCCAATTTTAGGGTCTTCAAACCAGCATCTATCAAACACACACCCACCCACACACACCACACACACACACACACACACACCACACACTCACACCTCTATACGTATCTGTACATGATCATATATATATAATACAGTACGGTACAATGGCAAACACAGTACATCCATGTGAGAGGTTTGAGCAGGCAGAACAACATCAAGTTAGCAGGAACCCATCTGATCTCTGAGTGTGTGTGTGTGTGTTTGTGTGTGAGAGAGAGTGTGTGTGTGTGTGTGTGTGTAGTGTGTGTTCTAGCACAGGGTGCATTGTAAGGACCTTTCATAAGCAATATGAGGACATTTTTTCTGGTCCTTACAACTTTAAATGGCTGAGGGTGAAAACTTGGTTATAAGGTTCAGGTTAGGGTCATATAGAAGTGTGTGTGTGTGTGTGGTGTGTGTGTGGAGAGAGAGAGGTGTGTGTGTGTGTGTGTGTGTGTGTGTTCTAGCACAGGGTGCATTGTCAGGACTTTCATAAGCAATATGAGGACATTTTCTGGTCCTTACAACTTTAAATAGCTGAGGGTGAAAACTTGGTTATAAGGTTCAGGTTAGGGTCATATAGAAGTGTGTGTGTGTGTGTGTGTGTGTGGTGTGTGTGTGTGTGTGTGAGAGAGAGAGAGAGAGAGAGAGAGATGGAGAGATTCCCTCAAAACCTTTTTCTGATTTTGACCTGGGAATCAAGATTTTCTTAAATAAACAATGAGAATTCACACACACACACCGCGCGCGCACACACACACACACACACACACACAAGATTTGAAAACACGTCATCGGCCGTTCTTCGCTGTCCATCAGGCTAATTTGAACATCCCGATGGGAGCTCTGCGTCCAGGAGCGGGTCATCCTGCGAAGAGGAGGGAGGAGACAGTAAACACAGAGGAGGTGAAGAGCTCGTTCATCGACAACGTTGGACGTGTTTACTAAAATGCATTTCATTGTGTTTTTCTCTGTTTTTCTCTAAAATCGGGACTTTTTAGGCCCAGTCGCCGGACCAGAGTGACGCTGCAGCGCACACTCCGGAGGAGAAGAAGGCACTTCCAGGGGCGGTGAAGCTGCCCGGACCTGCCGTCAACCTCACAGAGCTACAGAACGTCAAGAGCGAATTACGATGGGTGACCAAGGATTAACGGGAAGGTGATGGCAGTCGTGCTAACACCGCTGGATTTCTGCATTTACGCTACTTCAGTTGATAAGAACCTAAGATTTAAAATGACTACAAATCTGAGAATTTGTTAAAAAGCATTACTTCAAGCCAAGGACAGAACACGTGATGGATGGAGGATCAGGTCAGAGTCAACACAATCGTGCGAACAAATCAAAGTGCAAAGTGAAATCTCAGGAAACTGGAAAAACTGGAGGAAGGAAGACAGGAGGAAATCTTTCAAAATAAAACTCCCTTAAAATGTTGCAATCATTCTGAAAAGACACGCGTCTCTTCCAAAATACCTGCACAAAGCGCGCGACAGCGCGGAAGGGGGGGTCCTGCAGCTGTGTGCAGTTGACACAACTCACCACTAGGTGTCACTGTGTCCCGCAGAGCCCCGAGCGGGTCAAGCAGCGTGTTGGAGCCTCAGTGTGGGATGGAGAGGTTGAGTCAGGTTCTATATTTATACTCTATACGAGTGTGTGTGTGTGTGTGTGTGTTGCACTGAGGGACAGAGTTTCACAGCGGGACCCAGAAACCACAATTTCCAAACAGCGTGTGTTTCTGAGCCACGTGGGTGAGTTGAGGAGGAGATAAATGAGAGAGGACGAAGCGAAAATGGCTCAAGTTTCTTTGAGGAAGGAAAAACGATGCCACTTTAGCTATTTCTGTAGGTTTGGCGTGTGTTTACATTGCGAAAGTGATCAAAACGCAGCTAAAATTACATCCGTCCGGTCCACTCGTGCCACGGTATTCAATAACAGGCATTAACTGATGATCCTCATTAAATCTGGAACTAAATCCAAAGTATTCAAGATGCATTTTTCTGGATCATTCTGGATCTAACTCTCAATGGCTCAGTCTTCCATGACACAGTGATCACAGAATTTCTGAGACATCTTGGGTGTCATTCTCTGGTCCAACCACCGGGGGCGCCCTCTCCTCCAACCTTTCCCCGATTTCCTGCTGCCCTTCAGCGCATCATCACGGCTCTGCAGCCCTGCGGCCCCGACCACCAACGTTTAACCTCTTCACCCACTCCCAGAAGAACTATGACTAAAACCAGAGCATTTCAGATGGAAATAAAGAGAAAAGAAACATCACAGAGCTCAAAAGAGAAGAATAGATCGCGTCAAGAGGGGAGAAATGTGGAGAGGAAGCCCGTGATGGATCTGTGGGGTCCTTTTTGCTTGTTTTTCTCATCTTTTTGTCCGACCGCTGCCCGTCAGTAGCTCCAACGGTGCGAAAACCCGATCTCTGACCGTCACTTTGTTGTTTCTCCTGCAGGATCTCCAACCCGGAGGAGGGACAAGGATCATCTCTGAAGACACAGACTTGTTCTCCGACAGTCACATCCCGACCTGGTTTGGGCAACAACACCTGGCCACCGGCAGACGACTACCAACGCCTTCATTTCGTTTGGTTGGAAAACAACAAAGACGTTCAGAACTGAAATTCAATGACGGCTGATTTATTTGGTACAATTATTACTGTGTTTTTGAGATTTTCCATGGAAAACGAGCAAATCTCACATATTTACAGGACAGTGATGCTCACAGATGTGACGGCTGTGAGGTTTAAGTGAAATCCATCCTATTTTCCTTAGGCGTGTACATTTTAGCTGTTTTAATACTGGTTTAATACTGGTAACTGGTTTCTTCTGGATTATATTGCAATAAAAAAAACCTGCTGAGATAAACGTGGCCTGTTTTTACTGTGAAATGCTCCATTAGTTTTCAGTTTTGTTTCAAAAGAACCACAAATTTGCTATTTTAAATATGTGTTCCTGTTTTCTGTATCTGCACGTTAGCTCATAGTATATTAGCATCATAGTTAATGTCACTTGGCCAAACTAATCAGCCAATGTCTAAATTATTCCATCAAAACATCACTTTTTTAATGGAATACATATTTGACATGTCAATGACTTGGAAATTCCCACTCCATGAATATTTAGCTTGTAGCATCTTAGCATTTATGTCAAAATTTAGCAACTTCCCTTATTAAAGTGTTGAGATAATGTAATTCTGATATTTTTAAGTTTTGAAAGGTTTTCAAAAATAAATGCGGAACTAGTGTACTATAAAAACTTTAATCTTTAATCTTAGTGGCAATAAAATTTAATTTAGAATATAAAATTCAGCACTTTTGCTCTGATGGCTCTGTAATCCGCAGACTAAGATATTAAACAGCAACAGTGAGGGAAAAGTGCATTTGCATCCAAAATTTAGCATATTGAGAGGTTGAAAGTAAAACAAATCCTTTAAGTTCAGTACTTTAATGAATTTTAAGGAATTATTTATTGGAAACTTCCCTCCAGGACCGCAACACTGAGCGCAACGTTACAACATTCACGAGCTCATTAAAAAACTCTCCATTCAGGCAAAATTAAACAGCCCGACGAGAGCAAATTAATGTTTGCTGAGACAGAAAATGTAGCCCGAGGAGGCTTTTCTGTGACTCGGCTTGGACATCTGAGATGCTAACATTCCAGTGAATACCCAATCAAAAGGTCAATTGAAGGAGTCGACCTCCAAATCCGACCACTTGATCACGACGAAGACGCCCCGGGCCGGAGCCCCGCCATCGCACATCCATCATCGCGGCACATGTTGCCATCACGCGCAGACAAACGCAGAAGAGCAGCTGTCGCTAAGTTTAGCCTCTGTCGGGTCGCGGCGGATTATTCCAAAAACAGTGCGAGTGTTTTAACAAACATACGGGAGGATTTGACACCGTGTGGGAGGGATTAAAGCCGCTTCAAAAAGGCGCGACTTCTTCTTTATTTTTGAGAGTAACTTTTCCATAAACACACGCCCACGCGTCCCTGAATGAGAGCCAGCATCTCCACCGAGAGCTCTCCACCAAGAAGAAGAGAAAAACCGCCGCAGGAGCCTGTAACAGCATTAAAGCGCTGTTTGTATAATGTGTGTGCTTTTGCTAAACGCGCGCGTCAAACAGCTGGCGGCGCTACACTTAGCTAGTAGCTGAACTTTAATCAGTTGCCTGTAAACAAACTCGGAGCCTGATACTGAAAACGAACCCTGCGCCTATTATTTCCACCCTGTCAGCGCGTAAAAATAATAACATGACATCAACCTGAGGTGACCTGAAGGGTCAGGTTAAGGTCAAATGCCTCTTTTGTAGCATCGCTCAGCACTTGGCAGGGAAACGAGGTTTGATGTGGGCCTTCTGCTTCGATTCGGAGCCGTGTTGCTATTCCTGGCTGCAGATAGGTGGCTGTGGCAGCCGGGAATGTCGGGTCGCAGACAGGGAGGTTTGTATTCACCAATGAGTTCATCTTCAGGGATAGGGTCCATAAACCCTGACAGGATCAGTGTGTGTGTGTGTGTGTGTGTGTGTGTGTGTGTGTGTGTGGGGAGGGAGGGGGCATTCCTCCGGATGGCATGATGCGCATGTTGGATGCATGTATGTGTGTGATAGTCCAGAGGAGACGCTAGCAGACGGAGACAGACCCTCGCAGGAAGAGACGGGAGCGTCTGGGATGGACCTTGAGGGGCCAACAGGGCGGAGGGGGTGGGACAGGGGATTGTGCCGGTCGGGGTCAGTTGATAACTTCCTATTATGGTGTCAGATGTCAGCCACTGGACACGGAGCAGGACATAAACAAGACTCAGAGACCTCCGAGGACTTAGGAGTCTTTCAACAACTTATTATCTTGTTCTTGCCCCCCCCCTCCCCCCTCCCAGCCTAGCTTGTTTTTGCTGTTAATCATCTCCGCTCTGTCACCTTCTCCTGAATGGATAGCTACTCTCTCCTCTACAGTTCTTCTCAGCGAACCGGACTTCTCTCCGGCTTCCAGCGTCTCCGCTCCCTCAGGCTGATGTGCGATGTCGTCCTGGAGGCCGGCGGCATATCCTTCCCCTGTCATCGCGCCCTTCTGGCCAGCTCCAGCGAGTATTTTTGGGCCCTGTTCGGAGAGACGACCGCCGAAAGATTTGCAGGCTGCATTAGCCTCCCGGCGCTGACGCCTGAAGGTTTAGACGCCATCCTGGACTTCTTGTATTCCGGCTGGCTCAGCGTATCTCCACCTACGCTTCACAGCGTCCTGCAGGCGGCCAGATACTTGCAGGTGGAGCCGGCTGTTTCGATATGCGAGCGCTTCATTTCTGACGGTTTATGTGCTGAGAACTGCTGCTCTTATGCTAACCTGGCAGAGCATCACGCGCTATCGGACGCATTTGCCGCTGCCAATCAAACCATCGCTTTAGAAATGGCGACGCTGCTCCGGGAAAGTCGGGATGACCTTTTAAGGCTAAATATCCAATCACTGATGGCGTTGCTGGATGCCGATGAGATACCTGGGGTAAAGGAGGCGGAGCTCATCATGGTGGTTATAGATTGGCTGAATGAGAACGGGCCCCTCCCACTGCTGAAATCCAACAGTCTGCTGAGTCGCTTGCGGTTCGGACTGATTTCCCCCTCTGACATTGCCATTCTTGGCCACGCCCACAAGGCCATGACCACGCCGCTGATTCGGGGTCAGCTGACTCGTGCCCTGGAGTACCACAGGCTGGGTCCGTCTCAGGCGATCAGTCAGAGCAGACAGACCACACTGAGAGTATCACCTGCGCGCGTCTTGCTCGTAGGGGGAGGAGCGAGTCCTGATTGGCCGGAACAAACGATGATGGCTTTCGACCCAGGAAGCAGGAAGTTCTCAACTTTGAGTTCCAGTCTTCCGCTGCGACTGAGAAATCACTGTGTGTGTTCAGTGGGGGGGTTCCTGTTCGTGATCGGAGGGGAGGAGTTTAAAGATGGTGACGAGGACGGGAAAAAGTCCGCGGCGGCGTCCAATCAGGTGTGGCGCTACGATCCTCGTTTCGACTGCTGGGAACAGCTGGAGTCCATGCTGGAGCGGCGGGCCCAGTTCACCTGCTGCGTGGTGGCGGACGTCATCTACGCCATCGGGGGTCAGAGCACGAGACCCAACACCAACACGCACACGTCTGTGGCTTCTGTGGAGTTCTACGACATGCGTACCGCATCGTGGAGAAAAGGCGCCGCCATGCCTCGTCCGCTTTACGGTCATGCTTCCGCTGTCCTGGACGACGACATCTACGTGGCGGGCGGGCTGACAGGAAACAGGATCCAACAGAACTACAGCGTCAACCTGTACGACCAACGAGAGAGCAGCAAAGAAGTCCACTCCTGGGACCCCAGAGGGAGACTCTGGGAGAGGCGGGCACCCATGTCCATCGCCCGGTTCCACCACCGCCTCGCCGCCGCCAACGGTCACATCTATGCACTCCTGGGGATGTACGAACCTTTTTGTAACATCGAGCGGTACGACGCGCGGGCGGACCACTGGACCCAGCTACGACCCCTCCTCGTCGGCTCCTTCAACTACGGATGGCGTCGATGCCATCGGGGAATCTGCTGGTGTTCGGAGGGAGACGATGGAGCGACGGACAGGAGGTGATAGTAAAGAGCGTTTTGGAGTACGACCCAAAAATAGACTGCTGGAGAGAGATCTGTCAGATCCCGAGACCTCTGACCGGGACTGAATGCACCCTGCTGCCCCTGCCAGACTAAAACACAAATACTCCTAATGAGAGATAAAGTCAGGCATAGCCGCGCGTAGTGTCAAAATAGCAGCGCACACGTGAAACCATGGTATTGTTGTGGGTCAACAGTGCGTTTGTAAGCTATGGCTAAGTCATGCTAGCCCCATTTAAGAGTATTTACAGAGCCTGTACGCAACTCTGACGCTTACGTTTAGAGCCAACATCCACGGGTAGCTCCAGTCAAGACGCTTGTGTATGATCTTACCAGTCAAAATGCTAAGCTAAACTCTTACAAAATACCCTTTCCAACTTCTGATACTGTACTACTTCAGAAAATATAGTTAGCAGCGAACTCAAGGTACAAAACAAACTAAAAAAAGAGCCAGAATTGTCTGTATTTTGTGCAGCAAGAGGAAAAACTGACGCTAGCTAAACTGATTTAACAAGAAGAGCGGGAGGACGGCTGCGTGGGAGGT
The DNA here is from genome assembly GCF_003711565.1 of Takifugu flavidus. Classification (NCBI taxonomy): domain Eukaryota; kingdom Metazoa; phylum Chordata; class Actinopteri; order Tetraodontiformes; family Tetraodontidae; genus Takifugu; species Takifugu flavidus. Next base: position 2,668,170 of record NC_079536.1, read on the forward strand.
TATCAGGACGAACAGAGAGAAAAGGTGGATGAAGGTGGAGGAGGACATCGGGAATATAAACAAGAGAAAAGCGGCCGAATGGTTGATGGAAGCTGAAACACGAACTGTTCTGTCTATTGATTAATAATTCATATTTTCAATAAGACAGATGTTGAAACAAGGTTGTTCAGTGACCTCTGTTCTCTAGACTGACGATGAAACGGACACATACAGGAATGAATATGCAGGACATCAAATACATCTCTGCATCTGAGCCATCCTCAACTATTCTTCTTCTTGTACCGCATGTGGAAATATGTAAAAACAAAATGTTAAAACTCAATGTTAACTTTAGCCACATTTTAGAATTTAACATTCCAATTGAACCATGAAGCTAAAACAGAAAATCCGAGACCCTTTCAGTTATTCTGAGCAATTATTAAAAGTGAACACAGCAATTATCTTTGATGTTGTCTTTAATTGGATAATAATTTGCATGAGATCAAAAGTCATTGACACAAATTAGTTCTTTGATTTAGAGAATATGAGTGCAGAGTTAGCTCGGAGCTAATTAACTAGTTTTGAACTAAATAAAGCTGGGTGGTGTGGGAAACCAACAACATCTTAAACACTCCTCTGGTAGCTGGTTGCAGTATTACTTGTAAAAACCCTGTTTTAATGTGGGAATCCGTAAAAAAACAAACACAAAGGCACGTTTGTCCAAAGAGTCACACTTTATTGGCCCACCCTCCACAGAATACGCAAAATGATCACGTAAATAAATATCGTTAAATATCGTTTATTAATAGATTAACCTTTAACCAATCTTCACTCAGCCGGTCCAAAATAATTTGAGAAAATGAAGTTAGATTATCCGAGACACTTAGTTTACACTCTATAAAGAGAGATCTACTCATCTAGAGATTCTCAAACACACAAAAAAGAAAAGAATAATGTATCTATCTACAGCAGAGACATGCTACCACAACCAACCACGGGCAGCAGCAGAGGAACAGCATGAATGAGGGTTTTGTGCATTTCTTCTTGTGCGTCTCTGAGGATCAGGTCATTTGGAAGCAGATCATATAAATAAGAATCGTAGTATATCTGGATTTTATGCAAACAAGTCCTCCAATCGTCTCTGTGGCATGCAGGATGTGAAGAACTTGGAGGAAAAATCCACCCTTTCCGCCTTTTACCAAGATGGAGTGAAACATCCAGCATCTTCTGTCAGACTTCAGGGGCTGATTATGAGTTTTTTCAAACAGATTATTCCCAATCTCATTGTTCCCGGAAAAAAAATGATTATCATTTCTATTTCAAGAGCTCCACGTGGTGAAACTGGGATTTCTCAATTATTACAGTTTTAACATTTTAAAACCCACCGAAGGGGGGAGATTTGTCATTTGGGGGTACTGCTATGACTGCAATCCTTTGTAATCACACCTTGGGATGGTTCCTGTTGCATGAGGGCATTTCCTTTGTTCAGGGTGGATTCTTCCTTTAGTTTAATTCCGTGAGAGCATGCTTGAGGTCCAGCCCAGCACAGTTTGACCAAAACCAGCACAACGAAACTAGCTGAAGACTGGTTTGTTCAAAAAGACCTGTGATAAATGCTCTGTTACAGTAACTGTACAACTGGGGTGGGTGTCCAGTAGGAAGCCTGATGGGGCCCAGTGAGACGCTGCAGTCGGCGTCAACATGCAACAACAAGCAGGATGAAACGTGATTTTGAAATCTGAGTCCACGTCAGCCGGAATAAACTGGAGTCCAAGCTGTTTAAATAGCACAAAAGCTAACACGTAATACTTAGGAATCAGTTTGATCATCTGCCCCTGAGCCAACCGGAGCGGCACAGCCAATCAGCTCGCGGATCGACTCGAGCGTCTCCTCTGAGAGCAGCAGCACTTGCTCTGAAAGCGAGACGCCGTGTTCTTGTGACCCTCCTGACCGTTTTCTGGAGCAGGAGAACAACTTTGTCAGAGCGCGGAGGCATGTTCACCCGTCACACGTGGGTCTCGATGTAGGAGTGCGTGTGCGAGAGCGACGGCGTGAGGGGCGGGCCGGGGTCTGACTCGGCGGTCGGCTCGGGCTCCTGACAGAACAGCTCCTGATAGGCTCGTTTCCACTCCTGGAACTCTGCTGACGACAGCTCTGGTTTGGCCAGCAGCCTGTCAATCAACGCAAGCTCCCCCTCCCTGTCCTACAGAGGATGTAGAAACACAGGAGGGGCTCCATCACTTTAAATATGTCTGTTTTGTCTTTGGTTGAACATTGAAACACACAAGAGGCAGATCACACAGTTAGGAGGAAACACAAACACGAGTGAAACTCTGACCAGCCTTTCTGCAAATGTTCAAGGAGTTTCGTTGTTTCCAAGGCAACCGAAGCAGTGGTGAGGGTCAGCCTTCCCATCCCAAGCTGACCTGAGCCAAACGACAAACATGCATATGCCCCAGCAGCAGCCAAAGCAAAACACGCCATACGTAGCGAAGCGGCTAACGCTCGACGTGAAGAAGCAACCACGATGCAAACCCAACAAACAGAGACGCCCGGTCAAAGACAAGATGGCCGCTTGGTTAACGGACAAATGAAAACAGACCCACGACCCAAGAACAGACCGGACAAGACAGATGGACAGACGCCGGCACGTTAGAGGACATTAGCAGCATGTCTGGGTTTGAGTCCATCAGAGACTCGGACAGAACTCAAAGGTCACAGAACATTCTTAAAGACGGAGTCTGTAGTTGCACAAATGTGTAACATTTACCGTCAGCTGTGTGGGAATATAACTGCTACCATCCCACACCACTGACAAGAGTATGCTAAGCCATAAGTTAGCCATTAGCTATGATAGTTTTGGCATATTAATGTGATATCAAAACAACAAAAAATAACATTTGGAGTGAGGAGTATGCAGCTTACCACCAGAGGGTGATTAAAATGCTCCAGTTGGGCATTTAGAGAGGCTGATGCTCATTTTACCATACAAATAGCATTTAGCCACATAATTAGCGTTAACCATTAGCAAATACAGAGGTGGTTATTCAGCTTTACAAAGGTTGGGATTCATTTTGTGTGGCTAATGTGTTCAGGGCAGCTTGTTTATGTTCTCTGAATGTGATAATGAGCATCACAAGTTCAAACCACAGTTTCCTGCATATTGTGGTCAAAAAAAGTGGGTTTTTTTTTTTTTTTTTAGCTTTTTATTGTGGAACAGGAACCTGCAACGTGTGCAACAGGAAGTCACATGGAGGGACGAGGAGATATTTTGATGGATTTCACGTGAGTTTGTGTGAATGAAGAAGGTGGTTCAGCGAAGCTCAGGACCGACCTTCAGGGTGGACGTCAGGATGCGCAGGCGGTGCAGACGCTCGTTGAGCTGAGGGTCGTCGGCCCGCCGCAGGAAGGACTGCCGGAATTCCGACTGACCTCTGCCCTCCAAGCCACGGCCGAGGGGACACACCCCGCCCTGCTCGCACGCCCGGAACAGGTCACCCAAGGACGCACCCTCACTGCCGCCTTCACAGACAAAGACAGGGACCAGTAAAGGAGGGCAGCGGAGGTGATCTGGAGGTACATGCTCACAGTTTCAGATACTTCCAATACTTCTAATGACACCAGGTTCTACTTTCTCTGCAGATTTTCCCCAACGTAACCAGCGAGAGTTTTAATCAGGGCTGTCAAATAATTAAAATTCAGATGAATCATAGCGTGGAAGCGGATTAATCATGATTAATCACAACGCAGAAGCCCAGTAAATTCTAAATTGCATCGTTTATTGTTGTGGGAGTGGAGAGAGGGATGTCAGAGCCCCCGTCCAGCACAAGCTGAGATGGTTCTTCAAGCTTGTGGTGCTTCAGTGATACTTAAATTCCTTCCTGCCCAAATGTAGGAGCTTATTAATAGTTAACAGGTGGCGAGCAGCTTCCTTGTGTCGTTCACACTGTTTAGCTCCGCCCCCTCCACGTTTCACTGTCCGTTTGAGCCATGGTTGGTTATTCAGATACTCCTGTTTTTTAACCTTCAGTCAGATGAATTTTAGATATATTAACAATGTCTCTTAACCCAGAGAGGTTATTAACGATGGTGAAGAGCATCTTCGTTCCCCTTCAGAGGTTCCTCATCAGTCTTGTCTTTGGAGTTCTCATGTCAGTGTTTCCCTTCAGCGTTTGTTCTGTTTCCACAGGCTACTGATGCCCCATTATCTCATTTGCCTCACCGGAGCATTGCATGATGGGTCACCCTCTGAGATTTAAACAGATGATTTAAATAGAAATCCATCTGCCTCAGAGCGTTTTTCTCTTTCTTTTTTTTTTTTTTAAATTTCTGCTGCAGTATGACAGCGACAAATTCTCAAACCTTGTTTTTGGTCTCAGGTGGCCGTCATCAGTGTAACACCCTTCGTCGTGCGCTCTGTACTTTGCCGACACCCACAGTGGTGAACTCACCGTTACGTGGTTGCTGTTCCTCTTTGGTGGGAGGTGCTAGGAGAGAGTGTAGGTTGCTGTCTCGAGGCAGCGTGAAACTGCGGGGTTTCCCTCCCTGGGTTGCCATAGGGATCAGCCTCTGCATTGCCACAGGCAACGGGACATTGCGCTGCGCGGGGAGGGTGTAAACGGCTCCGGCCATCATCGACCCCCCGCCGGTACTTGGATCAGCAAAGACGGCGTCCTCTGTCAGTCAGAGGAGAGAAGAAAAACAGCAACTTCTGTCAATCATCGCCTGGAACATTCGAAACAAACTTATTTGGTTCCATGAAAACAAGAAACATTGCGGCATCTTTTTCCCCGTCAGTGTTGCACAGAATTATTTCACGTTTGTGCCTCACCTAAGGGTCCAGTTTGGAGGTAATGAAGCCCGGCCTCAGTTAGCGGCGTCTCAATCAAGTCCTGCCAGGACCGTCTCTGAGACGACGACGAACGGCCTGGCGAACCAGTCTCGCTGCTGCCCCCCGCAGGACTGGAGCGGAACTGAAGCAATAGAAGGCAAATGTTTGGAACTACGCTAACAAAAAGAGTGTTTTAAACATAAATCAGGTCTCACCTCCACAGGATCACATCTGTACTGGACATCGCTGCTGCTGCTTCCTCCTGGTTTCCTCCCGCTGTGTGTGGTGCCTCCCATCATTGGTCCAGGGTGGTACTGCGGCTCAGCGGCCACAGCTGGGGGGTCGCTGCAGAGGAAGTCCTCCTGAGAAGAACGAGAGCGAGACGTCTCTGTGGAAGACAGACGGGTGGTTCTACCTTCCACGTAGGCGCTCATCTAACAAAAAAGGGTGGAGAAGGTTGTTTTCGACCTATTTTATGACAGTGGTGATTTCGCTACTGGTTGCGTGTGTGACCCACAGATGGAGGCCGCGGGTAGGTGTCATATGGAGGTGGGGGACTGTCCTGTTTGGGGCTGGAGGTAGTGTCCTCCTCATGTTCACTCTCGCTCCAGTAATCTGCAGGAAACACAAACCAACAGTTAAACACTATGTCTAACAGCTGTCTGGGCTTAAGCAACAGGGGGGTTTATTACTCGGGAACTGAAAGACACTAATTAGAATGTTTGGTGCCCAGCAGCATCTATTGGACTCTGAACCCTGACCTTGCTCCTGGCGAATCCTCTCCCGCTCGGCGTAGCCCACAGCGGCCATGTTGAGACGACTCAGCCATCTGAGAGACAGAAAACTTGTTGGTTACAAAGAAAGATGAGGAAGAGCTAAAGGGAACAGAGGAATTAAAAACATCCTCTGATATTAAAAAAAAGAACATGCAAACTCAATGAGGGCTGCGGCGTTGTTAGGCAACAAAACCCGCTAGTCAAAACAGCAGCAGCAGCATCTCCTAGAATACCTCTCAAAAGTCAGCTGAATTCTACATGGGTGTGCTTGGAATCAGAAAACTGACACCAAGTTCCCAAACACACTCTGATCTGTACAAAAAAGACTGGACAGGCTAGCTGGTGCCCTTTGATTGCACTATGTATGCTAAGCTAACCATAAGAACTGTGTGGTTGTTGATGGGTTTGCACTTAATTGTAACGCACATCAAAGAATTATCAACCAAATCAGCTAACCAGCTTTCATCAGGCTCTTTTACCTGTTCATGTCGTCCACCCCATCTGCTGCAAAATAGAAACTCTTGACCTTGGGGTGACATGCTTTAAAGGCGCTAGAGGGAAGCAGAGAGAGTTATTATGGCAGGCTAACACTTATTCATAAGAGCACGTAAACCCAGCACGAACAAGTACTCCTACAAATATGAAAAGGCTCGTGCACTTACTACTTCTTGCGACATTCGCTGGCGCGGTCGATCTTAAACTCTGGAAGACTGACGAAACCTTCGGCCTTTTCATCCTGAACAGGAAGAGGAAAAAGAAGAGTTTGGATCAAAATTAAAATAAAATTAACTGCATATCATGTGACTAAATGTCAGTGCTAAGAAGGTAAAGCTACCATGCTAATTAATGTATAAAGCATCATCACGACCATTGCCCTTAGATGGGAATGCTATTACGCTAGCTCCATATTTACCGACATTTTAAATAACAGAAATGGCCGACTCGCCTCTTCATTGATGTACCAGTAGAGGCAATTATCCTTCAGAACAAACCAGTACTTCTTCCACTTTTGCGAAAAGTAACCCTTGGCATCCCTCTTTCTCCACAGCCAGCCTTCACAGTCTCCTCTGCCGAGAGCCTTGCAGGAAACACGCCTCCGACTGAGGGAGGCCAACGCTCGGCCTGCAACGACACGAAAGAAATGCGAAGGCAGTGAAGATAGGGGGAAAAAAGACGTTTTTAGCTGTATTTCTAGCATCTTTCACGTTTAAGAATTCGGTTTGTTCCAGGTCGGAGCGGTGGGTCGCAGTGTGCGGTTTTGGTATATTTAGCATCTGGCTTGCGCACTGAAGTTATACTGGAATGCTAATTCAGCAGTGAAAGAAGTTGGCTGACAAGCTAGCTAAGTTGTACGAATCTAAATTGTACTGGACAATGTTCACGCACGTCTGTAAATAATTTTAATCTTGGTATTTTAAGCTTGGTAGATGATTGTTATTTTCACTTTATCTTGCAAACTCTGATTGTTGTCCTGCAAACCAGCTGATCCGCCGGCTGACAAACGTGCAGATGGAGCCGAGGATTTTCTGAGCTTCTCTGAGCTTTTCTCGCAGTGGCAGATGGTGAAAAGAGTGAAAAGGACAGTTTCCAGCATGTTGATCCTCATCAGAGCAGCGAGAAGAGAAGAAAGCTTCGGTCACAGAGGGACAGAAAGTGACATCGGGTAGCTAGAAGAGCGACAACGATGGAGAAAAAACATCGCGGCAAGAGGAAGAAAAACGGCTCTATGGGACATTTGTGGCTTTAGGATATGAAGGTGATCTCAAACTATGACAAAGGTTTTTAAAAAGTCATTATTCGTTTCCATGGAGACGAATAAGAGCAACATTCCGTCCGACTGCCGGAACATGGCCGTGCATCACTGAGCACACCTGCGCTCAGGTAACAGAGCGTGAAGGAAGCTCGGTCTGAACCAATCAGCTTACCTTTATTCTTCTTCCTGCTCTTTGACTGCAGAGATGACGACTGCTGGTACGTCTGCAAAGATAAAAACAAAGAAGAAGAAGGGGGGGGGGGTGAGCTGGTTGTCGGGATGAATCAGCGGCCTTTTGTGTGCTGCTGAATCCTGGGATATGAAAGATGACAGGAGCAGCAGGCACAAAGGGAAACATTCATTATCTGTTTCTCACACACGTGAGGGTGGAAAAGTAGAGCTTGTGGAGGACCTCCGCGGCTCTCACACCCCTAAAGATAGAACAGGAAGGTGGCAGCCGGGGTGGAGGGACACAGGTGAGGGGGGGAACGGATCTCGGGGGGATTTGGCAGAAAGTTTCCACAAGCAAAACACAAAGGCCAAGTGTGCAGAGGTGTTTTCAAGGTTACTTTGAAGCTGCAGACGACAGTCTTTGTAGTGTAAATCTGTGGGTGATCCGCCATTAATGTGAAGATGAATGATCTGCCAACAGGTGGTGGTTGAGGGGTAAACATTGTTGTACAGACACCATTTTCATAAAGTTGTAGCTTCTTTTGTACATGTTAGCACTGTCCTCCACAGCGTCGCCGGACTGTGGTACAATTCTGTCGTTTTTGAATGCTTTGTAAAATCTTTGTCATGTTTCAAGGTTTATAAAAGTAAATGCAACTTTTTAAAAATGTATCCAAATTAAAAAATAAGTGAAATCCGCTCTTATTGGGGTAGATCTTAAAGAATGTTAATGGCTAATAAACAATTGGTGCTCTAGTCCCAACCCATGTTTGTTTTGGCTAGCCTTATTAGCATTTATTATCCACTTTTATCCAAAAGTCACAAGCTAGCTTGTCATGATGAAGTTCTGACTAGCATGTTTAAGCTGTGACCTCCCTCCTCTGGCCAGTCCGGACAACGGCAGCGTCAGCGTCACAATATTAAATGCGTGCCTGGAGCGGCGCCAAACATGGCCGTACGCTCGGCTAGCCAGATGACATGATCCCGCCCACACCCACTGATGCACCATCTGCCATCTCAGCACCGATGGCCACAGTGGAACTCAGGCGCAAACACGTTCAAGTTACAAAGAGATGCTGTCATTACGGATAAGGTCACCCCTGGACAAACGTGTCAGGACCTCAGAGCAGCCAAACACAGGCGGGCGCACAGGCGGACAGATGTCAGGATGTCATGAGTCAGCAGTTGTTCATCATGTCACATTTCCTGCAGCTCTACCAGTGGGGAAAGCTCCAGTTTCTGTTTGTTCTCAAATCAAAACAATTATTTCAAACCTTTGTGCAACTTCAGATCTAATCTCAGATCAATCCTTCATGCTAACTATTTTTTTTAACTAAAAGTAATATGCTGGCATTTTAGTTGCATATAGACTAACTTTACATGTATTCAGTGAGATCAACCTTGAACCTGTTAACTCAGCTGTATGATTGAAGCAGCTGAACAAAATTTGAAATGATGTGCGAATAAAAATGATAAAGGAATTACATGTACAATCGTGGCCAATCACAATCAAAATACTATCAAGTGTGCTATTCACTGAATTCATTTAACCCGCACCAAAAATAGAAAATGTTGTATTTTACACCCATGTTAAGTCATTCCTGCTATTTTATCCCCCAGCTAATTTAATAAGACGCTCAAACAGCCCAGCAGTGTCTCAGATAGCAAACGACTTACATGATAAATGGGGGTGGGGTCTCTCGGTGGGGAATCTCTCTGATTGGCCTGGAGGACATAATGGGAGGGACTTTGACTGTGGTGGCTCCGCCTCTTGGCACGTTTGGCCGTGTTATTGGACCGTTTGCCGGGACGAGCTGTGTGGGATGAGTAGTCATCAGAGGTGGTCCTGTCATCCATGGTGGAGAGGGCAGCATAGCGCATCAGAGATGCTTCTGAGGAGTTGGCAACCGAAATCAATATGTCAAAAATCACACTTTTTAGAATTCTTTTCTCATCTTAGAGCTCTTCTCTAATCTTTGCCTGAGTTTTAAATGTTCATCTAACTGATTTACCCTTTGTAATAAATCCCGTTACATTTTTGTGAGCAATCAAACTTAAACTTGCTCAAACTGGAGCGAGCTGCTGGCAAGGAGGTTTTTTTTTCATTTCCACATATTTTTTTTTGGGGGGGGGGGGGGGGGGTTGCGTCTTGCATTGTTGTGAACCAACTTCCTCATCGCTGTTGCGCAAGGAAGGGAAACTCAGGACTCACAATGTCTTCTCCACCCATGTCCTCTCCTGGTTGCTAGGCAGCGGCCAGGGGAAAGTGAGACTCAGAGAAAGAGCTTCTGTCGCCATGGCAACTGTGCAAGAGGATTCAGGTGGAGGTCAGGGGGAATTTATTTATTTTTGTTCAGTTTCTCCCTCTTCCTCTCCTCTCATTTACCCCTATTTTCTACCAGTCTTACATTTTTTCACTCTCTGTTCGGTATACCTGTTCTCCCCATCCCCCCCCAAACACACAAACACACATACACACACACACACACACACCTTTATTGAATGTCTCTGTGATGGTAATCAGATGAGAGTTGGAACTACAGAATTAGAAAAAAGGATGGAGGCGCATTGATCCCACACAATCGTGTAATGATCTACTGGTAATAAAGAGCGATGGGAACATAAAACCCGATCTAAGGATCTCAGGAGGCACACACACACACACACACCACACACACACACACACACACACACACACACACACACCTCTGCGGGTATCTCTGTTGAGCTTTGCTGGGTCTTCATAGTCACCCGTCCAGTTACACTCCACAGGCATGGAGATGGGCCTCAGCCTGCCTGTGTATACACACAAATACAAAAACTTTGAAGATCCCTCATGGCGTCTGCTTAGGTTGGGCCCTCAACAGCCTTCAACAACTTGGATGGAGCGTCATAGCTGGGGTGACGTAGAGCACCAATATAGAGCCCTCAATATCTAAAAAAAGCCAGCCAATACAGAAGATTGGGGAACAACTTCCATTTTTACAGTAACTTTAGCTGCAACTTCAAAACCATGACCCTAAATTGAGGCCTGTCCTCACTTCTCACGTAAGATAAAACACTCTGGTTCTCAATGTGTGACATAAACGAGAACACATACACACATACTGATTGTTACGGGTTACCATATGTGGGTGTGGTGCAGTATACAGGCTCCTCCTCTTCTCGTCGACGAGTTTCCTGATCCAGGAAGGAGTTCGGTGAGTCAGAACGCTTACTGACGCTGACGCCGCCATGGTTACGAGAGGCCTCATCTCCAGACAAGGCTCCAGACTCATCTCTATGGAAACAGCAGAGGCGATGAGGATGGGCACATCAAAGTCAAAGGTGATTCTTCAACTCATTTTCATCCTTCCATCAATGAAGCGCTTGTTTACCTGGGTGTGTATGGCACAGAGGGTGGAGGGGGGATGTGAAGGTCCTGGAGGGCTGAGCTCTTGGTGGGGGTTCCTGAAGGTGTGGCTGAACCGCTACCTGGGCTTCGGGTTGGCTTCAGGCATGAAAATAGGGAATGGATGGAGGAATGTGTTATCATGAGTTACTTGAAGGTCAAGTTTTAACTACAATTTATGTAGTTTTTGCCGCACATTGGAAGGATTTTTTTAAGCTCATGCCAGGACAGTTGCACTCCAGGCCACTAGGGGGTGATAGTTACAATAGTAGCATGTGATTAAGTAAAGATAACTCTAAAAACACCTTTAAAGATCATTCCTATCCACTTCTTTAATTAAAGTTGTATTTTCTACAAAAGAATCACATACGGCTAAAATTATTATTACAGGTTAATTTCTGAAGAACTGTAGGGATAATTACTCCTCATTAGAGGATCTTTTTTGATATCAACCATAAGATTTCAGCCGCTTCCAATGGATTTTTTACCAGTAACCCCAGTTTGTTTTGAAGTGGAAAACAAACCCTTGCTGGGCTGCAGGATACTGACCTAATTAGCATCCTTCCTTAGCATCGTGGTTATGTGGGGGAAGAGGGAGGGCGGGAATGCCATGGGGAGTTATGTGGGCCAGCAACGTGTTTTAATAAAGTCTATAAAAGGTAGAGGCGGCCCCACCTGCAGAGCGAGGGGCTTCCAGCGCATGTTCTTCAGCAGCGCCGGGGCAGAGCTGAGCGTGCTCTGGGGACGCTTCTTCAGGGTCAGCGACACAACTCCTTTATCGGCCCGCAGCGAGCCCACCAGGTTGCGTAACTGCCAGCCCACCTGCCAGAGGAAAAATGTCATCATCATCATCATCTGGACGCGGAGCAGCACAATCTCAGCGTTGCGTTTCTGTTCACACAGCCGGAGTTCGGTCCACGTCGTGATTAGATCGGGCTTGTTCAGCCTCCTGAGTGAGGTGTGGAGGTGGTGAATCTATCTATAGAGCTTTCATGTGATGTAACCTGCCCTCAATTTGAAAACAATCGCATCTTGTCACTTGTCTTCCTCTGTTTTTAGCTCCGAAACCATGAAACGGGAAGGTCGTGAGGACAACAGCCTGCGCCGCACGAGGTTAGCTAATATAAACTCCCCAGAACTTTACTCTTCCGTTGTTTGGTGCCCTTTTGTCTTTGGGAGGAGTTATTTTGTCTTCTTGACTGATCGTAATGTCAGACAAGGGGCAGAAAGGACTGGAGGATCCCATCATGCTAATTATTATTCCGGCTACCTTGTTGAGGTACCAAACATCAGAAAGCAGAAGGTCACCAGGAAAATTCAAGTCACATAATTTAAAGCCAGGTCAGGTAGAGTTTAGGTAAACTACCAGGCCTGTGTGAGGGCTCTTCTGGTCTGGTCTTCCCTCCAGGCTTCATATTCATTTGACTCCATATGAGATCAAAGCAGACACGACGCTCTTTACAAAATATCAAAGCTATTTTGACCACTACCTGCTTTTTTTCTCCCTTTCCTTTGCACCAGTGTTCACACGCGCTGACGTGCAGAACATGAGACCTACCACAGTCTGGTGATTGACTTGAATGACTTCATCTCCTGCGTGGATCTTCTTACAGCGGTCAGCTGGAGACTTCAGACACAGAAGACAGACAGAAGCAGAAGCGCTGTGAATTGATCCGCAGTTATTGATCTCTTGGTGTCGGTGTCAACAACTAGTCCGGCAAGCAACAATTCAGCAGCCAAAAAACGTTGAAGGGGAGATAATTCTGGATCATCCCAGTGAAATCCAATTTGAAGATCTGAGTTTAGAGACAAGAACGTTGTGGCTACGAGGAGAAATAACTCGCATGGCTTACCCCTTCAGTCGTTCCCGTGATGACGTGTAGGCCATCATATGTTGACTTGATGTACATCCCCTGATGGATGGATGGATGGAAAGAGGAAGTTCACAACACGCTCAGTCCATTCGCACATGCAGACGGTATTCACACAGGTGAGTTCTGTCGTTATCGTTATGGAGACCGACAACCAATAGAAACACAACATTCAACAAGTTTGTATGGTTATAACAGAATGCTAAATCAGATTCCCTTGTAATGCTTTGGTTTGCTCTGACTTCCTGAAATGTGGGTCTTGTGGGACCGCCCACCTCTCCTAGCCCCGCCTCCAGGTCCACACACACCACTGTAAGGTACTAGCAGTCTTTTCTCCATTAAGCCGGTTCTTTCTCCTCAGTCATTCTTCCATTATTAACCACATTTCTTTTTATAAGTGCCTACTGACCAACTTGACAATGAGGCCATGAACACTGACTTAATAGCGTCCATGTTTATACGGGTCAAATTTCTAAATTCTGCACAAAGACCTACAATGTGAAAGCAGCCATCTGGATCCAGGTCCAGACAAACCAAAAATCTGGACCTAAGCTGAACATCAGTCTGTCAGTCAGGAGGAACAGAGATGATGAGAAATCAGCCGGCCGAGACATGAATCAGTGACACAATCCTGCATCACCTGGTTGTCAGAGGGGAGTCGGAGTATTTAAGTCATCAAGCTCTGGCAAAGAAGCCGCAGCAGAACTACCAGTGACACAGACAACACGCAACCAGAACAAACACAGCCATTGTTTGTTGGGATGTTGTCATTTAGTCTAAATGGTCCTCACAGTAGCACCAAATGGTGCAGAGGAAGGACCTGAGAGTGCAGAACTTGGATAAACAGGGCGAGAGCACCGACCAAACAGATAAATACACAAAATACACTAAACCAAAGGAGTTATGAAAGCTGAGTAAACACACCCACACACACACACACACACACACACACACACACACATTACCAGGCCTTCAGAGGGCTTGATGTTAGTGAGGTGAACCAGCTCGAGGTGGGCCGACTGAGATACCAGCGGGTCCGATGACACACAAACGATGTGCTCACACACCTCCGACAGAGTTTTGCACTACAGAGAGAAGAAATACGGGAGTAATAACGCAGGGAACATTTACGAAACACAGGCCCCGGTGGGAGCGCGGGGATGGGAGCAGGAGGAAAACACCAGCATGCTGGAGTAAACCTTCTGTGCTCCCTAATTCACGCTTGAATTTCATCTTTTGTTCTGTGAATTCAAACCAATTTGTTCTTTAAATGTTATTACAGGAGACCAGAATCGATTATGTTGGAGGCCGGCAATGAAAACAAAGCAATCTTATAACATCATGGCTCTTGTCAAACCTTTGGGGCGCTCGGAGGGAAACAAACATTCCCCCGTCTTTAAATCAGCCGCTTTCTGTCTTTCTTTACTGTTGTTTATCCTGCATCCACATCAAGATGGTGGGAGGTGAATTTAAGCCCTGTTGCCGGCGGCAACAAATAAAACAGCCTTTGCAGGAACAACAGAGGATGTGGCGACAGTTTGGGGATCATTTGCCAGCTCCAGAGTGGTTCTGACAGCGCATTTTCTGGACGATAGAGCTGCAGTGCTTCATCAGATTTTATGGGAGGGAATGCACTCGCAGGGGGTGGGGGGGGTGGGGGTGGGGGTGGGGGTAGGGGGGGTGTCATTAAAGGTGGAGGAAAGGAAAAAAATAATACGTCAGCTTGAAAAGAAAATGAAAAATGGATCAGAACTGGACCAAATCAAGGACAACCCCAGCACGTACTGAGAAAAAGAAAAATTAGCTTAACATAAAGCTAGTTATTAGCAAGCTATAGGAGGCTAAGTAGAGGCCAATCAGGGATAATATAATGACATAACTTTACACCATTAGCAACTTTAAACATGTTTAATTGTTGTTATTGAGTCAGCAATGTTATATCATTAGCATTAGCTGCCTGGGAAGACAGTTTAAAGTGTGTCTCTGATTGACTGGTTCCTTTGGTCAAAGCCACTGCTGTAATAAAGGGGCAATAAAGCTAGCTCTACATCTAAAAGACAAAATCCCACACGAACCTAGTTTTCAATGTCATATCAGAAGATATATTCTCTGTTCTCAGTTATTGCATCTGAGAAAGGGGCCTTGGATGCTTCTGAGTGTTTGGACAAAACCGGGATCGTTTCTATCCTCTTTCCAACTCTGTGCTAAGCTACGCTAATTACATATTGGCAGGAACTTCTCATGGAACCAAGTAAATCAAATAAACCTCCTCGGCTCTTTTTCAAGCACCAACTGGAGCCTCTGTTTACTTAACGTGTTTCACAATGCGTGAATTAGAAAACTGCGCCCGTGAACATGGAACAAATATACGACAGCTGGATGAGAAAGCAGGACTCACCACATGGAGGATTTTGTTCTCAGTCTCAAACACCGTACAGTCCTGTGGGGAAAGCAGAGTTTAATGTAGCGCGGGCAGAACATCCTGCCTCAGAAAATCACAACCACCTCACGGTCTGGGCCTCGCTTTACGGAACCCAGCACCTGCATCGTCTATACCCTCGCAGATACCGCACGCCCACGCAAACACGCCGCATTTATCATTTATTTATACACACATCACGCTTAAAAAAGACAGACTGTGAGGACATGAATATCCAGAAATGGAGTCTTGTTCCAAGACGCAGAAGTCTGAGGCTGCTGCGTGACTCCCACACACACTCTACTCGTGGAGGGAGGTGACAGCTATGGCAGAATATGAGCTATCGGCCTTCAAAACACACACACACACACAACGCACACTGTTCCACACACCTGCTGTACAATGGTGGTGAGCTCCAGGCAGAGCTGAATGACATTATTTCTCGTTACTGAGTAGTCTGCCACTGCTGCAAAGGGAGACCTGGGAGGGACAGATAACACACCAGAGCATCTTCAAATGCTTCTGCTGCGTTAGATAATGTGCAGAGACAGACAGTAGCATTGTTAGCATCGCAGGCTCGCAGACTGTACTTGAATCGGAAAGAGCCTTTGGATTCATCGCATTTGCGCGTCAAAACTGAAGCGGCAGAAGAATTTCGGGGGACAATTTCGCGTTATTGTCGAATATGAAACAAGTAACGTCAAGATTTAGGAACAAGAGCATAATGAGCCACCGTTCTAGCTGTTCTAAGCTCCCATACAGGTACAGCAGCAGCAGCCACTGTGGAATTTATGGTCAAATGTTACTTTTGGTATCAAAACACGCACATTTGGTGCCCGATAAACAAAGTCGTGGGGTCGACGGTGTTTTCACGACCAGCTTAGAAAGCGGAGCACAAATCACTGGAGAAAAGTGCTGCTGACGTCTGGACACTCAAAGTTTTGATTAATTTTGAAGGAGGAAGGAGGACACAGCTCCAGTGGAGGGATGAATGGAGAACCAGGTAACTGGGCCACCCTGTTCTGAGGGCACCTGTGTGATAACGGACTCAGAGCACTTACTAGAGGGGCTCTAATAAACATTAAGGTGCCACACGACAGGACTTGATTCTGTTGTGCTGAAGACCCAGATCAAAATCCGGCCTCAGTCTCTGGAGCTCGATGCATCTCAGCGAGATTCAGGTCATCAGTTCTGAGGCTTGGTGCTAAATATACGCAGGACCCGAGGCAACACAGACTGTCTGCAGTAGGACTCCAGCAGGAACCGTGCCCAGATACCGATTTTTAGAAATTTTGCTCAGTCGCAAAAGTTACTTTCAGTTACTTTTTACATTGTTAAATGACACTGTAGCGAGAATAATGTTGTCTAAAATAATATTTTATCAATAGATTTTCCAATTGCTCTAATAATTCAAAAGTTTCTGTTCTCTAAACTTTTTCTTCATTTTAAATGATCTCTAAGGGTGACTTAACTGTTAGCTTGTAGCGAGCATAAAATGTAATTAGCACGCTAACGAATGTTTTTCACAGACGTATATACTCATTACACTGTGGTTTCATTTTAGCCGTTGCATCAACTTTTATCCTGCAATATTTGAGGTTGTGAAGAAATAATGTCTCTTTTTATAAGCTAACAGGAAACTGACACTATCGTGGACGCTCTCAGTGGTGTCATGAAAGAGTTGAATGACACAAATGCTGATATTTCGCTTCTCTTCCCGTGTCAGTGTTTGCAGACCTGAAAAGAAATACGTATCTGAGGAGACATCAGGCTATCGGAGGCATGAAAATGCTAATCTGAGCGGTCCGCAGACTCTTCCACAGAGTCCCTTCTCGCCTTTCAGAGAGAAACTGGAAAGTGTCTTACATCAGTTGCCTGGGCGCTGAACTGACTGTCCTCCTCCATTCCTGAGAGAACTAATAACCAGCAATCAGGCAGAGAAGAAGGGTCGGCTCTAGCACGATTTATGCTAATCTGATGCTGTCGTGAGCCTTTCAGCGAAGAGTCATCGCTCGGCTTTGAGGCGCCGGCGTGAAAATCCAGAACCTCTACACGATGTTAGGGGCTCGATTTTAGTCACCCCTTTGGAAATTTCCGTGAAATAAAGGCCTCGCCGGGGTTTTGAGCGACCAAAGAGCTCTTCCCCTCAAGTTTGGTGTCACAGTATAAAGGAGCTCTGCTGCGTCTCTTTCTCGATGTCGCCTTGCCAGTTAACAGTCGCATCGCCGTGCGTGGGCGGACGCTCAAGCTCACAGAGCGTGTTTTGCTGCAAGGGTGCGTGTTTGTCTGCGAGCGCGTGGGCTTCTTCTGTGGGCGTTTGGGAGCCGGTGGGTGTGGCTTTTAAGCATCTAAGAGGGACCAAGGACAGACGTGGGCGCCTGTCCGGCATTTGGAGACCTTTGATTTTGGTGGCGTGCACGTCAGCTGTCAGCGGTGGAAACATGAAGCAGCGGTGGCGGGAAGACAGAGGGGAACTTGATGAAGAAAAAGGGCGTGCACTAGCTTTAGCGGTAAATAAACGACGAATATATCAATATTGTGCTTCCAAAATTACATGTTGCTGTTTTAATTATGTATTATTCTTAGAAAATGCTAAATTTCCATTGTTCGTTTCATTTAATTGGGGGAAATTGCAGTACTTCTTCTCTGTACCAGACACAATGAAGCTAATTTGTTGGTTTGATTGCTAATTCACGACTCATTAAAGGCTCAGTGGTGCCTCTGATGAAGTTCGAACATCACAAAAACATTACCTGTCCAGCCAGGCGAGCAGGCTCTTGGCGGCCGTGATGAGGTCAACCACAGAAGTCAGCAAATCATTGGGGAGCCGCCGAGAGGACCTGCTCTCTGATTGGCTGCTGCGACGGCGGCCTGAAATGAAGTTCTGTAGGTTCTTGGCAGAGGCGCCGAGTTTGTGGGCCAGAGTTCTGACGCTCTCCGTTTCGAGACCGGAATTCTATGAAAACACACACACACATGTATTTGTATTTCTACATTCTACCTGCTTAAGTTGTAGGAATCAGCAAAAAGAATCCTCATTTTGAGAGTGAAATGCTTATTTTGGTCCACACTGTGTAGCATGTAGAACGCACACACACACACACACACACACACACACTCTATTGTGTCTCCAGCCTCCAGCCTGAATACAAAATAGTGTCTGGCTTGTAAACATGTTTGTCTTCCATAATGAGTTACAGAACAAGGTCAAAACTCTGATGTTATTGTCAAATGGCGTAACTCCTAAATTTATAGCTGCTTAAATCATGTCGAAGTAAACAAAAGCATAAATCTCAACTAACACCGGGGGGGGGATTCACCTGACACTAAAGAGAAGAGTTAAATTCGACTCACCAGAGCGCAGAGTAAGTCCACGGCCTCCAGGATGAGCTCCTGGTGTCCGATCCGAGAGACCCCCAGCTCCTCCAGCTCTGCGTGGCTGATCCTCAGCAGCCTCTCGCCACACACGCCGCCGCGCTCGAACACACACACATACTGCTGCAAACAGTCATCCAGACCTGGAAACACACACATCAGGCTGGACGGTTAGCATGAAGGTTTGGGCCACAATTACAGTCAAATTTCACTTATTTAAGACACATTATTTCCTCTATAAAAAGGCCTTAAAATACCTGAAGCCAACAGGGATAAAAACAGAGAGGCTAACGGAGGAGAGGACCCCCCCCCCAGAGGGAATTCTACTCTATTGAATTGTTTAGCATTTGTTTTGTGTGTGGGACAGACCTGTGTGTGTGTGTGTGTGTGTGTGTGTGGTGAGTGGGTGAGTGAGTGAGAGAGAGAGAGTTTGCTTTTGCTGAGTCAAAGGAAAGCAGGTCCCAGCTCCCAAAACAATGAACACATCCAGCTTCCAACGTCTTAACGAACTAACTGTGGACACGCTCAAGCACGCGCACACACACACACACACACACTGAAAAAAGAGGACTGATTTCCCCAGCTTCAAGTCACTGTTTCGTAACGGACTCATCGATCATAAGCACGCTACTAAGGGTGTGAAAGAAGAACGGGGGAATGGTGCAGAGGAGGAGAGGGGGAAATAAAACGACAACGACACGGTGGCTTAATTACGTGTAAATTCTTTAATAACACACCCAAACACACGCACACGCAAATCCCATTTGTGAGTTCTGCATTATTTTCCTCTTTTCACCTTTGAAGAACCCAACGTTGGAATCGAACCTGGACCCTCGTTTCCGCCGGGCTTTTCCGAGCGATCAATTCCGATGACGCGGCGTCGTTTTTGCCACCTTTATCTTATTTACGAGGCAAATTGGTCAAATAGATTCCGCCATCTTCCGCACGCCTCGGGTCGATATCTGAGCTCGCTGCGAGACTAAACTTGATAAAGCCATCACGATGCTCGGGTGGGCTTTGTGCGGCCTCCGCGTAGCTTTGACATTAGCCGCAGGTCACAAACTCTTTAAAGTTCAGGGACGTCGAATATCTTTGCTCAGTGTACCCGACAAATGGTAATTCCAATTAGCATCAACTACCCACCGAGCATTTAGCCTAAATCTGGACTGGAAAACCCTCCAGTAGCTTTAGAAACTGCTTTGACGTCTGCTCCTGTTGTCTCGTTGCTCAAACGAGCTCAAACAGCTGTTTGCTGATGCGACTGTTGCGCCGTTCTTCCACACGAGTCTCTTAATGAGCGCTAAAAGCAGCTAATTTCTAATAGATGCGAAGCACGAGTGTTACTATGAGCCGGTGAGGCAGAAGCGGAGCTAATCCAGCGAGGAGCTAAAGTTCAGCGATAATCAGCTCCTCTTATCGTTGGCACTGAAGGAGAGCGTGAAAGCCCCAAATGATGAGTCAAATGGTGACATCGGTGAGAAAACGTGCACCCACGCAGACTCAGAAAGACTTTTAAACAATCGGAGTTAGCGGCTGGCGCGCGGTGGTTCCTCACCACATTTACCTGCTAACAACATGTTAGCATCATGAGTCACTAATCCTGTTTACGGTCTGGATTTCTGATCCACAGTGGAGTCCAGGGGTCCGTAGGTGGGTCCCCAGTCCATCATGGGACACAGACCAGCCAATAATAAGTCTCCAGTCAGCGTCATGGACACTTTTTTGGCCTGTGGAGAGAAATTGCGAGTACCTGGTGGAAATCCACGCAGACACGAGGAGAACAAGCACGCAGAAAGAAAAGCCAGAACCAGGACCAAACTGGGACGCTCCAGGTTTTTCCCTGTTCTGCACCGATCCACCAACTTTTAACTTCATTCAAACTTATTTATACCGAATCTGTTGCAATCACAAATGTCTCCACGTAAACCTGGGGCGTCAACACGCAACAGTGGCAGGAAACACTTTTAACAGGATGAAACCTTGAGCAGGACCAGGCTCAAGGGGGACAGAAGGGGAGTTATAATAAAGGGACTAACCAAGAAATTCTGGAGTACTTCCCTGCTAATTTGTGGACTTCCTGTTGTATCTAAAGAATATTTCCACGACTTTACGTTTGGATTCATTCTTGATTCAGATACAAAAGTTGACAATTGTGCCAATTTGATTGAACACTTTGTGGTGAAACGGCCCAAAAAAAGCTTCTTGGCCAAATCTCCGTGGCAACCACAAAGTCCTTTAATCTTTTGATCACTGCTCAACGAATTTTAGGACTGCTGAAAACATGAACATCTGTCCATTCTGGAGGGTCACTGGGAACACTGGCCTCTTTAATAATTCAGTAGGACAGGAATGTCAACATGTCGACAGGTGACGCAACAGGTGCATGAGCAAGTGAAGAGGGTGCCCCCCCCCCCCCCTGCAAAGCTCATGAGTCTGAACCAATCAGAACCTGTCCTGTCAGCGGGGGTTTGATCTCTAATTCTGATGTGTATTATTATTCTGTGCGTAGTAATATGGATGCATTTGTTTCAGAAACAGTGTTTGAAGAAGAAAAAAAGAATATGATTCATATGTGACTCACACTCTTAACTCCCACAGAGGCACACTTTTCACAACAGCAGGCAGGCCAAACTCCCACAAACACCCTCTTTCTCTCTCTCTCTCTCTCTCTCACACACACACACACACACACACACACACACGTAATGAAACTATTCTGCAGCCATTTTCTGGGACGTTTAAGAGTCTTATAAAAGATCTATCGCTCCCAGCCGGGCGATAAGTCATCTGTTCCGCTCCGAAGCTTCTGTAATAATCAAAGTTTTGTTGCCGTCAGCTGCAGATGAGCTAAAAGAGAAGCAAAAACACAGGCCACATGCGGGAAAGGTCGAAACACCGAGGCTGCTGGTGGACTGGTGATACAGTCTGGTTCCACACAGCTTCTGTAGGTTCTCTGGAGGAGGTCGAGGGGCAGATATTTGGGTTGTTCAGTCTGTATTCTCACCACTAGATTTCACCAAATCTCTCACACTTAAATGCTCAATATTTAGGCTCATTTATAATGTAAACACTTAAATTCGATCCCTCTGATTCCAAACAGATTTACTGATCGATCTAGATCCTGCTTGAAGGGAGAAATGTTCTGAAATGATACCCATAAGTCTGCGGCTCTCATTGTGGCTGATTCCGCTCAGAACAACTCACTCATCAACGTCGCACTTCCTCTTCTAGTCTAGCAATCAAATTCACGCAAGACAAATGAGGTGTAATCATCTCACACTTTCTGCTTGAGAATATGATGAGGGACAGAACTTCCCAGCATCCCCTGCAGCGCACGGCAAGATGTTGCCTCATTTTAGCCTCAGACGTGGCAGCGCAGCAATGTTGCCAAGTCAACAAAGGCCAGACCTTTTGGCCCCAAACACCTGCAACATGCGTGATCACACACACACACACACACACACACACACACACACACACACACACACACCAGAGACAGACAGAGGGAGAGAAATGTACAAAAAGTATATCAAGTTTCCCTGTTGCTACAGACACACCCAAGAGACCCAGCATGGACTGAATACCACACTAAGGCATGGCACGTGTGTGTGTGTGTGTGTGTTTGTGTGTGTGTGTGTGTGCGTGTGTGTGTGTGTTTGTTTGTGCGTTTGAAAGCACAAATGTCCAAAGGACCTGGGTGCAGCATTCTGTCTTGGAGCATGTGTGTGTGTGTGTGTGTGTGTGTGTGTGTGTTTCTGTGTGTGTCGCTGTCAGCTGTTTTGCACAGAAGGTCTGAGACGAACAACTCACCATCCATCCGCCCCCACACATACACACATACACATGTACACACACACACACGCACACACACACACACGCCATATGTATGTGACCAACCCATCCTATGATGGAGGCATCGTGGGGCATCATGTAAATAAGCCTTTGCCTCCGTCAGCAGGTCCTCTGACCTGCCTCTCATCATTAATCACGCGTGTGAACAACAGTTGCTGCTAATTTTAGCAGCCGTTGCACATTTTTCTGTTTGTCTGGATGTTGGAGCTTTGGATCGACGGTGATGATGCATCTTCAGGGAAAATGAATAAAACAAATGAAAATGATCACTATTCGTTATTAAATGAAAGAACGGACAAAGTTCGAGAGGTTTAAAGGGTGATGGACGCTGCCCGGGATGCATATATTTTGCTGAAGAAGCTGCTTCGAGTGGAGGAGCGTTATTTAAATTCGGCCGCTGAATTATTTAAAGGGGTAATTTTAAAAGAAAACAGCCTTATTCGCAGAAAAAACGTTGCCATTTTAAAGCATGATGAATCTTTTTTGGAAACAGTATAGTTTCTTATTTTGTGGAGAACACCAACAACCCCATTCATAAACGTCAGCCCGTCTATCCGTAAATTAGGCCTGAATCAGTTTAATGTCATCATTTCTCGACCAAAAGGGAAGATTTATCTGCACCAACAGTATCGGCATCACATTTGAAATGTGGCTGGTGATTCAAACCAAATTAAATGATAAGAAATCACACTAATGGATCAGGCTTTGCAGTGAGCACGACTGGGCTTGATATTTGTAATTATCTGCAGCGGGTTGGATGCGAGCAGCACCGAGGGGCTAAAATTATGCAGATGTTTCAGAAACAGCAGCAATGAAGCCGGAAAACACATCACAGCATTGATAACAAACCATTTTTTAACGTGGAAAACTGTTTTGTACCGTTCATTCAGGCCCCTGGCAGCAGAAATAACAATACCGCCTCCTGAATTATGCATGAAGATAACCTCTTGTCTGATGGCTGCAGCATTTAACCCACAGCCAGAAAACAAAAATCGTTTTGCTGACACTCTTCTGGCTCCTACAGACAATTCTTTTAAATTTCTTAAAGCCTTGTCCTCAAATCAACAGATGAGAGTATCATGATAAAATGGCCCAATGACAACAAAATTCCTATTATTTTCAAAGAGGAACGGAGACATTTCCAAAGCCTGCACAGATTCATGACCGTTGAGGAAATCAACATGTTTCACGTGAAGAAACTAACGGAATCAAGCAGTTGTCATGTGTAATACCACGTGTCGCCTGATGAGGCACCACTGAGTCCCTATGGACACAAAAAGTTAAAATGACTCAAATCTTACTTGATAATAATCAAAAATTGACGTTTTGAATCCAGATTGTGGGGAATGACAAGACATAGCTTCATATTGACTGTGTGGCGAAGTGGCGAAATATGGCCAAACTCAGCTAAGCTTCGCCACCAAAAGTGAATGTACTGCCTATTTATTCATTGTGCGCTGTCGCCAATCCTCGTTACACCATTTCCCTTCCAAACCAATTATTTTCAAAATAACGTCTCCTTTTGTGAGATCTATAGAACTTTCAAGATGTTCCTTTCTCTGGATTTCGCAGCATCAAGCACATCTGTCTCCAAGTGGAAGCTAAAAACATCGAGTGGATCCACACACTCAGCGCTCCAAGGAGCTATTATAACATGCTAATTATCGCACAGTAATACATTGGGAAAAATAGTCTCCGAACCCTTAAATCTGTACCCTTAAATCTGTACTCCATCACATCACACACGGTTTCCCTGGCAACAGCACACCTACAAACATGTCCCTGAATGCAGCTTAATGACTGTATAGAACAATCATTTCTCTCTTCTGATGGATTCCTATTAGTTGTTCATGACAGTGAAGAAATGTTATAACCCCCCCAAACAAAATTAAAAAGTTAATGATGCCCCCCCTCAAAAGTTTCCTGATTTCTGTCCTTTTGTGGCTGCTGTCACTCACACATGACATCATCTACCACTGATCATCAGGTGCCAGATACGCGCGTGCGCAAACACGGGCACGCACGCAAACACACACACACACACACACACCACACACACACACACGCCTCCATCGGTTTTCCCGGCCTCTGACATCCTAATTGAATCGATCGGAATCATTCAGCGTGTGCGTGGGGGAGACGGTGTGTACGCGTGCGTGCACGCGCGCGTGTTTTCTACCTTTCATCCAGTCCACCACTTGGCCCGTGGTCCATTTGCTCACCGGCTCCATCACCAGCGCCATCGAGCGAACTTTGCACCGACTCTCCGTTGTGCGTAAGCGGTGGTGGTAAACCCGGCAGCCCGCACTGAGGCTCCCCGGGTCGGCCACAGCTCCACGACCCTCCGGCCTCCCCTTCCCCTCCTCAGCGCAGCAGCCAGGTGACTCCTGTATGGACTTGTTGGGTTGTTGTTGTTTTTTGGGTTCTGTTTTTTTTTTTTCTCTCTCAACTGTCCCGGTCCGGCCTCAGCCCGGTGTCGAGTCCCGTTAACGCAGCGCAGCCGTCAGTGCGGGACAGCCGGTGCGTGCGCAGCGGAATCCAGTACATTCCCCTGCTGGATCCGATCTGACATGTGTCTCCTTTTCCTCCCTCCCTCGCTCTTCTCCCAGGACGCGCGCTTGTGTGCGTGACTGTGCCAGAGAGATGCGTGTGTCAAATGTAGGTGTGTGCGCAGCCGGTCTCTCCCTCTCTCTCTTTCTGACGTGCACGCGCCCGTGGGTGGTTCCAAGCGCACATTTCGGTGTTTCCCTCAGGAGCGACAGAATCACGACGGTGATGGTGAGAAGATGCCGTCAGGAGGCTGTGAAATGAGCTCAAACCTGCCTTCACACTTCCTGTCATCAGCAAAAACAAAACAAAAAAACAACCTTAAAAAACTTAAGATGCTGGAAGCGATTTGCAAACCCTTCCATGCGCGCTTCCGTTTGCAGACAGCTTAATTCTGCGGCAGTTGAGAAGATAAAAGGGGGGGGAAAAGTTATTTAAGTGTTTGGCTGCGTTCACTGTCTTGTTTTCAGTACATTAGAGGCAGCAAGGGGATTTAAAGTCCATAGATTAAAAAACTTAAGTTATTTCTGGAAATAAATGCCAGATTCGTACGAAATTGGCTCAACGCTGAATTCAGGAGGACATTGCACGGGTTTATGGGTTCCTTCCTGTGATAGCTCCTGTAAAAATCATTCTTGTCACACTAATGGATCATATATACACTTGAGTGGAACAAAAGGACATGAAGCTAATGCACTGCTAAAAGCCTCTTTTGAACATTATTAATTTCAACAAAACTATTAAATATTCATCCGTCGCGCTGTGCTGTTGTGTTAAGAACCGTTACAGTGTTAGATCCGTTATGTTGGGACAGATTTGCACCTGCAGTCTGACCTGATGATCACTTTCAGGGGCCAATGAAGCTTCGCCTCCTCTTGTTACGCTACAAACAGCGACCCCTGCAGGCCATGAACGTTGTTGCTGCGGTGGCAAATGGTGCAGGTACGCTGCCCCACGTGAGCAAAGAGGTTGAGAGCAACATTTTCTTTGTTTTTGATTCCCGTGGGTCTTTTTTAATGTAAACAACACAATATAGGTCTTTCGAACTATTTTGACTCTTTTTATTTCTACATTGAAAGACCTTCGCTACCGTCTCCCCCTAGTGGTCATGTGTGTCACAATACACTAAAAAAGGAAAATCGAAGTTACATTTAGCTGAAAATGGTTATTTTTTTACGTGCAGAGTAGCTTTACATCAATCATGGTTACAGCAGTGTTTTTAGCTGGAAACAAAACTAGTTAAATACAATGCAGTTCTTGGAGAAATACAGGATACTTCATTACTATACAATATATTTCATTAAATCAAATGAATGTGTGTGTGTGTGTGTGTGTGTGTGTGTGTGTGTGTGTGTGTGGGTAAGTGTGTGTAACCATATACATTGTACAGGTTTTGGATGTGAGAAAGGGCTTTATTTGAAAATTGTGGGCAAAAACAGAGAAACCAAATAAGGACCCACGATGTTAAAAACTGCTAATGATGAAAGTGAGACCAGGCAATGAAAGTGAGGCGGACAGTTTAAGTGCCACCTCTGGTTTCAGTTCCCTAAAGTTTTATTTGAGCGGATGGCAACCACTCAACCATTATATACCGTATCCGTGGGTTACGGTGTACATAAATCCCGTGATTTAAAAAGAAAGAAAACTGAAGGCTGTTGAGTGAGCAGAAGTTCTCACATTTGAAACCAGTCTTCTTCAACCTCAGAGCTTTGTGGTGTCTGATTTAAAATGCTTTTCTAATGTGCACACAACTCTCACTTCCTCACAATGGACAATGAGGACAGAGGAAGGGCGTCCTTCACTGGACACTTTTTCACTACCAGTAAGTATCTCTCACATTTTCATAGTTGGGAACTTAGCTGAGTTTGAACAACAAGCTGAGTTTGAACGACAAAAAGCTTTGTGTTTGATTTTATTCTTTTATTAGTTTTCCAGGTTCTGCCGTCTTTTTAGTTCTTTGCTGACTGGATGAAGTTTTTCACAAAATGGGCTCTAGGATAAAAAGATCCACGTTTTTTTTCTCGCCTGCGTTTTTTCTTCTGAGCTTCAGTCAATTTGTCATCCCGCTCAAAGGATTTGCTCTGAAAAACGCCTGCAAGATCAGCTTCAATGTGGCCATATGCAGCGGGAACTTCGTCAAGCTGCAAGATGTTCCTCAGGATATTCCCCCAACAGTCAAAGGGTTTGACCTGTCTACAAACAAGATCTCCAGAATACGCACCACCGATTTCAAAGAATTCCGACTTTTGGAGGTGTTAGACTTAAAAAACAACAACATCTCACAGGTGGATGAAGGAGCCTTTATTAATCTGCGTTCCCTCAAAAAGTTAAACCTAAACCGAAACAAGCTCGGCAAACTCGATGCTGGTCTTTTTGATGGTTTGCAAAACCTGACTGAGCTGCGAGTTACTGGAAATCGCCTCAAAATGGTCGAACCGAGTGCACTGAAGTCCTTGGTAAGCTTGACCTTTTTGGATATTTCTAATAACAAGCTGTGTGAAAACATTCGTCCCCTTTTCCAGCTTCCGAATCTGAGTGTGCTATCGATGGCGGGAAACAATATGAGGTTTTTTGAGTCGGGGCATCTGACTAACACCTCGCTTAAACTCAAATCTCTGGACCTGTCTAGAAATCCCATCACAGTGTTTCGGATAACCGCGGACATTCTGCCAAACCTCACCTGGCTGAACCTCAGAGGCACTTTCAAAAAGCGCCAGGTCACCTGGGACGTGCGGACTTTCCTTGGTAACGTGTCTCTCCTTGACATCAGTGAGCTTAGGCTCAGCCTTCGTTACATGACGTCGCTGCTAGCGAGCGTCAACTCCTCTCTGACGGTTCTCAGGATGGACAAGATGAGCTGCAGCCTCGCAGAGCTGATAAACATCTCCTGCTCCATCCCAACAATGTCCGCGCTCCAGCTCCAAAACAACAAAC
Organism: Takifugu flavidus; assembly: GCF_003711565.1. Lineage (NCBI taxonomy): Eukaryota > Metazoa > Chordata > Actinopteri > Tetraodontiformes > Tetraodontidae > Takifugu > Takifugu flavidus. Next base: position 2,696,069 of record NC_079536.1, read on the forward strand.
TTGGATCCATCAACTCAAGCGTGTTTCATTTGTGCGCCAACGTGAAAGATTTAGATTTACAGCGAAATCAAATCAACAGCACAGACGAGGGCGCCTTTAGATCGATGAAAGAATTGAAGGTTCTGACTCTGAGTGACAACAGACTTCAATCTGTTCCAGTGGCTACGAGGAACCTGCCGAACCTCATGAAGCTGGATCTCAGCAAAAACAAAATCAACGCCCTCCACTGTGACGATTTTGCTAATATCACAAAGCTGCGGCACCTCAAGCTCAACGCAAACTTGATCTCGGCTCTCCCCAGCTGCGTTTTCAAGGATGTAACCAAGCTGGAAGTTTTAAAATTGCAGAATAACAGCATCTCTCAGTTAAACACAGCCTTCAAAATGTACTTACCAAATCTCAAACAGCTACATTTGAACTCAAATAAATTGGTGGCGATTAATCACGGGGAATTTGGGGGCTTGCGGTCCCTCCAGAACCTGTCTCTACACTCTAATCAAATCAAAAAGCTTGGAATGGGCTCGTTCCTTGGGCTGAAAAATCTCACCGATATTCACCTGCAGTTAAACATGATCGACACTGAACAAATAGCTGGTGGCGTTTTCAATGATCTGATCAACTTAAGACGGCTGGATTTGAGCAACAACCACATCAGATACTACAACAGTCGACCATTGCGTAATCCGCCCTTTCTCCACCTCTCCCTTCTGGAAACTCTGTACATTCCCTCCCAGCGCCGCAGAGGAAGGTCTCAGCTGCCTTCCAACATCTTGAAAGGCTTGTCAAACCTTTTGGACTTCACTTGCAGGAACTCTCAACTGGTATGGCTGCCTGTAGACACGTTCTCATACACGCCTCGCTTGCAGAGACTGGACATCAGTTCTAATGAGTTCCAGGATCTCTCTCCAGCTTTATTCCATCCAATTAAAGATGTCAGAAGTCTCTACATATCTCGAACACGACTTGGCTCTCTGGAATTCCTAAAAGATGCCAGACTCGGCAAACTGAATTTCCTGCAGTCAAAAAGGAATGTATTTTCAGTTATCAGTGAAGATGTGTTGGAGTCCCTGCCAGAGCTCGTCTACGTGGACTTTCAGGGCAATAATTTCACCTGTGACTGTGACAATGCCGGGTTCCTGCAGTGGGTCAAAGAAAACAACAAAACTCAAGTTTTTGACGCGTATAGCTTTGAATGCAACTACCCACTACAGCTCAAAAGTAAAAAACTGCTCGACCTGGACACTCAGTCCTGCACTGTGAACACGGACTTCATCTGTTTCATCTCTACCACTTGTACAATCCTCCTGTTCATGGCGATGTCCTTCACCTATCATTTCCTGAGGTGGCAGCTGACCTACGCCTATTATTTCTTCTTGGCCTTGCTAGCCGACAAAAAGCGCAAAAACCAGCAGACTCCTCATCAGTATGACGCCTTTGTTTCCTACAACACCCACGACGAGCACTGGGTTTTGAGAAATCTGTTGCCCAAACTGGAGGAGGAGCAGGGCTGGGCCCTGTGCCTGCACCACCGAGACTTTGAGCCAGGTACAAATTTGACTTTCATTGCCATAAAAGTTACAGGAGGTTTTAGATTTGATCCTTATAGACCTCTTTGTAGCAGCAGAAGAACATGAATTATCCATGAGCTTTACTTTTACCTCAGTCCACAGTAGCATTGTGGTTCCTTCTGTGTTGACTTGTCACTTTTCCAGGTAAACCAATCATAGAAAACATCACCGACGCCATCTACGGTAGCAGGAAGACCATCTGCGTGATCAGTCGCAGATACTTGGAGAGCGAGTGGTGTTCCAGAGAGATTCAGGTGGCCAGGTGAGGCAAGATTTATGTCTCAATAGTTGATGTTGACACGAACATCGACTGAAAACAGATGAAAAAGCAATCACGACCTCCTTTCCAGCTTTCGCCTCTTTGACGAGCAGAAGGACGTGCTGATCCTGATCTTTCTGGAGGACATTCCCACCAGGCAGCTCTCTCCATTTTACCGCATGAAGAAGATGCTGAAGAGCAAGACCTACCTGAGCTGGCCTCGAGCTGAAGGGCACCCCGAGGTGTTCTGGGAGAAACTCCGCCAGGCTCTGCTGACTAAAGAGATGCTCGATCTCAAACCTCTGGCAAGAGGGATTAGCCACAAGGTGTGACTACCTTTACGTGCTAGTTAACGGTATTTTTATGATATATATTTTGATTTTTCATTGGTCATATTTTCATTTCAGTTCTATTTTCATTTTATCCATGCCCACACACACACACACACACACACACACACACTGTAACACACTGTTGATTAATTGTGAATGGTTTCGTTGTGACTTAACAATGTGGAGGCGTCGAAGGAAATGGGTGTATTTAGTTTCTGCTTTTTAGTATGCAAACAGCTGCGTCATAAAGTCAGTTGAGGCAACTCTTGTTTCTCTAACACGACTCAAGATTTGAGTCGGCTTCGACGCGACAATCACAGAACTGAGCGGGAAACACGACGGAGTTTATGGTTCAGCCTTCGCTCTTTCGAATGAACTCTAAACATCGGTTTAGACCAGAGCAACGAAATCTGAAGTTGTTTGAGGAAACGACACACGTTCACCTTTAAACTGTGAACAAGCTTCAGCTTCGGGGTTTTTTTTCCGAGTTTCACGCTCGATGCTTTTTTTTTGTTTTGTTGAACTTCCCCAAAGACCCATCATAAAGGGAAATTAACATCCTCAAATGTTGCGGATACTGACGGGAGTGGATCGTTGCTGGTTAACCATAAAGTTTATGTCTGTTCCATGACTCCTCAGGTGAGTCTCTCAGCTTCAGGATCATGACATCAGCGGCTTTCAAGCAGATCGATGCTGAAAGGTTGAAATATTTGGAATAAACTTCAAATGGGCTTAATCAGAGAAGCAACCGGGGTCAGTCTCCTGGCTGTGTGATTACCCCCCCCCCCCCACACACACACACACACACACCACACACACACACAACTAATAGCGAAATGTGGAACAAAATGTTGAAGTTTATTATGGAACATGAAATATAGATTCGCAGAGAAGCACCACAGGAGGTAAAAACACATTTAAATACAGATACAGCATAAAAGGCACATAATTAACAGTACAAAGGATTTTTTTAAAAATAAATTATACATGCATGAAGTAATGCATCGCAGCTTCCAATACAAAATTTAAGGCAGTCGGCGTTTGAAGACCCAATGTGAGAATCAGTGACATCTCGTGGAGACATAGTGGATAATCTTAAATAATTATCCAGTCTGTAGACATAAAATATTTTTTATTTTTCACCTGCTAAAATCATTGAGCAATGATGGTTGGAATTGGAGTCTTTCATGGCCAAACTACAGTAAAAAACACAGAGGAGCAACATCCCAGGAGAGGATGACTTGGGTCAATCTTGAAATCAATATTATACTTGCTACAGTAAGGTACACTTGTTTTAGAGTAATGCCACTTGCAGAATGTTCAAATCATTGTGAGCCTGATATGCGATCATACAAAATAATAACAGAGGAAAGTGATAATCTGTCATCATATCATCCTTACAAGCACTACACATTAAAATACACAAACAAGTACACACAGTAGTGCCTGCACTAAACGCGCGTTGGTCTCAAGTTTTTACGGCGAGTCAGTCAGTTCACACGTAAAAATGTAATGTTAAAAATGCACTGTGGGTTCATTTTGATCACGATGGATCGGGAAATGAACAAAAGCACTTGGGTTGATAGGTGATAAAAATGCACTATTAATTGCTGTAGACCTTATGGTATTTTTAACTTATAATTTAGCTGTAAGCTGCTAGCTTGTTTTAGGATTCTGTCAGCAAACCCGGCTCCAGACTCCAGTCAATTTCTGTCCTCTGCACATTCAGTGGTCCGCTCCCTCTCCCGGTGCCGCTGAATGGCCCGCCAGATACGGCAGAGGACTCCACCCCTGAAAGGGAAGGAAGAGAAGTTGGATTCAGTCCACTTCTCACTGCTTTTAAAGCGGCCCTTCGTGAGGGAGTCGGTACCGTAGACGGAGGCAGCGGAGGTCCTCTTTGCTGATGTCATCCAGGATGTCAGACAGCTTGTAGTCTTCCAGCACAAACTAGAACACAGCATCCGCTTTAAATCCAGTCAAAACGACGGGCAGCTCAACGAGCCACTGATGGCGCTAACCTTATCGATGGTGTCAGCATCTGCTCCCTGCTCTTTCAGCCAATCGGTGAGCTGCTTGTCCGGCTCGTGGTCTGCAGGGATGTGGAAGATGGAGGGAGGCGATATGTCTGGAAAATAAATTCTATTCATTTGTGATCTCATGAAAAGAAATCTCTCTTTTCCATGTTTTTAGCTATTACCCAGAGGTCTGTGTCTGACTTTGACCAGCTCCAGGTCGTTTGTTCTCTGCTGCAGCGTGGTTTTCAGGACCTGTTGGTACTCCTTCTCCTTCTGCAGCAGCTCCTCCAACAACCTACAGGGGGCAGCACAAGCATAAACTGGATGAGAATAGAGATATTCATATATTCATTCATTTGTTCAATATTGATGTGTTTTTGGAGATCTGCACCGGCTGGTTTCCTGTTTCAGCCTCCCCAGCTGTGCGTTCAGTTGATGATGTGAGCGCTGATGCTCCTGAGGGTGGGCGCACTGCAGCACGCTGGCGGTGTTGCTGTGGTCGGTCGTCGTCCCTGAATCGTCAGCGTGAGGGACTAAAACGGGAACAAACTCCGCCTCCTCTTCATCCACCTCGTCTTCCTTCTCTGCTCCCTCACACTCGGATGATGGACCGAAGTGGGTCTGTAGTTCTGCGGAAAGAAACGACTGACTCAAGTGCGAATAACAGCGTATAAACAGCATTTCTGCTTTTGTCCACTAGATGGGACTAAAGTGGTTCACAAGGATGCAGCAGTTGAACCCGCCCACCTGGTATTAAGATGGTGACAGCGGCCTGAACAGCTCTCCGAATAATGTTATCCATGGCAAACATCCAGTGCGGTTTGATGTGATGGTTTCTCAGGACTTTGTTTACCTGAAAATAGGTCACACACCAACCAAACAAATGTGAAAAATAAGCTGAAAGACCAGCGAAGTATGAGTTCATTCGTGGCAAATGTTTCCATGCATGTGCGTGTTTTCTGACCGAGTCCTGGAACCCGAATAGCACCAGCTGAATCTGGTTGATGGAGGTGGAGTCAAAGTCCAGGTCCAGCTTCAGCTTGGAGATGGTGGCCGCCATGACACGCCTCTCCGGGGAATGGATGAAGTCTCGCAGGATGCAGATGATCTGCTTGATGTGCTCGATTGAGAGCTGAAGAGCCTCGCTGCCCTGCACACACACACACACACACACACACACACACACACACACACACTTACTGATTATACGGTCACTTCGACCCTCTGGTGGTTGAAAAAGGATTGCTGATTTTTTAATTTGTTATTCTATTTTAAGAAATGTGTTTATGGTTGTTAAATATAACAATAATTTCGTTTTTGGAGGGTTTTTTGGATTGTATTTTACGGGTGGGGGTGGGAGTCATTTCATGGTTTTTTTTGGTGAATATATGGTAAAGACCTTCACCACACACACCTGGATGTAGTTCTCTCTCAGGTTGGAAATGACCTTAGCCTGGTCTTCATTGAGAACCTTAAACAGGATGGCCCGTCTCTCGCTGTCCTTCTTCAGCATAAATAGACCGCTGTCCCTGTCCTCAGGAGAAGGGGGGGCAATGCGGTCCTCAGACACCGAGCCCTCATCTGGAACACTGCGACAAACAAGCACCAAGGATGATATCACAGCAACGTCGGGCTGGTTTATCACTGGGTAACATACCACAGCCTTTATTTACAGATATAAGCCTCTCCTGGCTACCGTGGGTGGAGACGGCATGAGTTAGCGGTGCAGGTGCGTGCACGTTTCAGCACAAACATATGCAGATGCGTGAGTGTGAGTGCGTGTGCTCAACTGAGGCTCATAAAATGAACCAGGCTCATTACAGTGGTGTTGTAAAATGCAGCAGAGCATGTTGTGAAGACAATAAAACCACCAGCCTGAAGATCTTTTCACATGATCAGTCCTGACTCAGGAGGACCCGCCTGCAGGGTTACATACTTTAATACCGCAGCAGCATCCATAATAGGGCTGTAATGATGCACGATAAAAGTTCTCTCTTAAGCCACGTGTCGTTCCAGCAACGATGGTTAGCATCAAAGCAAACAGACGCGGAACGCTCAAAAATGGGTCAAATACTGTATAGGCGGATGGCATTTCATATGGGATCAGTAATTGACCATTGCTGTGGTTCTGAGGTGGAACTTAATGGAGTTCTAAGGACTGAGATGAACTACTGAGGTGTTCTGACAGGATATTGGAGGAACCCATAGACACTGAATGGGGTAGCTGATGGGCGGAGGTTCACAGCTCAACCAGAACTCGTGGAAAAACCTCTGAGATGTCCTCACTCACCTCAGGTAGTTCGAGTTGGGGGGCTTAAGCAGGTTTTCTGAGCCTGAGTTCTTCTTCTTCTGGAAAAAAATGTCCTGTTTGGAGTCGCAGTCTGGGCTGACGGAGCCGTGCTCGCTGCTGCTGCTCCCGATGGCCTCGCACTGCAGCTGCACCGGTAAGGAGATGATGCTGTCTACAGAAATATCGGCCGGAGATGCCAAAACAAATGATCCCGTTGGTCAACACACAACAGCCTCAGTGACCCATTCCTCATAAAATCCAGAAAGTTGAATTTGGAGTATTATTCAAGCATTACAAATTCGGGGAAGGATTTTTTTTACCAGTACATAATCCCACCACCAGGTGGCAGGCAAGAGTCGTCTATGCGTGTGTTTGTTGGTGCTGACCTGGAGGTTTGAAGGCGATCTTGCTCTTCTTGCCTTTAGTGTTGTGTCTAACGAAGGTGTCTCTGAGGAGGTCGGTGGCGATGGCTCTTTTCAGAGGGTCCGGCTCAAAGCAGCGCAAAATGAAGGACTTGGCCTCCAGAGACAAAGACTCTGGGATTTCTGGGTGGATTTTAAACATCCCCACCTGTAACAAAAGAGCGTCAACTCCCACGTCCAATTTAAAATAATCATACCAACTCACTGGTGCACACCTTAAACATGGCTGCCTGCGGTTCTCCCAACTCATGAAAAGGAGGCTTCCCGGTAGCCATTTCTATGATGGTGCATCCCAAGGACCAAATGTCTGCCGGGGCCCCGTACCCACGAGGGCCTTTGTCGATGATTTCTGGAGCCATGTACTGCAGAGTCCCTGCAGACAAAATTAATAAAAATGTCATATCAGTGCCAAGAAAATCTTCATCAACAAGTAACTGCTCAGAGGCAAAACCGACCACCTGCAGACTGAGTTACCTGCCCCTTGGTGACACTTGTTTGGATAATTTGTGGATGTGTTTGTATATTTGGACAAAGAGAAAACCATAGATACAGCAGATATTGTGCAGCTTTTTTGGTTTGTGGTCGTCTCCAGTCAGCCAGTCTGCTCAGATTTGGCATCTGCTCTCTAACTTGTGGTTTAAATATTGAGACCAAAGAAGAGTGCAATAAAAAGAAGGCAGGAGAGGGCTCAGACACACACCTGCTAATGAAAGTTAAACACCACTCTGCCCCTGCCTGATTAGCTAATTTAATTACACACCTCACAGGCTTCTGGAGGACACCAGATGGATGATGAATAAGCATGAAATTTAGACGTGCTCGTGTGTGCGAGTGTTTCCATAGAGGCTGCCTGTGGCTCTTGACATTTTGAGGGTCATTTGACATTTACACTCCAAGTTTTGCAGCGTTTCTATGGCTTCACTTGTCCTGAACAACCTCTGGTGACATTGCAGATGCGTTTGTTTAGACAAAAATTCTTTTATCGCCGCAGTATAGCCGGAATAATTACCAGTGCAAACTTTTATTTCACAGTTATATTGCTAGCATGCTAAAAATACATTGAGCATTGTAAATGTCGGGGGCGCTGTATAAAGATAAAATGTTTTTGTGCACTGGAAATCAGCTGGAGAGAAGATAAATTTATAATCTGGTAAAAACAAGTTACCGGTGAAAGTCTCTGTGCAGGGGTTGACTCCGGCCAGCCGCTTCGAGGTACCAAAATCTGAGATCTTCAGCACGCCACTGTAGGTATTTACCAACACGTTGTCACCCTAAAGGATACAAAGAAAGTGAAAAAATATGTATGTAAGATACATGTTTGAATTTTACCCCATTTTAAATTATGTGAACATTTGGTGTTAATATGTTTGTGGGCTGAAATTTCTGTCTTCTGTTATCTGGAGAAGCATGAAGGCACCATATCTGCACCCAAATTACTGTTTTGCTTGTGGTTCCCTGAATCTTTACGTTATCAGGCCCCCCTGATGTGGAACCAGCCCTCTCTAGTTTGACAGTTAAGGTGAAAATGTTCATATTTTGAGTCCCTCAGCTTGAGACCCTCCTCTCCCAGATAACAAACCAAATCTTTTCATGTATGAGGTATTTGTTCTTCTGCTTTCTCTCCTTCCTTCCCTCTTCCCCTCTCTAGCTCCCCTACCCTGCTGGCCAGCAGAACGATCCTCCAGTATGAGCTTGGTCCTGCTCAAGGTTAAAATGAGCTCTTCCTACTTCCTACGCACCATATAAATCAAGTTAAATTCAATATTGCCTTTTTGAATACTCAACCTTCTGAGGAAAAGAAAAACTGAATTCCACATCCTAAATACCTTGATGTCCCGATGGACGATCTGGTTGTCGTGTAGGTACCGGAGTCCCTCCAGGATCTGTCTGGTGTAGAAGATTATGGTTGCCTCCTTCAGGGGGCCCCACTTAGAACGCAGCAACGCAGAAAGACTTCCTGGAGGAAAGAAAGAAGGAGTGCCCAAAATCTTGAAATGGGAAGATGCCTAAGCAGTTAGAAGGACGACTGAGAGGTCACGACGGTCCCTGATCTGTCTCCCACCATCTGGTCTGAGCTCTGCCGGAGCCGCAGGTTCCACTGGAGCTTTCTGCAACATCTCACATTCTTTGACACATAAACGCACCTCCTGGCACTTGCTCCATGAAGATCTTAATGTAGCCATTCTCTGAAACCGATCCCAGATACTGAACAATGTTCCTGTGCTTCAGGTACTTGTGGAGAGCGATTTCTTCATGGAGGGGTTGCGAGTACCTAAATCCCGGGAAAAGCAAGCGACAAACTGGTTTATTCCTCATTCCAGGTCCATAAAGAAAAGAGTCCTGGTTGACTTACCTGCTGTCTCTCTCGGGGATCTCCTTGATGGCGATCCGGACCTGGTTGCTAAGGTCTCTCCCTGCATACACTACTCCATAAGTACCCCGCCCTAATACCACCCTATCGCCCGTCTCATTGGTATCATACTCATACTGCAAGGAAAAACACACACTTTCTAAAAATAAGGCAATCGATAAATGTTATGAAATCATTCCTGCAACTATATTTGTGCCTCCTGACCTCCAGCGTATCTGCATCTCCTTCGCCCTCCAGCTCCACAGAATTGCCTGTACCATCAGATATCATCTCTTTCACTGTGGAGCAGAAACTAGCAGAAATGTTTCGCCGTTATCGCTCCAGTTATTGCGTCGACTCGCTCGTGGTCAAACACGAGGCACGCACAATAACACGAGCACAAACCAACACGGACACATCTAGAGGTGTGTCCTCACCGACCGCACTGTTCCTCCGTGGAGAAGTAGATCTGGAAGTCGTCCGAATTGTCGTGGACGTAGAGGAAGCAGCAGCGCTCGTCGAACTTACTGATACTACAGACAGAAACGGCAAAGAAGATGGAATAAATAAATTTTCCAACCAGCACACAGGAAAACACATTTAAACTCATACCTGATGCCTTTTATCGACATCGCAGTGAAGTTCCACTCGTGGATCCCTTTCTACAGTTAAAATCAGACATAAGATCTCTTCACACATGATCAGGACTCAGGCCAAAAGTCAAATTCAAAGTTATCCGCCGTATTTAAGAGGTTTAATGGGGGAAAAAAATGTGTGATTCTCACTGTCTCAGCTGGAGAAACATGCCAGATGGAGACGTTCTTCTCTTCAGCCTCATTGTTGATGGACACATAGGAAGGCTGGTAAACCTTCGTTGGCTCAAGTATCAACACCTGGAAGAGTAAAAGAGAGACCAGTCTGGAGCGCTTCAGAAAACCAGATTAGGTTTCTCAAGTGTTTGGGGCTGTTTGTACTGGAAAACGCAGGCGGTTGGTGGTCCCCTGCGTGGCCTCTACGATAATGTCCATCCAGAAGTTAAGCCTCTCCCGCTGGGGGGAATGGTCCACTATCTGTTTTTTAAACCTCTGAATCAACTGCAGATTCTGCACAACAGACCGAAGGTACCTGAAGGAAATACACACACACATTAGGAACTAACTCCAATGTTGCAAAGAGATTTTAGCTGTTTCAACCACGAGAAGTAGCAAATACCACCAAACCCATAAAGACGCTCGTTTGTCCAACAGGGAATGAAACAATGGCAGTTGTTGATTAAAAGCTGTTCATAGTATACATGCTTACCAGAGGGGGGGTTTGAGTTTAAAGAGTTTCTCGGCAGCTTGGGTAGCTTTGGGGACATCATTGGCTAGCATGCTAACAGTGAAGAACTGGCCCACGTCCCAGTAATTATTCATTTTCTCCAGGGACCCTTTACGGCCCAGAAGACTATTCAGTCTCACACCTGAAACATCAGATATAAATGAGGAGAATGTTTGGGTGGTTAGACTAAATTTCATTTTTTCCCACCATTTTGTAACAAACCTATTATAAATCTGAGAGAAAGGAAACATGAACATGATTCTGTGACATCATTGGGGACTGTTTCAAGGTTTTTCAGCACTGTGGACATCTCGGCAATCAACAAAAGTAAGTAAATACCAGTACAAGGATTAGATTCGTACCAATTTTCCTCAATTCCATGGAGTTCTCAAACTGTTGACCAGCAACTATGAGGAGGACAGTGAGGTTGATGCCAGAGTAAAGAGTTGGCTGCAGCTCGAATCCCTTTCTGTACCTGCAGGATGATAAATGCCGGACTAAATTGAGCAATTATGTTTCCTTCACAACATCTAGTGCAAAGTGCAAAAAGAAAAAGAAAACAGGGAAATCCATTAAAGCTGTGCGTGTGCTCTCACCAGTGAATGGCATTGTCCCTGTTTTTGGTGTCTTTGCAGTCTGAGTCCAGGAAGATGTCTTTGTAAATGCGCCCGCAGAGGCAGAACATGTCCGGGGCTGGATGTTCACACGACTGCAACACCTGCAGCATCACTCCGAGGGCCTGCTCCCTGTCTCCGGGACTGTTCCTCCTGCACAAACATGGGGATTTAAAGGAAACTTCGCCAACGACGCTCATAGAAATACTGAAAAAGATTCTACCTGTTGAGGGCAAAGGCGAAGTGGAACTGGATCATGGGCTGAGTGGCCAGATCACAAGTCGGGAGCATCTCCAGAGTCTGGACCAGTTTCACCATTGCGTCGTAGTCCTGATTGTCACAGGAGGTAGATGGTTTTCTCTTCCACTTTCAACAGTATTCACACACATGTTGCCTTCATGTACCTGTATGTCTCTGTATGAGAACAGCAGGTTCATGACAATATCCTGGGTCAGAACCTCCGTGTTGTCGATGCGTAGTTTGATTCGGGAAAGCTCCTTCGCGAGCTCCTCCCCCTGATATTTCTCTCTGGCCTTTCTGATGTCATTTAGCAATGTGTCTTTATAGGAAGCACTGCAAAATATGTTTCACACACAACAAGACTCTAGGCTGGAAATACTTGTGGATCTGACAACAAAAATGAACATCTTTTCCCCCCCGTAGATTCCCCCTTTGGGGGACAATTAGAGGTTCTTAGATCACTGATGTATCTGTGTGCCCCACCAGGAAGTGACATGGATGTCCTTCAGCAGGCTGGTGAAACGATCTGTCAGCGGGACGCAGAGCGGTGCCAGCAGGTTGTCCCAGTTTGGCTGCATGTATTCACTGGCCCTGCGCTGGGCATCACTCTCGCAGCACGTGTACTCGTGGTTTGGGGTGACGATGTAGGGGATGAAGTAGTAGTTACCACTGGAGGCCTGGGGGGGAACAGATGTGCTTATCTCAGACAAACAGCAAATGAAGGCCATCATGGGGGAAACATCATGAGGAACATGGGCGGTGAGAGCAGGATTATAGATCGGGACGTCATGCGCGGAAAGCACAGCTTATAAGGCTCCTGTGGCTGGTCTTTACCCCCGGAGAGTTAACACACACACTGCTGCTTCTATTTATGACACCATAAACAAGCCATCAAAATGCTCCTGGTCATGCATCTTCATTTTAATAGTCCTCAGTGTTGTTTGATGCTGCTGGAAAGGGAGGTTTCTCAGTGGCAGTTCTGTCAATCAGAATTGTGAGGGCGTATTGTTCTGTAGACCCATCCTTCACAGCCTGGTTAATGCAGGTCCAGTGTTTAGTTTAGAGACATGCTGTTAGGGTAAACGCCATGATCAACGACGCAAACCATGAGGTTGGTGACCATTAGCTTCTCCTCCTTTGCTAGGAGTATGTTAGAAACTCTTGCAAAAAGCCAGAGTGCTGCCTGATACCTACTTTGTTGCGCAGTCCAGATCCTCTGTACTCGGGGGGCAAATGCATCCATGGAAACCCTACAGCTGTAGAGCGAGCAGCCTTCTCCAGAAACACACCATGATGGTCAGATCATAGAAATCAGTCACTTAAAATGACTTCAGAGGACTGGTTCAGGAAACGTCCATCCATGATTTGGGCAGTTTAACCAGGGACAAACTTTCTGTCGCATCTCTGGGTTCATTATGTGACACTCACATCATTCCCAAAAAAGCTACATCCCACTTGTAAGGTGTTACTTTATGGGAATTAGGATATAAAACCACATAGAAATGTGAGGAAAAGACACTAGCCGCCAGTCGGTTTATTTATTTATTAGTGCATTTGATCCCTCAAAATATAAAAAGTAATCAAATTTAACAGTTATTGTTGAGAATTAACAGTTATTGTTGAGTTATTGTATAACAGTTTATTGTTGAGCTGAGAGTCCCCTATTAGTCCTTTAAAAACATAGGTGCACGCGCGCGCGCGTGTGTGTGTGTGGGGGGGGAGGGTACACGTGTGTGAAAGGACAAAACAAAGCTGTCAATAACATTATCCTAAAAATAGACCGGTGTGGACCAACATCACTGTAAAACACACACACACACACACACACACACACACACAGAACTTACTGTGTTTTTCTGTGCCACCATATCCTGCAAGAATGGAGAAAAAAAGTATTTTGAAAACAAAGAAAATTCATTTGCATGTTGTCTACTGCATTACTATTTGCTGATAGTCTCGGCAGAGGAGGCCGTATAACACACACACACACACACACACACACACACACACACACACTGGCCTCTAAAGGAGGAGGTGTGAAAGAATAAGCACGTGTGCATACCTTCAGTGACTGAGCAGTGTCAGGGTCAGTGTCATGGTACAGAATGACGTTGTTGGCCATGTCAAAGCTCTCCCTCACCCCCAGGTGGTAAAACAGGGACGGCTGCCGGAACACGTCGCTCATGTCGACAACGGCGATGTCTGAAAGGAAAACATGGGGCCCGATGACAACAAAACACCACAAACGAATCTATGACCGGCCAGACCTGCAGCAGAACCCTGTGGGAGGTACCAGGCTGTGTGGAGGAGGAAAACAGGCTGACATATCTAAACATGTTACAGCAGCAACATGCAACAACAGGCCAAATACCTGAGACCTGCAGCACTGTGGCAAAAAGAAACAAGAGGATTTTAATGTTCTCCTCAGCTGCAGATGTTCTAAATCATTGTTTCCTCCAGTTCAGATTAGGGACAGGTAGATTTCCAAAGTCTTTGTCTTGAAGGCAAGTTGAACAATCACTTCCTCCTCTCGACATTCACCTGTGGGGTGTAAATTCCAGCCCTGCTGCTGCGATTTATTCAGTCATATCAGACAGATCCCGCTAGAAACGGTCAATAATACAACACAGGTGGGCGTCAAACGTACTTCATGCCAGTTTAACACGACAGCACACCGTCAGTGTCAATGTTATTATTCTTGGGTTTCACATTCAACTCGGGTTGCGTAAAAGTGCCTCGCCCGCACTTCCCATATGTTGAAACCCCTTTAAAAGAATTAATGAGTCCCTGACTGATTTAGTATTACAATTTAGACCGTAAAGTGAGTAAAACCACCGGATTATTACGCTGACACACACCTGCATCGTAGAAACTGTCCAGCACCGATGTTTCTCCGAAGTCCAGCCGTCCGAAGGTGACCGTGGTCAACAGCGCGCTCTCCGCGTCGCAAGCTCGCTGCAGGCACTGCAGAGCTCCCGACTCCGGGCTGCTGGCCATCACCGACTTCAGCCCGTCGTTCAGGACGTACACCACCCGCAGGGACCGCTGCTTGGTCGGAGGGCTGGGGCTGGACACCTCGCACCTCTCCCGCTCCACCGCGCATGGCCCGGCGGAGTGCTCTGCTCCCATGTCGGCGACCTGCGCGCTCTGTCCCGCGTCCATTCCGCGGAAGTCTCTCTGCTTATCTCCGGGTTCGGCCGACTCCCTTCGCTGTTCCTCCGCCGCGGCCTCCTCACGCTCACTTGTTGCCCATCTGTCGTCGCTGGATTTGTCCCCCCATCTCCGCCTCATTAACTCTCATCACCTGCGCATTATCGCGCACCAAGAAGCCCGATTCAGCTAGACTGGATCGGACCAGATCCACCGGAGGCGCACGGGCCGAGAGAGAGGGAACTGTCCCAGAGTTCTCCGGAAGCTCTATATTCATCTGTGGTTAACGTCTTTATCTTCAAAACAGTGAGAAACATCGTCAGTTTTCCGAGTTTGTCACCAAGTAATTAGCGGCGACCTGAAACCTATTTAGAAATATGACATTTATCAAGCATTATTTGGACTCTTTTTCAATAATTGAAGCTTTTCTGTTGTGTCCTTCATTCAGTCACTGCTTCCTGTTTAATATACAATCTGGATTTTGTCCCATCTGAAATGGTATCTCCATCTAAATTTATCATCCTGCTCTTCTCTCCACAGCAGCCAAGTTATTCTCAGTTACACTCATCTGTAAATAAAACCAGAGCAGATTTTACCCACGATCTCAGCATGTAGTAAAACCCACCACGGGTGCGACTGTTGTCTATGTTCTCTGTCAACATGTCAGATTTGTCCAAATCTAAACACTATAATACTAATATAAAACTAATGCTCCTAAAAACATCATGCTCTACTCAATTACCAAGGCCTTCAAACAGCACTTGCTTCTAGCCAGGACGTCCATTGCAAATCCAAAGATAGGAAAATAAAATTTGTAAAGAAGCGCTAACTTGTCTTTACATTTTTGTTCACTATTTCTTGCTATAATCATCTACAATCATATGCTACTATGCCCTCATCTTCCCTCCAATTTTACGAACCCTATAGCGCCCTCTGGTGGTCCCCAGAAAAGTTTAGGTAGCTATCTCCCACTAAATAAATTGTGGCCATAAAGATTTACACTGTAATATCAAAACTTTTATGAAGAACAATCATTGTGTGTATGTTTGTTGTCGCTGATATCTTTGCCTCACACATTATGATGCTCATTGTTGTGTCATTTTGCAAATAGGGAGGGTGAGGAAGGACAGTGAAGGGGGTGGGGGTTAGTTTGTGCTGCTATTATGTCATAAAATAATAACTCATTCATTGACTTAAGTAGCCGTGGTTAATTTTTAACTAAAAAGAATTACAATATTGCAAAGCCTACACTGGTACTTCATGAAAAAAGGTGGTTTCACAGAATGTGTTTATCCCTCGAACCATGTTTTTAAGAATGCTATTATCAATTTTAAGCAAGCATTTTGTCCCTTTTATTGTTCAACAAAAGCAAGTTGTAAAAGGATTTTCTTTAAGAAGAAGAAAATGCACACGTGGTATATAACAGCATCTTTATTCCACTGAAATATAAAAGTATATATATTTATCACTATCCTGGAGAGAAAGGACCAAGTCAAGAAAAGAACTTGTGGCCTCAGTTGTAGCAGTTTTTTCACCATCAGAAGAAAAAGAAAAGATCTCGACTCAAGAACAGGAAGGCCACAGTGACGGGTTGCCATAGATTTGTGCACATATGAGGAAGGGAGGCAAACAGTCGCACTTGAATTCACACACATCTGCATCCACACACAAGCGCACACAGGTCCATCATCTCACCTACATTCCTCAAACCCTGCTCTCAGCGTTACCCTTTGACCCTCTGTGAAAAGAGCACCAGAATCATCAGCTGGACGTGGAGTTCTGGCTTTTCCATTTTCATGGCCTGCTTCGTAACCAGCACAGATGTTTCTTGAAGGTGTTGTTGTGGAGCTAAAAGTGCAAAGAAAGGCTAAAAACAAAGATTATGTCCACAGACAATCACTCCACTTGGAAAATATCATAGATATATACGAGCATGCAGCGACATCTATTGTTCCTGCAAACTTTTTTAAAATTTTCAATCAAATATTATCAGAATTTTGTCAAGATGTCATCAGAAATAGATCTTCCCTGGTCTCCTGCCTGTGCTGTACTCATTTAATCTCTTAAAGATGACCAAGTGAAATCCCACTACTTGATAAATAAAACAAAACTGTTTCACCAACACTCAAAAATGTGTTTTTTGGTTGTACGATAAACTTTTTTGGTTGGTGGATGCAAGTCTTAAAATTCCAAACTTGTTAGCCTTGGGAAGGTCACACGCTAGCTGTGTCTGATCATTCCATAATTCCAAACTCATTAGCTGCTATTAGCACTTTTACATTATGTGTCACCAATAAGGCAAATCATTTCTTGAACTGTTGAATTACCGCCAATAAAAACAGCACCTAAAAGCACCTAAAGTATCACCAGCGTACGTGATATATTGGCCATTACTTTAATTCTGACCACCCTCTGGGGAATATTTGACAACAAATTAATTATAGAAAATTGAAAAGAATAAGGGATTTCTGCCAAATCCCAGAGCTGCTAATGGCCGATGCTTCATGATAACCTGCCTGCAGAATACAATAGAAACATCAAGCTCACCAATACTGTGACTTATTCTAACCGTAAGCTTTTCGGCTGATGATATCAGAACAAGAAAGTCATGTTTCCAAAAAGTCCCTAATTTGATGGTTCAACGGAAGAGTCCCTATAAGGATAGCAAAACGAGAACGCATTCACACACAAGAAAGAAGCAAAGGCCACGGAGAGGACACAGAACAGTGCAGCGCTCGCCGGAGACAACTGCCATACAAAGTTCTCCTTCCCTGCACACTCTGAAAGTACCGGTGAGGTTCCTGCAGCGGCCAGGGCTCCATTCAGTACCAGTGGCACGGCCAGATTTCGACACAGACAGCAGTGAACTGAACAGAGACGCGTTGTTGAAAAGAAGTGAACACAGGATAAGGCGGCGTGAGGGAGAGGAGAGAGATTCCACGGTGCTGATGTCCATCGTGACGATCATTTGGCACAAAGTTTGTTTTGGCTCAAAGTGTTCTCGGGCCAACAGTGTATGTATTCAAATGTTGGCTTCTGAGGCGGCGTTAAAGACGACTTGATCATTTCATCAGGCTTTTCTTTATGTGCTCTACTTCCATCTGTCAGAGACACATTAATATTGAGATTTTAAGTTTCCCCGGTTCCACAAAGGTGAAATGAGCGTGGTGAACAAACCTACGGCACTCACCTGTAAACTAATGCGTATCTTCTTCTCTTCATCCAGCGCGTTGGACAACTGCCTGACTTCTTGCCTAAAATACACAAACACGACCACGTCAGCGGCGCCGTTCTCGCTCGGCCCGCCGTCGGGTTGGTTTGTTCTTCGTGACGCACCTGTGCTGGCTCTTCAGCAGCTCCACCGAGGCTCTCAGGTCTCTCAGCTGGTTCTTGAGTTCTTCAAGCATTGTGGGAGTCAGAGGTGAGTGCCGCATCTCAGGGGATGGCGTCAGACCTGAGGAGGAAGACGGGGAGGCCGGGCGGTGGCCGGTGTTTGGCGGGGACAGGACAGAAGGTTTGGCGGGCAGCTGTGCTTTGTTGGGTACCTGAGGGCAGAAAACTACTTATATGACGTTTACTCAAACTGAAGACAGATCAGATCCACATGTTTTCCTGTTTCTTGAAAGTTCTCTTGGTCATATACTTCTTAAGAGTCTGATTTAGAATCATTTTCTTTTCTCAAGTGTTGAGCAGGAGCGAGGAGCAGAATTAATCAGCGTTCAGAAATGTGGAAAATATGGTGTCTGGCGCCCTCTTCTGGACGTTACAAAAAGTGCAGCGATGGTCGTACAGAGATAGTGGGAACTCCTTTTCTCAGGGAGGTGTCAATAGATCTAGAACTGGACTCGGGGACCTCCTTGGCTCTGTCCTTCTCCCTCCTCTCCTCCACTGAGGAGTCCAGATCGATACTAGACAGAGAGGACTGCGAGAGACACAGAACAGGTGCTTAGGTCTGACCCGAGACCTTTCACAGGAGCCTATTGCTATTATTTCATGAATTATGGCAGAAAATGGGTGAGATGAACTCACTGGTGTGATGATCTGCGAGCGCGGACGGCGGTCTGTGACCCGTGGCCGTGACGCCGTTGGATGACTCAGCCTCTCTGTCGACGATACCACTGCGTCCAGGTCCACGTCTGAAGGAATGCAAAAATACGATCAGGAGCGCCACACATTTACAGACACGGCGTGTTCTCCGTGTCGCCGCGTCCCAGTCTCAGGGGTCAAACTCACCAGTGTCCTGCGACCTGTCAGGGGCAGGGTCTGGTGTGGAGGCCCTGCCCTCAGACTTGGGACTCTCACAGCTGAGCAGGTAAACCACACAACAACATTAGCCTTGTGGACACAACCTTTTGGAGTTTTCTGTGCGTTTGTCTGTGTACTGACGCTAGTGAGGGCGGTCTCTCAGGACGCCGCGGGGGATGGGAGGAAGTGGAAGAGCTTGACTTTGGGGGGAGGGGTTTCTTGGGAAGGATAGATGGAAGGGAAGGCTTGGGGATGTCTCCAACCTTCACTTCGTCACCTACATTCAAACAGACAACGAGGGGAATAAAAAGAAAGATTACACACGTGGGATCCGGATGAACGAGAGGGTACAGAGGGGAACCAAGCTGAGGCAAAGGCCAGCGTGTCGCTCAGGGCTGCCAGTAGAAGCAAAACAGGAAGTAATGAAGGAAATGGAGGGTTAGAAATGCCACAGACAGTGAAGCAGATCAGCATGTGTGTGTTTTGTCTCATTTTAACATTAACCTCAGGTTTTAATGTCGTGAGAATGTGATGCAATAATCTATAATAGCCTTTTTTTCTTAACCGCTATATTCCTCACAGGGAGGGTGTTGGAGCCTATCCCAGCTACATATGGGCGAAGGCAGGACACACACCCTGGATGAGTTGCCAGCTCATGGCAGGGCCCTATGTGAGCATTTGGGGGTTCATTGCCTTGCTCAATGGTACCTCAGCAGTGCCCCGAGGGTGTCCTGGCACCTCCCCCTGCTACCAAAACACCTCTCATGTTTTAGCCACACTGGGACTTGAACCAAAAACCCTCCGCCATGTATCTATATTATGAAACGTTTACTTCAGTCAATATTTTCCTTCTCAATCTATGCTGAAGTACCATTTCTGAGGGGTGTGCTCTGAATATTGTGTGGTTTTGAAAACAAGCGAAGAGAAGACGGCGTTCATCATGCTGGTTAGCTGGTCTGTTCATCAGACAAAGCAGTGTTAGCGTAGCTGCTAAGTAGGTCGGAGGTTTCCAGACTCTACCTCGGTCCTGCTCTCTTTGTGGCAGATGTTCAGGTCTCTCTGGAGGAACCTTCTTGGCCTCCAGCTTTTTCTCTACAGGTCAGAATTTAAAAGTTCTGCTTTTTTCCTCCCTACTGCTGGTGAAAAACAAAAAAACAAACCAAACCGAAGCGGCGAGGTGTTACAGTACCTGGGGTTGGTTTGGTTGAAGGTGCACTGGGGGGAGGAGGTTTCTTTGGTCTCTGGAAACACAAAACCCATTGAAATGGGGAACATATTTTGGTTTTTTTGTTGGCCTTTTTTTTTTTTAATTTTCACCTCTTTCTCCACTTCTAGCAGCTTCACAAAATTGTCTGGAAAGACGCCTTGCCTTCCCCCGATCTCACCCATCCACCAGCCCGCGTCAGCGCATTCCTGCAGCAACAGGTCACCCCCGTTAAACCGCTAACCAACCCAGAAATGCTAAATAGGGTTAGGGCGCGCTGACCTTGGTGATGATGTTGATGATTTCGCCCTCTTTAATGGACAGCTCGTCTTCGTTTTGTGCTTCGTATGGAAACAGGACTTTACACTGTTCCCGTCCTGTTAATTAACATCAACAAAGAGACTTAACCTCAACACGGTCGCGGATCTTAAATCCTAACCTATAAATAACATATTAAAAATTTGACAACTTAATTTTAAAAAGCTCACCTTTAGCTTTGCTGTCAGGATCAGTCTTCATTGTTTCTGGGGCAACACTTGATGTTTTCCCTTCACTGGCCTGTAGGGAGAAGGAGGCACATTGATGTCGAATCGGCTAACATCATTAGCATAATTACTTAATCAATCTCCTTATTAAGATGACTTTGGTAACAATATCAGTGTTTGGTCATTTTGCTATAATTTGGAAATGAAGAGACACGCAAAGTCTTGCTAAGGCTATCATGGCTAGAACAGGAAAGGTCGAGGGTAATTATAATATTTTCCCAAATGAAATGGATAAAAACGAGGACACATGGCCGGGAAGAAAAAAACAAAAGGATAGAAATAATCACTTCTCTCCAGTGTACTGAACAGTCCCACAGCGCCTCCATCTCGATAATTAGCGAGGACGAAATTGGATTTTGCACTAAACCCACAAAGTCGCACGTGTGTGTCCTTGTATTTGCTACATATTGACAACCACAATGCTCATTCTACTAGCAAAGTGGGACCCATTGTCTCCAAATTTAAAGACCGGTTGAGGGTTGAATCATAGTTTTAATGTAGAAGTTGCAACTGGGTGTAAGTTTGGGTTGGGGGTTATTTTGGGATGTTAGTGCTAGGTTAAGGAGCTGGGTTATGTATTATATTTGTGAGAGTCCCCACAAAACCAGTAATATGAGGTTGTGTGTGTGTGTGTAAGTGTGTGTGTGCGCACATGTGTGTCAGCATGAAGGTGTGTGTTCTGCGCAGGCCGTTAAAGGAGCCTTGTTTTCTGGCTGGAATAGATCTCCTGATGGTGTTTGTGGAACCAGAGTGAGTCTTCCGCAGGAAAACCCTCACATGTACAAGAACCGGCTTGTCCCAAACACACACACGCCACTGTTCGCTCCGACACGTGAACCCCCGCCCGTCTTCACTCATCTCCCCACACCCTCCCCCGTTTCTCCTGCCCTCTCTAATGAGACCCATGTGGCGACTTCATGACAACGTCTCTGAGGTGTTAAACTGTCCAACAATCGCTGGGAAACAATACGGAAAAATTCCTGCAACATTTTATCGATACTCTCTTGGAAGAACCTGCATTTCCAGGAAAAGCAGATCCACCCATCGGGAGGTAGAGACAAGAGTAAATCCATTTTACTTATTCTCTACAGCATCCAGGGACCAAATATATCAACAACCTCCAAAACAAGGTCAAAGTTAATGAACCTGGAGATGAATCATCACCAAGAAGTTCTGTTCAAATACATGGCAGCATAAGATCACTCACTGCCAAGTGTATCTGCGCAGTTAAGGCCACGTTGCCATAGTAACTCCGTCAAGTGTGTATCATCGGTCTATTGGACCGGTTCTCCATCTGCCGTCCACCATCTGCCTGAATCCATGTGAACCTTAGGATCCGTGTCAGAGAATGTGGACCTTCCCAGACTCCCCCCGAGCCCCCAAATCAGAGTTTCATCATAATATCGTTTATCCTCAACGCGTTCCTCTTCAACGTTCATATGACCAACAAACATCTACTCAGCTCTTTCCTTCGTTTATTGAGCGCAGCCCTCCGTGAGGAAATTAAAATCTTTGCCCAGTTTAACTGAATCCGAGGCGGATTTTTCAGTCCGTTGCAGCTGAAGGGTTTAAATGGCCATTTAACTCAAACCAGAGGGCTTTAACAGGACGCTGTTGCTGTTAAAGGGCTGAAAACCTTTTGGGGTAAATAAAATAAATGGGATCGTACTGGCAAATTGGAAAATTCACCAGTTAAGTAAAAAAAAACAACCCATTTTCACCCATTTTCTCAATGTGAACTGGCTAAATTCAGCCGTCGCTATGCAGGTCCTCCACCAGGGATCAACTTCGCCTCTATACTGTCGCAACAACCTTTCCAGCGCTGCCTTTTCATCTGCGCCACAAAAGCGACAGGCGGCGGATTGTCCCGTTCAGATATGACGTGGACGGAGCCACGCATGAGTCAGCGTCCTCCTGTTTCCCCCGGACGGAGACTCCGCGTTGTCGTCTCCTCCGGAGCCTCATTAGTGACTCTTCTTGGCGTTTAAAACAACATCACAGCCTGGCACTCAGCGGGACAGGCTGACAAACATCCTCCAGAACAACCCCACACACTCCTCAGGCTGCGCTCACACACGCACGCACACACACACACACACACACACACACACACACCCCAGGCCTTTGAAATCCTTTACATCACCTCGCTTCACATATAGGACCGTTAAATCACAGTAATTAAGATAAAAGCTGTTATTACTGTCAACTCTGAGCTCTTAGTCTGGGAATAAAGTCAGTTTAAATGATCGACCTGTATCATAAACCAACTAGTAATCTTTAGTAAAGCGGACAAATGTATCATTAATCTGTTTCAGCCAGGTGAGACACAAAAATACAGAAACTCTTGAGAAAAAGTCTAAAAAAAACAAGTTCGAGTTGAGGGAGAGCTTTTGGTCCAAATGTGGCAGAAGCTGAGAATTTCACAATCAAAAAGGTGAGAAAGGAGAGGAAAAGGGAGAAATTGACCCACCGTGGCGCTTAATCACAGACAGACGGCGCGGCGGCTGCTGCAGAGGCGTCGTGTTTGAATAAGTGAACGTCTGTGAAAACTGGACGACCTCCCGTCTCCCCGCTGCCCGCCCTGCAGAGCTCTCACTTCTGCTTAGCTTGTCAAATCCCTGCAGTGTCTGCATGTGTGGGTGGGTGGGTGTGCGTATCATTAATGCCGCTTCCTGTGTTGCAAACTTGAAACCCAGGAAGGGGAGGGGCCAAGATGGCGACTTCCTTCTCTCACCCTAACAATGTGATGTGTACTGTATGTGTGTGTGTGTGTGTGTGTGTGTGTGAGAGAGACACACCTTGTCTCCGTCCGGTTCCACGTCCATTGAGCGTGGTCTGAGCTTGATGGGCTGATCTTTAAAGATGTCACCAAACCCAAATCCTCGGATCTACAGGACACGTGACGACACAGAAGGTAAAATAAAAGAAAACGTAAATATAATTGGACCAACGTGTCGCCCTCTGTTGGTGGACTACAGAATAGATAGCAAACGCCATATAATGCACCAGTCTGACATCCTCCTCTTGCATCTTGGGCTGTCGTATACAGTTGACACATTCATATAAGCTAATAGCATTAATCTAAGCCATTAGCATTCATCTAAGCTATTAGCATTCTTCCAAGAGTTGGCACATTAGCTCGGTCATATTGATGCACACTCCCCTCCATAATGACAATATGGAAATGAAAGGCTGTCTAGGTTTGTGCCCATTCTCCTCGGTATAGCTCAAAGCTCTCGCTTGAAATAGGCTGACTTGCCCTTTCTGGGCCCCCAAGTTAAAGAGTCAAAGCACCTGAACCCAAACCAATTAGCAGCGTTACAAGATGGCGCCAGTGCGTGTTGGTCAGTGCAAACCCTGTCGATATTTGGATTGTTTTTGCAAGTTGTTGCGACAAATATCGCCAATCGCCAAACACTGCTTTAATCTTCGACCTCAGTCTTGGTATAGAGGTCAGAAATGGCTCTACTCCCCACTACTCTCTAGTATCCCGACGTTCCTCTACTGGAGCCTGTGCCTGTGTCCACGTAGAGGCCTGCCGACCCTTAGCGGAAACGTAGCATCTGCTGAAGCTGAAGGTCTGCTTGGCGCTGACAGACCAGTTTCCTCGGAAAGGTACATCGTTGCTTCATCTCTTGGAACGCGTAAGATTCGATTTGACTCCTGAGGGGAGCGGTTTCCTCATCCCTGACATCTGCCAGCACCGGGGGAACAATAACCTGCGGTTGTCTGACCGAACTTTAGGCGGACCGGATCGACTCAGATTGGCTCCGTGGTCAAGTCCAGCTTCTCCCCCAGTGAGCTGAGATTTCGCCCCATTACTCCAAGGTGGCCTCAGCCAGGCTCTACTCTGGTTGTGAGCAGATCTGAGGGGCTCTCTCAGCTGTTTAACCAAAGTTGTGGAATCAGGCATCCTGACTCACTTCCTGTTTTTCAAGACTCGGTTCCCTTTTTTTGGCTTTTGAACCATGTAGAGAGGACCTCTCCCCAGAGAGATCTTATTACCTTCTTGGGCTGGATCTCTACTGAGCCCGTGTCCGATCGACTGTCCCCTCCGTCGCTTTCACTCCCTGGACTGTCCTTACCTGCGAACACAAACGTTTAAACATCCTTCCTTTAGCACAGCGGCGCCCATCCCATCATCCCATCGGCTCACTCGTGCGGCCGCTGCGCAGCTCCTCTTGCGAGCCAGGCGTGTCGGCGGGCGTATCCGACTCTGTCACGATCTCTTTGGTGAAATTGGAGGGAAACATGCCCGTTTTCCCATTGAGGAGTCCTTCCCACCAGCCCTCCTCCACCTGACACAGGAACAGAAACCATCAGGCATTTTTACCGAACAAATTCTACACAGAGACCGAAAATCCTCATTTTCAACGTTGCAACTCCCGATTTATAATCAACTCATATTATCTGTTGCGTATCATTAATCCTGGGACCCCTTTTCCCTTTTCCTCCTCCAGATATTCCCACTAAGAAGCTCTTTTTTCCCAAACATCTGGTGAGGACCGTTTTTGTGTGCTGGGTCTCACCTCTGCCAGAATCTCGATGACATCGCCCGCTTTCAACTCCAGCTCGTCCTCGTGCTGAGGCAGGTAGCTGAAGGCCGCTTTGCACCTCCGCTTACGGATCTGCTCCCCTGCAACACACACACACACACACACACACATTTTCATCTGAGCTATTGGCTCACACACACGTGACAATAATCCAGCGTTAACAGCGGGCGAGCAGGTGTTCGGCCGTTATTAAACCCCTCCCAGCCAACAGCGTTTGACCTTTGACATTTCCCGACAGAGGACAATAGCGCCGACTCCCAACAAAAGCTTCAGCTTTGCGGTTCCCCTCATTAGCTTCCTCATGACTCATTCCTCGCCAGCTGTGGCGTGACACCGCACTTCCTCCTTTTGCTCAAAAGATGGCGCAACTCGTCACATTAAGTTCTACAAGCGTCGACCTCAGAGGGGTGAAAAAGTCCTGGAGTCCTTCAGAAAATGTGGAAGACGTCGAATTTACTGAAGCAGAACAGGAAATCCACGCGAGTATTTTATTTTCTTCAAAACATCAACAAAGGGAAGGACGTTGTTTGTTTGTTTCGCTTGCTTATTTTGGGATTAACCTTTCTTTTCCAGAGGGCATTTGTCGATATCTGAGTTTGGAGTCACACGTTCTCCAGGCTGGTTTTCAACGACCAACCTCGGCGCTCCACCGCCGCTCCCCGTGCGTACGCTGGGTTGTTTACATGCCACAACGGCGAGGAATGCTTAACCCAAATCCCTGGTCCCTCTAATAGGATTGATGCGGAACACTTCCTAAACCAGTGTATATGAAGCTAAGCGAGCACGAGGGCGAGCGCGGCACCTTTCTTGCCGGGTCGGACGCTGGATTCAGAGACGGGGCTGGCCCTCCCGTTGGCGAGGTCCAACTTGATCACGCCAGCCTGGCCGCCATCCCTCTTTGCGTCTTTCTTTATCTCCTACAGAGGCAGAGGAGAAAATGAGGAGAGTTAGACAAGACGTCCGAGGGAGGAGTCAGGGGAGGGTCATCAGAGGAAACTTTAGCACTGTTTTAGTCCGTTTTATGCGGTTGGAAGCATCTTTGAGGGGAACAGAAGAGGACCAAAGTGGATCAAACCGCTTATTAATAAGAAAGAACCAGCACACATGATGCTGACATGTTCTGTCAGGTTGTTTTTATCTTTGTATCCGTGGAGATGCTGCAGTCTCCAAGGTGACCTTCACCGAGACTCTTCCCCCGCAACGTTTCTCCAACTCTCAGTTAAATTCACACGCAAGAATTTAAGAAAAAAAAAACAAGACGGACGGGCGGAAATCCAGAGAGACGGCCGGACGCTTTCAATGGGAGGAGCGGACGGCGGTGAGCAGCTTTCCTCTCCGTCCACGGTGGAGCGGTTCCGTGGCCTGTGGCGACCGCCGCTCACTGAGGTGTCCAGGCCGGAGAAAACAAACATCATGGGACGGAAACACGAGCGAGACTGACGAATGTGTTTCGTTCGGTGAAATCCGATGGGCGGACTGGAGTGTGCTGCCGGGCTAACGCTGCAGAGCCGGTAAAAATTGATTCTGAGTGCAGATGCTGCAACCGTGTGTGCAAATGCACGCTGGTGCATTCACACATTCACACAGACCCTCTGACTGGAAACAACAAAAAAAAGGCCCATCGTTGAAACAGCAGCAACACCCACGGCGGCTTGTTTTTTTCATGAGTGGTGAAGCAGAGTTGATGTTTAATAGCTTTATGCTTGAGGGGAAGCTTGTGGTACATTCCAGCTGTTATCGCTCAAGGCCGCTCCGTTTTAAATAATTAACATATCCGTGTGTAACGACTGCAAGTTTGTGCAAAACAGATCACCGGGAGAGAGCCCCCCCTGGTTCTTGGAGGCCTTTTTTTTGCACGCCCATCCCATCAAGGATGCGGAGGTAACCCAGGATTTAGAGGAAACACAGTTGAAAAGAGAGGAAGACGACATGATTCATCACATTCGTACAGGAAGCATCTGCAACGTGCTCGCGGCGTGACGGCCAGGACGGCCGACACGCTGCCCTGCTTCCGTGCTAAATGTTGTTTTTGTTGCATCTCTGCAGACCTCTGACCTTTCCTCGCGGTGCTAACCTAGCCTAAATGCTAACATGAAGGGTACGTTAGCAGATTAGCCTAAAAATATTGAAAAGGAAGACAAGAAAAGCTTTAAAGGAACCTTGCTATTATTGCACAGCCGCTGGTCAGACCAAAACCATAACCCTGACCCCCGAACAAGCAGAAACAGAAGGAAAATGTTATTTTCATCAGGGCAGAAGGAGCTAGTGTTGGTGTAAACACAGAAACAAACCAGAAAGAGGAAATTAAAAAATATGCGACTCAGTTATTTCGAGCTTGTCACCATCAACGGAAAGCATCACAAACGCTAAGTGTTAGCTTCTTAAACACTTATCTAGCAAAGGTGTCAGCATCTTTATATTGAATATGTAAGAAAAAAATAAGCTGAGCTAACCAATTTCCTAGTTCAAAGCAACAAGGCTTTGAGAGGAATGACGTTTGGCCCTCGGAGCAACACTCAGCAGTCTCATGATGTCTGAGAAGTCAAGCAAATCCTAGAATTGGAATGTTGTCATCCCCCGTCGTTCAACACCAAAAACACCCGGGAAAAAACCATGACTTTCAATTCATGGCAGCCGCAACACACACACACACACACACACACACACACACACACACACACACACACACACACACACACACACACACCACACACACACACACACACACACACACACACCAGCATTGTTAAGCTTAGCATTGCTGATTCCCATAACTTCAGTCTTGTGACAGACCAGCCTGGTATTACTGAATTACTCACAGGCTTCTCTCTTTGTGACACACACACACACACACACACACACACACACACTCACACTCACACTCACACACACTCACACACACTCACACACACGCACACACAGTGTCAGTAAGGCTTCACATCCCCATTGTTCGGCTGGCTGACGGTGAATGAGAGCTCTGATATTCAGTCAGCACAAATAAAGCCGGGATACGCATCCAACCAACAGACGGACGCATTCAGCGGTGTCACAACGTGCACGCCGTCCTCTGCGGTCCTTGATCTGTGCCTCAGTTTAACTTCCTCCTCATAATCCAGTGAATAAAACAGTTCCTCTTGTCCCAGCTACAAACACAAGCTTTAATGACGGAACAAGCAGCTACTGAAGTGGTTTCAGGACATCCATCGTGGTTTTGGACCGCCCTTTTAACTCGGACGCTCGCGCCAATCGACCCGTTTTTATGGTTGCGGGAGGAAACCAGAATATCCGAAGAAAATTCTCAATACTCAGTACACTTGTGAAATTCTGGGCTCTGTACTTTCCTCCAATGTTGCTGCCGTCAGAGGTGAAATGCATTGTGGGAAAGGTCGCTGACCTCAGTCCCCTCTGATGCATACTTGATAAAACAGGTGGCAGACTTGGGAGTCTGCGCACTTAGAATTGGGCGGCAACAGGTGACATCTCACCTGTACGCGCGAACATAACACAGACAAGCATTTACATTCGGCGTGGCCCCGCCCACTTCGGCCAGAGCATGCAGACCGCTTTAAAAATTCCCAAAGTTTGCTGTCCTGTAGGAGGGCTGCTGACAGGTTTTGATTACTCACCCTGACAAAGTTGTCGGGGAAGAACCCCCTGCGCCCGCCCAGTTCACCCTCCCACCATCCTCCGTCATCCCGCCGTATGTTCACGATGATGTCCCCCACCGTCAGGCTCAGCTCGTCGTCCTGTTGAGCCTCATAGTCGAACTCCACCACGGCCTCCACTGTGGGGGGGGAGTAAGCAGAAAACACGTCATTTTAGATCCAGACAGTTTACTGGCCCCGGTTGTGCACCACTGCTATATGTTAAACACACAAACACACACAGAGCAGCCAATGCATCATTTGTCTTTGTTGTGTTTTGGTTCCTCAATTTAATTTGTTCTTATTGCTAAAACTGGCACAATGTAAATGACTGCTTGTTGCAGCTGCGCTAGGAAAGCTAATTACAGGCAGCTCACAATCACTGACAGGCTGCCTGGAGCCTTACTCTTGAACAGGAAGCCATTTTCAGACGCATCACTCTAGGGTTAGGGTCAAGGCTGCACCATACCAATTTACCAATGCACTTCCTGTTTCACAAAAACACATGAAGAAAGAGCAACGGCAGCGTGCGGCTCGTGAAGCGGAGAAGAGGTCATGATTCGTTAAGGGGTTTGTGGATTTACCAGGAGAGTCGACGCTGGTTCACTTTGACCATAGACCGTCAAGTGTTTTAGCTAGCTGTGCGTATTAGCAAACTGCAACCTGACGGCTGACTGAGCGGCGGCAGGAGAGAACAACCACAGAAGAAGAAGTGGAGCAAACATGAGGGAAGAGGAGACGTTTTTTTAACAGCAATCAATGTTTGGCAACAGCACCAAACCATATTTCCACCACTGGCAGCTTCATTGAACTTTGGTGCACACGCAGACCTCCTGACGGCCCGAGCGCCTAATCATATATGTAAAACTGTCACATACCAGGTTGCACTAATCCTAAACACACACGTTAGTTGAGGCCTGATCCTTGTCTAAACTGTGCGTGAAGCTGAAAAGGGACGTGGGAAGGGGGCGGGGGGGCATAACTGGTGGGTGGGGTAACCATGGAAACACCAGGGGTAGTTATGACTCAGACACAGTGGCTTCCTCCCCAAAACCATCCGTGCACACAGACACCAAACATGCTAACGGATCAGCACACATTCAGTCAGCAGCGAGAGCGGTCGACATTGACCCAAGACCCAGACTGGTGCAGTAGGAGGGGTTGGGTGGTAGTGGGGGGGGTGAAGATGAGACAGTGGCAGAAACACAGGCTGGTGCTGGTGGTGAAGTTTCTGGGCAAGAAGCAGACCATAAAGTGTGTAAAAAGGCTTGAACACATCCTCCCATCCTGACCAGCAGCACATGCACTGGTGAGGAGGAGGAGGAGGAGGAGGAGGAGGAGGAGGAGGAGGAGGAGGAGGAGGACGGGACCAAGGCGCGTCACCCGAGGGGAACTCTGGTGTGAAGATGCGGGGGAAGAGAGGAAACTGGGCCGTGGAACAGATCGAGAAGTGCTAAAAGAAAACATCCGTCTCATCTTTGTCGATAAGGCGATTATCGCAACTTGAGGAACAAGTTGTTGATCTTAAACAGGCAGAAATGTATCGATAAGCATCAAAGTCCCCAAATTACAGGATATAAATCACTCGAATCCACCCGATTGTGTCTGCAAGGGCACACAAGCAACATTTCATCGCGTCGATTAGCATCTCAGCGACCTTCTGTGCTAACGTTGCTCAACAGCTCCAGGATGCTTCAGCGAGGGACGACGCGCTCGTGTCACATCCCTCTGCATGTAAACACGACCTAAAGCCCAGAGGACACGAGCATTCTGTCACTGAAAAGGTCGTTCTGATGCATTGACATAACATGTCAATATCAGGAACTAAACAAATGTTTGTTGTGTCAAATATTAGCCCAGTAGTTTGCAATGAAATGATCACACACACACACACACACACACACAGGAACCGAGCATCCTGTGAACAGCTGTGCTCAGTTTAGATAAGGAGAGGCTGCTAAAAACCACGGCAGAACTGCGTTTTTCGCTGCAGAGAGGTTTCGGTGCCGCCGCCGATGATGTCAGAAACAGCTGCCGGCCCAAAACATCCACTCCGAGTGGATCGCAACTCTCTCGCAGACTTTGGGAAAATCCTGATGATTCTCCCAGGGAGGAGACAAAAGCAGGCGTCTCATTTCTGGTTTCCCAGTGGTGAAGGCTCGCAGCAGAGCAGACGGAGAAAGTCTTTCGGTTCCTGGTGGCTGCTTTCTAAAAAAAAAAGTTGAGTCTTTGTCTGGACAGATCGAAATTAAACATGTGGTTTCCTTTTGGGCAGACTGGGGGGTCACATGTGACGCCTGGTCCTTCCTGAAAACCGCAGGGAAACGTCGCGTTTGTCCAACACAATATGGTTGCAGCTGCCATGAAATGGTACAGGAGTCAGCGCGGAGCTCCAGAACAGGGTCGGTCTGGCTCCAAATACACCGAAAATGGGAAACGTGTGTTTCCCTCGGAGGTCACTGGGGTCACAATAGCTTGGGGGCACGCAAAAGTTTAAGACACTTTACTGGGAGCCCACAACCTTCACTGGGCCCCCAGGAAACTTGACTGGAACTCCAGAAACTTCACTAGGTCGCCAGAAAATTCACTGGAACTTCAGGAACTTCACCAGGACTCCATCTATGAATTAATAATTAGTCTGTTTGGGTCCAGCAGATGCTGCTCGGTCCAGTGGGACGGAGTTCTGGGACACGATCCACATTATAACAGGGAGAAAATATAGGGAGGAGCAGCTGAAGGCATCTCGGGGAGTAAATGTGAATCAAATCACAGATTTGTGCTGGAACAGATGATTCACGGTGCAACGCAAAGATATCCGGAGTGACTGTAAACGTGTCAACATCTGCAACTCATCAATGTGACGCGCTGCCTGTTTCTGAACTCGCATCCGCGCACGGCCGCACCGCATACCCACGCACAGCTGAAGAGGAAGCGCCGTGAAACGCAAAAGGGGGGTTCCTGCCAAAACAGCTCGGCTGTGTCAGAGGAGATGAGGCGGGGAGGAGGGCGAAAGAAAGCGCATGAGCCCCAGCGCGCATCTGGAACGGGCGTTTATTCCGGCCCATCCAGATGCGCAGAGGCGCCCCTGGGGATATTTCAGGTCATTGTCCAAAATCAGAAGAATAAAACCAAACTAAAGCGTCGCCTCTCACCCATTTATGTGTCCCGGTGTGCTGGTGGCGCTCCTGCAGGCTGGTCGGTGGCGGAGGAAGGTGGTCGTCGGTTCAGGTAGATAGACGGGGGTACTACGGTACCGAGCTCCAGCCTCCTGCTCGCTCTCACAGATCCGCTACAGAAACAGGAGGAGCGTCAGCTGAAACCATATTCCTTCCTCTTTTTTCTCTCGATGACACGACAGAGGAGGAACAATTCTCCCTCTCCTCTCTCTCTCCCTCCCTCTGTCGCTCTCTCTCTCGTGATGCGTTCGCTTGCATTCTGGAAAACCTGGCTTTGCGTTCTCGTCAGCGATTGACGCGTTTCGCGACACCCGTGCGTGATGGGAGGCCAGCAGACCTAAAATCTCAAGTTTGAAATCTCAAATAATTACCTTATCATCCGATTTGGATTTTTTGCAACTGTGACAAGAGTTCAAACAGGAAAAGCAACTGTGAATTAGATAAATACTGATGATAAAATTATCATCTGTGCCACACTGTAATCAAATAAAAAAGTAATTCAAACAGAAGCTGTGAGTAAAATAAATGTACTACAGCTCCGAACACAAGATGTATTTTACGAAGTATTTATAATAATTTATTGCCATCACATCCAGCTTTATTTAGGCTATTTATTTAGCAAAAATGCTGAAGCCCACGGTGAATATTTCACATAATTGTTCCTTATCAAGATATCCTTTCCATAATGTTGTTGATTAGCTCTTCTGTTTTGGAGTTTTGTTTGTTTGTTTGGTTGTTTATTGCCCAGAATCTTATTATTCCCGATTGTCAGTGAATGTAGCATCGTTGCAGGGCCAATCCCAGCACCTGTGCAGCCACAATCTTGCAGCCTCTCATCTGTGTTGGATTCAAATCGGCTGGTATTTAACCGTCAGCTGCATAATCACTCTAATTGATTCCTGCCTGGAGCAAAATATTAACATTTCACTTTACAGAGGCGGCTTCAAACGCCCATCCGCCACCCGCTCCCGGGTGAGCCCTGCAGTACCGTTATCCCCTGCGGATCGCATTATGTGCACGGAAGAATGAATTTGCTGGCAGCAGCAGAATAATGATGGAGTGATAGCAGAGGGAAGGAAGTGAGGAATGCAGATTTGTCACTCAGCGAAGAGCTGCTGATGTGAGGGTGATGATAATCTGCACAGTTTAGGAATTATATCCAGGAAAGGGAATGATGGATGTTCAGGGATTAAAACGTTTAGTTCCATTCCTTAATAAAACACCAACCATGGGAATTTATAGTAAAGTTGTGCTTTGGCTACCAGTGTTTTTAGAATCTAAACTGCAAGAATGAAACACCTGTCCTGGAGTCACTGAATGGCAGAGAACAAACTTGTTTTTTCAAATGACTGCAGCAAAAAATACACATTTACTTCGTGAATTAGAGTTTCAAGTGTGGTTTTTATGGTGCAACTCCTACAGAAACATGCTCTGCTGAGCAACAGGTTGACACCTCCAATAAAGTTCGCCTGAATAATTAAACACAATCAGCCCATAGTTCAGCTCGAACCGCCATTTGCTTCTGGCTCGTCACAGTTCAGATTTATCAGAGGTGATCTCAAGGTTGGCGGAAAGATCCTGATGCCAAGTTGTTGCCTGCAGCCTTGATGCCACAACAAACTCCCAGGTTCATGGGTGTCAAACTCAAATACACGTCACTTTCAAGTGTCAAGAAACTGTAGAGAACAACGTCTTCTGGCAGGTAATGAAAGTAATGTTCTCCCATATGAGCAATATAGTGCTGCTGAATAAACTGGGTTTGAAACACACGGCGTTACAGCGACGCCATGTGGTACAGTTCCAATATTGCACGACTGCCGGAATACGTTATACTCGTATATACTTTGCCTATTATAATATGCACGTATTGTACAAATGTGCACGTAAAAATGTATTGAATATATGCACTATATATGATGTTTAACAGTATGTCACTCTCCAAAGAGACAAATTATTTCAGGAAAGTGCAAATATGTGTTTTACCCATGGCTGGTTAGTCTCCGCCCACAGGGCGTTCACGCGCGCCAAATGGAGAACGTGTGGGCCTGCGTGATGACGTAGGCGGAAATAAAACTGGTAAGGACACGGAAGATCATAGAACACGTTATCAGGGCGCCCGAAAGGTGAGTCGGCTGATATCAAAAGGCGTTTATTACATTCATTCATTTATTCCATGTTTATTTCCCGCTTCTTTGGGTTGTTTATGTTTTTCTATGTTTGGAGACGAAGGCGAAGGAAAAAAATCATTGTCTCCTTAATATTCCTTTTAATGAGAATATAGTTCGAATAATCATCAAATGTACATTTTAAAAACTCAACAGAATGTAGTTCATGGGTTTTAGATCTCTGATGTTGTTCCTGGTATCTGTTGGAGCATCTACTCAGCTTGGGGGTTACTGCCCACCGTGTCCCCATCACTACTGGGACCACTGTGGCCTTCACACCCCACATTCTCTCACCTCCTCATCAGTCTGGAAGTCCCACAGGATCTTGGCCTGCTTATATATATGAAATCTTTAGTATGAATATCTTCTCCTTTGTGTGGGAAGTGTTGCGTCACCTTCACCTGAAATGAATGCCCTCTTGTTTCGTTAAGATTGTGCCATCGGTGCAGGAAGTGAAGATTTTGTTGCTTAAAGCTCAAACAAAAGCCTTCCTGAAAGTGCAGCTGGGTCCGTATTTAGCACATTGGCATGGCAGAGCAGTCTATCGCACGTGTTACTAAAACCGTAGAGCAAGATGAAGGTCACAGTACAGATTCTGAATTTGTATGGGGTTTTTCTTTGGTGTTTTTGGCCTTATTTAGCTGTGCATAAACCATAAGGGCACATCTGCCTCTTTTATGGCACAAAAACACTTCCACAGAATTGCAGTCATCATGGTGCCCTTATTTTTAGCGGTATTTAACATCCGGTATGCAGGAGGGAGTAGTGATTCACCCATCACATGCTATTTGAAATTCTTTGAACTGTGATGCTTTTTCCAGGCAGTGTGCTTTGTGTGACAGATTATATCCAAGCTTCTGCTGGCACTTTTTTTACTGGAGTTGGAACATTTGTGGAATTTTCAGTCTGTTCACAGAGAAACTTGCATGAACTTACTTATAGCCCGACACATTTTCAGTTCTTTTTCTTTATTTTTTGACTTATTTCATCATACAGAGCCTCATATTCTGCTTTCAAGGCCATCATCATTAACCTGTCCTCCATGGATCGCCTCAGGTCTGCCTTCAACCGCGTGGTGAGTGTTGAAACTGTTAAGCTGTTTGAACGGAAACATGTTGCGCTCATAGTTTCAACACTTTATCTCTCTTCCTGCAGATTAAGAACAAGCAGTACAGCAGGTTTACCTTGCATTCCACAGAAGATGGAGAAGGACACGCGGAAATCAAACTGTCTGACGATTCCGGCGAGCCTGACGATCAGGTGGACGGGTCTCCGAGCTTTCGGCCCGCCGCGCCCCGGCAACACTGGCGTAATTTGTGTTTCTATGTCCTGGGAATGCTGCTGATATTTGGCATCGGTAGGATTATCAATGTAACGATTGTTGTATGTGTAAACCTGCAATTTACTACCTGCATACTGTACATACACACCTGACTGTTGTGTCCAGGCTACATGATTGCGTACGCCAGCCAAAATAAACATCAGGGAGAGCCAGTGAGATGTGAACCTCAAGCTAAGGTGGTGACAGGAAGTCAGACACAGGTGACTTCAGCTCCTGTTACAGCTGCTGCTGCTCCTGCTGCTCCAGAAGAAACCGAGCTGCAGTGGAAGGACATCACCCAACTACTGAAGCAGAAACTCACCAGTCAATCCTTCAAAACCACACTAAGGTACTTTCAACAACACCAGCCTGTCTATCGGGAAGTTGTTGTATTTTTTCCCCACATCTCTATATTTTCAACCTTTTTGAAGACTATAATCTGGCATAGTCAGCACCCAGCCGCCACCTACTGGACTGATGTGGTATTACAGTACAGAGTTCTAAAGTCATCAGTACCTTTTTTAGATTGTGAATTCGAGTAAATTGAAAACTCCTGTCTTCAGAACTCATCACCCCTCGTGTTTGTCGTGACGTTATTGTAACTCTTGTGTCGTTTCTGAGAGCTTGTGATTCACTTGTGGACAGATGTGGATTGTCATTGATCTCGGATGAAATCACTTAAAATCACTTGTCTGCAGTGACTTCAACCTGCCCAGACATGCAGCAGGAAGTGAGGAGGATGAGAATCTAGGGGAGCGCATTGTTAATGAGTTCAAGATGCAGAGAATGGATCCTTGGACTGACGTCCACTATGTTCAGCTACAAATGCCAAACAGGTTTGATGTCACGCTAACCTCCCGACGCTACTGCTGGCAAAACATTTTTTTTAAAGCTCGCATTTGTCCTTCATTTGCAGCGAACTTCCCAACAGTGTCTATTTTGGTTCATCTGTCTTCAAACCTGAAGGTTACCTGGCCTACAGCTTTCCAGGAACTGCCCAAGTAATATAACAGTTACTCTTCTCTTTCTTTGGATGGTTGAGCCTGTCTGACTCCCGCTGCCGTTCACAGGGGAAGCTGGTTTATGGCAACTACGGTCGTAAGGAGGATCTAGAAGTTCTTCAGAAGAACAACATTGGAGTGGAAGGCAGCGTGGTGCTGCTGCGAGCAGGGAAGATCTCTTTTGCAGAGCAGGTTGGTGTTAATTGAATTTAATTTCTCACATTAAGGAATAGAAATGATGTCACGTTTCTGTAAATGAATGATTCCAGGTTGATAATGCTGCCGCTAAGGGAGCCTCTGCTGTCCTGATCTACCCCGACCCTGAACAGCACAGTTATCGCCATGACACTCCTCTCTATGGACATGTAGGTGTATGCAAGACAGTGTTCGATCTGTTTCTATAACACTCTTAATATGCGTTGACTCTGTCCACGTATTAATTCAGGTGCATCTGGGTTCAGGGGACCCTTACACACCTGGATTCCCCTCTTTCAACCATACCCAGTTCCCCCCAACTAAGTCATCTGGCCTCCCAAAGATCCCAGCACAGACCATCACCGCCAAAGATGCCATAACCCTTCTACAGTAAGACCACGTTATTTAACCTCCTGAAGGAATTATGTGAACTGTTGAAAACAAAAACACTCCCAGATTTTCCATGAATCCTCTTCCCTTCTTTTTTAGGAATATTAGTGGTCCTGAACCAGCTGCCAGCAGTAATTTTAAAGGGGGCTTGCCCGCCATAACTTACAGGCTGGGAGGTCAGGAGAACATTACTGTGGAGGTAAACAACATCCTGGTCAACAAGAAGATCCACAATGTCTTTGGCGTCATCA
The DNA here is from genome assembly GCF_003711565.1 of Takifugu flavidus. Classification (NCBI taxonomy): domain Eukaryota; kingdom Metazoa; phylum Chordata; class Actinopteri; order Tetraodontiformes; family Tetraodontidae; genus Takifugu; species Takifugu flavidus. The sequence continues at coordinate 2,733,322 of NC_079536.1, forward strand.
AAGGATTTACTGATCCTGGTACAGTTCATCTTTGTGATCCAAAGTCGTAACATTGATTACTTTGTCTAAATGGGCGATTTTCGATCTGCAGATCGTTATGTGGTTCTGGGAGCCCAGAGGGATGCCTGGGGTGAAGGCTACACCAAAGCCACAGTTGGCACCACAGTACTGGTGGAACTGGCCAAGGCCGTTCGGAAAATGGTGGATGAAGGTAACAAATGCGTCATGTCAGAGTTCAGACTGTAATTTTACCTGAGTAACTAATAGATGATGATGAGGTTTTTGCCATTTCACACACTATTATCAGATGGGTTCAAGCCCAGGAGGAGTATAGTCTTTGCAAGCTGGAGTGCCGGAGAGTATGGAAGCGTTGGCGCCACCGAGTGGTTGGAGGTCAGTTTTGCATGTTTGTTTTCAGCGGATGCTCACATCGACCCGTGCTGCTCTGCAAATGCTCTCCTTGTTTTTTAGGGTTACATGTCCTCCATCGATAAGAGCGTCTTCACCTACATCAGCTTGGACGGAGTCGTCCTTGGTCAGTATCACTCATAGCTGCAAATTATCTCTGTACTGGAGCATTTTGAATCAATCCCCCCCTTCTTCACAAGGTCGTGGGAGCTTCGTGGCCTCGGCGAGTCCACTGCTCTACAGTCTCCTTGAGGGCACTATGAAAGAGGTAAAGGCAGCCTTCTCATAGCTGGATTAGTTCTGCTGCAAACATCGACGTTATTTAAGTGTTGGTCCTACTTCCACAGGTGCAGGACCCTTTTGGCTCTGGATCCTTGCACAGTATGATGGGGAAAAATAACTGGGAGGCTGCTGTGTAAGCCAATAAATTTACTGTACTGTTGTGCTAATTTCCTTTTTAGTTTATTAGAATCTTCCTTTTCCAGATTTCTAATATTTTGATGGGGTATTTGTTTACCTTCATCCTGGAGAATAAACCTTTTATATGTTTACAGAATGAAGCCAATGACGGTGGATGACTCCGCCTACCCATTCCTGGCGTTCGCTGGCATTCCTTCCATCTCTTTCCACTTCATCTCCCGAAATGTGCGCAGCAATGGCAAAAAAAATAGGAATTAAATGATCACAGTTTAAGATTCTGCTGGATTTTTGATTAAGTGATGGTCACACTAAACGGGTTTTCCTCTACAGACTGATTCTTATTTGTACTACGGCACCGACCTTGACAACAAGGATCACCTGAATTACCAAACCACCCAAAAAACCAGTGAAATGACTGTGGCGGCAGCTCAAGTCGCCGGGCAGATGGCTCTCCGGTTAGTTCACGACCACCTGCTGAGACTGGACACGACTCGGTATGGCTCAGTTCTCACCAACGCTGTGGCCCAAGTCTACAAACGCCTCATGCAACTCTCCATGGTGTGTGTGTGTGTGTGAGTGTGTCTGTCACTAGAATGAGAGTTGGCAGACGTGTAAACAATTGTATTTCGTCTTCTGCAGTCTGGTCAGTTGAAGGATGTGAGTCCTAACTGGCTGAACCAAGCGAGAGGCAGTTTCCAGAGAGCCACGTCAGGCATCAAGACGGCCATCGGCAACACTGATCTAACTGACCAGGAGGCGTGCCGCATCCTCAACGACAGGATCATGAGCGTAAGGAGAACACTGGGACTTTTGGCATTGTTGTGAAACAAAGGCAGTCAGTCACATGATTTGCCTTTTTAATGACTCTGAGGCAAGAGTAAGTGAGAGAAACTTAGGACCCAGAATTGACCCCTGTGGGACTCCACCTAATACTTTAACCGCATCTTGTCCTTTTTGGATTTAAGACACTCTTTTTTCTTCCTAGGTTGAGTCCACCCTCCTCTCTCCCTACGTGTCGCCCAATGAGACGCCCTTCCGTCACCTCCTGTTCGGCCGAGGCCCCCACACTCTGGCGTCCATCGCCAAGTCCACTGACATGGAGGATCTCCGTGTCCAGCTTGCCCTGGCTACCTGGAACCTGCAGGGTTGTGCCAACGCCATGATGGGAAACATCTGGGATATCAATTAGGGAACAAAGGGAAGTAGATGTATGTTCGTTCCTCTGTTTCTCATTAATATAACAATTGCTAAATAGCGGAGGAAGACTTCAATATAAGCGCTTGAGCTCTAGCTTTTACCCTTTAAACACAGACTTGTTTTTTTTGGGGGGGGGGGGGGGGGGGGGTTAATCCCACAAAGATCCAAAGTAAAAAAAAAAAAAAATCCAAAATGCTTGAAATCAAGTGATACTTCTGCCTCACTGTAGTTTTGCTGTAACCTGAAAGCCAATGAAGCATTAGTCCTTATTTATACTTATTTATCGGTGGCAGTGCCCACTATAAAGTATTTTTTATGTGATGTTATCGGGAGCAGTGCCTTCCATAATTATGACGGTTATACTGTCGGATCTCGCGGCAGCATCTGCTACATAAATGACTCCTCAAATCTTGCTGACAAAAATTTGGACAATTTCTCTGCACCTCAGCAGCAACTAAGTCCATAAATTGTGATTTTTATGTTGCACAATCTCTGTCAGAGCAGCTTATTTTGATGATATATTATCGGGAGCAGTGTCTTCCATAATTAAAACCCATTATCGGGAGCAGTGCCTTCCATAATGAAGAACAGTGATGGTAGTTTTTGCCTACCGGTATATGTTTACGTGTATTTATCGAGAGCAGTGACTCTCATATTTCACTTTAAGGGTGGAGCAACCTATCGGGGACAGTGTTTCCCACAGTTTTATACTTATTTCTTTGTTTGGTCTTGTACTGTTGTTTTATGGGTGTGTCTGCTTTTATTTGCATACAGATCTCTCGCATGTTACTCTTTAGCACCTTTTAGTCGTGATTTGCTACCGTTTTGATTCAAGTTTAAAGACGTTGCAGATACAATTTACCTTTTTTCCATTGAATTCAAGTCGGGCACGCTAAAACAAATGTATATTTATCACAATAGTATACTTAAATGTCCCCTTATCTCCCCTCAAAATACAGTCCTCTCATGTTTTCAGTATGTGCTCACTTTCAGCCATTATATGAGGTTTCTTTGTCTGGGTTGGGTGGTTTGATTATTCTACTAGCTGTGTGGAACCAATTTCCTTGTTAGAACCTGTTAATTGAGATGTATGTGGAAACTTTAATAAACAGGTTTGGCTTGTTGCATTTGGACAATCTCTTTTTTTTTTTTGTTGGATTAAGATAAAAATCAAGTACTCTTGCCAACTTCTAGACTTCTCATTAAATGCTAATCTTATTCAACAGAAATATTTTAGACGTCAGTCTAAGTATAATCTGTTCACACGGGTAATTTACAACACAAACTTTCACTGTGGATCATTTAATGTGTAAAATATATGCATTCAGTTGCTGCTTTGATAACTGGAATATTTTATTTCTGAAGACATACACGACGCCAATCACTTTTCAAAATGAAAATTAAAAAGTTATAAATGAAGAAAAGAAGGCAGAAAATATTCATAATATTCACTACGAAAGCAAAACAATGACAAACACACGAAGCAACAAAAAAAAATTAAAGAATTCTTACATTTTTTGATTTTCTTTTGGAACCGGAAGCCTGGCCGGTTCACACGATTGTCTGTGCTTTTACTCTGAAGGCTCAGCTCCCAACCGGAAGTGGATGTCACAGTTTGCTGCGCGTGAGGTGAGGCACAGTGACGCTCATAAATCGCGGCGGGCGCAGTGAAGAGACTCCCGGAATTAACGGTACAAGGATAAAACAATAAGGTACGGATTTAACCGGCAGAGGGTAAAAGGCACTTCGATTCCACGGCCGTCAGCAGCAGTTAGACCGCCCGGAGGAAGGCAGCGGTCTCCCGCTAATCACCCATCTTCACAGGTCGGTGCTTTCTCGAAGCTCCGTATCTTGGCGTTTTGCGCTAACGTTAAATGGAATTATTCAACCTAAATAAACCTCGGTTTTTGCCACCACGCGTGAAGCCGACGGTAAGATGTTTACTGACACGCATCCAGGGAGACGACGGGAGCTAATCAGCTTTGACCGAAGCGGCAGCTTGATCAATTAAAATCGATTCTGTGCTCATCACAAACCACGTGATCCCCGCAGACCGCTCCATCTGCTGCTGCGTTCACGGACTTCGGATTGTTTCCCCCCAAATTGGCTCCTGATCGTTAAAAAACAGATATATTTGCGAGATATGGTTATATTGTTTGCAGGAAATGTATTAATAATGGTATCTAATCAATCAGTCATAAGATCCAATATGACGTCTCATACACTTTAATATGATTCTCAAAGGACCGTCATGACTTTTGCAATGTATAGTTGGAGACTTAGCTTAGCTTTTCTCTTTTTTATAATCTAGATGCAGGGTCTCTTCGCTCATGGTGACCTCCAGGGTCTCCAGTCCCTCCTGGCCACAGCTTTCGAGGCCTGAATCCAGCAGAAGAGCTCCCCAGGGTGAGAGGAGGCGAGCTGCCTTGTGCGCATGTTGGAGGAGGCGCCCGCGACAATGACTGAAGTAAAAGACATCACGTTACTAATCAGTGTGGTTTCCAGGATGCTAATGCAAAAGCCACCGCCTCCTCTTCAGAGTCCACAGAATAACGGACAGTGTCCCAGCGCACTTTTGCTGTGAGATGTCTGTAATTGCTCGGCTGTTAAATCAGTAGCGCTGCCGTCCAACCCTCATCTTCATCATCTGTGAACAAAGCTGCCAGTCCCGATGTCTGTGCCGACGCTATATTTAGCATCGAGCGTTGCCCTTGAAGAAAACCACAGAGATGAAGGCTCTGCAGACACCACGCACACAAAGTGTGCGAATAAATACACTGCACAGTCTTCTCTCACAACTCCTTCCTGTGGTGCAGACATGTTTAGCAGCCATGTGCATAAAGAGCAACATCGTGCAAATATTTCTAAATATGGAAGGCACAGACGTGTGTTATTATTGGCATTCACATGACTCGAGACAAAACCAGATCAATTTTTCTGTTACGTTTCGCCATCGGTGCCCAGTAGAGGCTCCGCGCAGCATTGTGTCCCAAAAGATCTGCAAAATTCCCCTTTTTCGGATCGAAAATATGCTGAAAATATCGTGAAGTGCCACCTAGTGGTCAGTCCTGATATTAGAGGATGTTTAAAAAGTGTCCTCTGCTCTTCTCGTCCGTTCGTTCATCCATCTGCTTTTGCATTAGCGTCCCTCTCTGTGTCCACATTCTCCTCCCTCCTCCCCTCTCTGCTTTGTGCTGCTGAATTATTTAACATCAGAAAAAAAAGAGAGAGAGCGAGAGAGGATGGGGGGAGAGAGAGAAGGGAGGACGGAGGTGTCGGACGCTGTGTGATGCTGTGAGTCAGCAGGGAGGACAGATGGAGGGAGTGACTCGCTAGATTTAGGATAGCCGAGCAGATACCTCCCAACGTGCGTTTAAGGATTGGGGGGGGAGTGAAGGTCACAGAGGGGGGACAGCAAACGGGACTCATAGCTCACACCTTCTCCGCAGAGAGAGGGCGAGAAAAAGAGGACGCGACGAGCCGCTGTAGTTATGGGGGAGAGCTACGTGTACCAACGCCTCGCCTACAGCAGAGGAGAGGAGGTGGGGGAGGAGGAGGAGGAGGAGGAGGCGAGAGACAGGAGGAGAGGAGATGTCAGAGGAGGAATGGTAAAATGTGAATTTGTGGTCCAACGTAACCTTTTCCTGTGTGTCAGTACAGGCGTGGAAGCGCGTGTGTGCGTGTGTTTGCGAGTTGATGGATGATTTATTGGCATCTTTCGTGAAATTATATATGTTTTTTCCTGTTTGCACACACAACTATACCTGCAGCTTGTGCTTTTACATTGGCTGTCCACTAGGTGGCGGTGTTTTAATAAGAAAGTGATTTTAAGAAAAAACGAGCAGGAGATAATGTGCGTGTGTGCGTGTGTGTGTGTGTGTGTGTGTGTGTGTGTGTGTGTGTGTGTGCAGATGCAGTGTGAAGAGGGCACCGAGTGGCTGCTGGAGCTGCTCACAGACGTGCAGCTGCAGCACTACTTCCTGCGGATACGCGACGAGCTCAACGTCACGCGGCTCTCCCACTTCGACTACGTCAAGAACGAAGACCTGGAGAAGATCGGCATGGGCCGCCCAGGTGACAGCGCCGCGCTCGAGTTCCTCACGGGCTTTGCTTCCTGACGGTGGGCGTAGCTTCTCTGACAGGTGTGATTGTGTCGGCTCAGGTCAGAGGAGACTGTGGGAGGCCATCAAGAGGAGAAGAGCGCTCTATAAACGGAAATCCTGGATGAGCAAGGTGCAGCTTTTACCAAATCAGCCAATGGCAGCAGCACAAGTCCTGTTTTCCACATTTGATTTAACTGGCCGTCATCTTCTCCGTCCCGTAGGTGTTTCCCGTGAAACGGTCTGACGCCGACCCGCAGCAAGCCCTCCCACAGGGGGCGACGGCGAGCGCGGTGGCAGCCAGCAGCGAGTCGGGCGCCTCGCTAACCTGCCTGATTAAAGAGTCTGAGCTGCAGCTGTTCGAGCGTTTGGGAGATGGAACGTTTGGGGTCGTCCGGAGAGGAGAGTGGACGTCACCGAGTGGTAGCGTGGTGAGTCTGGGAATAACGCTGAGCTTGTAGAGCGATGCGGCTTATTTATAGATTTTTGAGACTTCCTCAGTTTGAATGGATAGTTAAGACCAATCGGCCACTAGAGGGCGCTCAAGCAGCGCAAGAGCAAGACACCGCGTTACTGTAACTGCTGTGTTATGGCACTCGTGGTATGGTTATCTCATTTTACTCATTTTATCTTCTTGCTACTGCCTTGTGTAGTAATTAAACATTTAATTTAAACATTAAATCCGCAGCTTATAGTCAGATGCGCTCTATAGTGCTGAATTTACATTTACGTTCCGACAATACAAGCTAATGTTTGCCACAGTGTTTCTGTCACCAGCTATCATCCAGAGGAGCTAAATACTGTACATGCAGCAGTTTACTGACGTCTGCTGCTACTAGCTAACATCTACCACTGCTCGTGGAAACCTTGTATGGCCATCAGAGGTAGCTAACCTGTACTTCAGCCAATCAACATTTGCTAACTTGTGGGCCATGGCTGTAATTACTGGCTAAGACAATTCTGTATTGTCGTAAGTGTGTCAGTTTGATTTGAAATAGAAGCTGCTTTATCGTTGCAGATCACGTTTTCTCCCTGTTTGTCTCACCTCCTCTCCGTCTAGCTAACTGTGGCGGTGAAGTGTCTAAAGGCTAACGTGTTGGACTCGGACGGTCTGGATGATTTCATCCGAGAGGTGAACGCTATGCATTCGCTGAACCACCAGAACCTGATCCGTCTGCACGGCATCGTCCTCACACAGCCGATGAAGATGGTAAAACACCAACACACACACACACAAACACACACGCGCGTGTTGTCCTTCTCCCATAGTCCCATCTAAACTTGTCCTTACTGGATGCAGGTGGTTGAGCTGGCCCCTCTGGGTTCCCTGTTGGACCGTCTGAGGAAGCGTCAGGGTCACATCCTCATCTCCTCGTTGTGTAACTACGCTGTGCAGGTCTGTTTTTCTGTGTGTGTTTTCTTTTTAATCAAACAGGAGGTAAAAAAGCAGATTTCTGAGGCTTAGCGCTCGTACAGGTGGCGTGTGGGATGGCCTACCTGGAGCAGAAGCGCTTCCTTCACAGGGACCTGGCTGCACGCAATGTTTTGCTGTCCACCAACGAGACGGTGAAGATCGGGGACTTCGGCCTGATGAGGGCGCTACCGACACACACGGACCAGTACATCATGGAGGAGGGACACAAAATCCCTTTCCCCTGGTGAGATGGCTGTCGCTTTTAATCGGCACCTCAAACAGTCGTGGTGTTTCTTTACTAACAACTTGTCCTCCAGGTGTGCGCCAGAGTCTCTGAAGTCTCGTACCTTCTCTCACGCCTCCGATACCTGGATGTTCGGGGTCACTCTGTGGGAGATGTTCACCCACGGGCAGGACCCTTGGCTGGGCCTTAATGGGAGCCAGGTCCGGCACGAACAATTCCTCTAGCAGGATCTAAATCACCGGGTTCTTCGGAATGTTCCTCAACTTTGTGTCTTTGCAGATCCTCCACAAGGTGGACGTGGAGGCCGAGCGGCTGTGCAAACCGGAGGACTGTCCTCAGGACATCTACAACGTCATGCTGCAGTGCTGGAGTCCCAAACCCGAAGACCGGCCGACGTTCATCGCCCTCAAGGACTTCCTGCTGGAGGTAGCACGGGGGAGCCACGGCGATCACACTCATATTTCGTTCAAATCTAAAGGGGCCAAATTGGGTTCATCAGACAGATTAATTGGATTCTAGCAGAGGAAATAAGTAAAAACAAATTTATCAGCATTAGCAGTTTTCTCCTGTTTGTCTTTATAACCCAGCTAATGACAGTAATAACTCACTACCTGTGTGTGTGTGTCTGTGTGTGTGTGTGTGTCCTGCAGACGATGCCCACAGACATGAGAGCCCTGCAGGACTTCGAGGAGGAAGACAAGCTGCAGATTAAGATGAACGATGTCATCACCATCATCGAGGGCAGGTCAGTGGGGGACGCTAAATAATTCCGCTCTGTTTCTGTTGCTGGTGAGCGGCTGCATCACCCGTGATTCTGGGATTCTGGGTAATTACTGTAATTACTGTCCTGTTGCAGCTTATTACAGTCGTATAAAGGCGACCTGTGATTGGCTTAATGAGCCACGTAAGATAATGTGACGCGATTCACAGGCTGTTGAATCCCGAGTGTGCCAGAAGACTTCAGGAAAACGTGTTATTTAAGTGATTCGAACGTGTTCTTTCAGGGCGGAACATTACTGGTGGCGGGGTCAGAACAGGGGGACGCTGCGAGTCGGGCAGTTTCCTCGTCACGTGGTGACGTCCGTGGCCGGTCTGTCCGCGCAGGACATCAGCAGACCGCTCAAACACTCCTTCATCCACACTGGACACGGAGACACAGACCCTCACCGGAGCTGGGGACACGCAGATCACATCGACAGGTTAATTTGGGAAATGGCCGGATTTATTTCAAGTTTCTTCTGTCGCTGTAGCTCACCTCAGCAATTGTTCCACCCGTGGCCGCTGGGGGGCAGCACAGCATCATTTATAGCTGCTGCCATCTGGATAATTGAATAATCAAGTTAAATGAAGAATGCTGGTGAATAAGTTCAGTGTTCAGCTCGGATTCAGCCCCATTCCTGAACGCTTCAAATGTATAATCATGCAATGAAATTACATTTCTCCCTATTTTCACTTTATCTTCTCTTATTGAGCCCCAGGTGACATGACTTTTCCCAAACTTCCAACTTGCTCCGTTCAGTCTGTATTTAGGGAATCCCATGGACCCCCCCGATGTGCTTGGAATGGATTCAGGCATCGCCAGGCCGACCAAACTCCCCAACCGAGCCAAGAGTAAAGTTGGAATTTCTTTATTTTTCTTCTGTATCTCGCTAAAACGTAAATGGTCCGTAAATCCTAAATGTAAACCTCTCGTTATCAGAACAAGCGCCGCCTCGCCCTCCGCTCCCTGCCGTCCTGCTGAAGAGTGAGTCTTCCTCTTCTTCTGTGGTGTCTAAAAACATGGAGCTTTGCCCACATCTGTGTGTCTTTCCTGGCGCGTCAGAGCCCTTCTACGACTCTGTGATGGACGACTACGACGATGACGATGACGCGGGCACATCTTCGGGGATGAAGCGGCTGGGAGTGTCCCTGGGGCTGAAGCTCAGGCCGTGGGAGGGCTTCGGCGTGCGCTCGGCAAAGAGCGAGGTGTCGCTTATCGACTTCACCGACGACAGCTTTAGTTCAAACACGCCGTCGCCGCTCAGCGAGTCCCAGCAGGCAGACCAGGACACCCTGAAGGTACAGTGCAAACGCATAGTCCAATATTTCCACCCAGTCATCTAAATTTGCCATCTGGACGGTCCTGTCAGGATATGCCATCAATCCTGGACTGGCCCCTCCCACAGCCAGCGTACGATGAAGTCAGCGCAGAGCTCGAGGACCAGTCGGAGGACCTGGAGGTGCGCTCTATTTACAGGGCTCTGACAGAGGCAGAGGAAAGCGTGTCCACAGCTGGCGCCATCACAGCGTGTCGAAACGAATCGCAATCAGCCGACCTCTTCCAGGAACTCCAGCGTGAGGTGGGGAATTATGCCCGCGGCTTCCATCTTCAGTGTCTCTAAAGTGGCCTGGTTGGAAACCACCTTTAAACTGTTGTAGTGTTGAATATAAATGCATCCAAGCAAATTAAATATTGCCTCCACTGTCCAATATTTGGTTTAGGTGATGGTGAAGCTGCAGGTTCCCATGGCAACAGGCCGCTCCCTCCCTTCCTCTCCTCTCCCCATGACTCTGATTCCTCTGGAACCCCATCGACAGATCTACCTGCCTCCACCGTCACCTTCCTCCACCTCCTCTGTCAACGCCTGCTTTGAGGAGAGGCCGGTGCTGCCCCCTCGTAGCCCCGCCCCCCCGCTGCGCCCCTCCAAAAACAGCCTCTCCAGCCGGAGCACCAGCTTCCAGGCTCGCTCCAGCTCAGGCCTCCTGGGTGAGCAGGAAGACACGCCTCCTCAGATCCCACCCAGGGACCACACCTTCTCTCAGCCCGGCTCCCGCTCCTCTTCCCCACTGCCTCTGGTGCCCCAGCCCTCCTCCTCCCCCATAGCCCTGCCCCCGCCTCCGGCCACCGTCTCCCCACGGCGCGTGTATGGACTCCTCGGTCCTCTGGTGTGTCCAGCCTCATCCTGCCCTCCTCGGGTCTCATCGCAGTCCCTACAAGTCACAGCTCACACCTCCTCCTACTCGTCCAGCTCGTTATTAGAGCCCCTCCCCTACCGCGAGGGGCGTGGCCGCTTCTCTCTGATCGACAGCCCTCAGAACTCCACTCCCCAACCTCTGCCTGATCGCCCGCCATTGCTGGAAAGGTGAGCTACTGACGCCTAAGTTCTCACGTTCTCATGCCGACCAGTCACTGTCGCCTGGGTTTTTTCCATCAGGTATGGAGCAGCTAATATGGCAGCGGTTAAACCCATAATGCAGCAGCCTAGCGGAGCCAAACCAAACTCCTCCTACAACAACAACAACGGGTGCTCCGCCGCTCCCAGCATGCAACAGGAGCTGAATATCGCACAGGTACAGCAGGCGGTTTGTGTCCCATCCTGATTTTATTCAGCTCATTTCGTGCCCGCCGACAGATTCTGAAGGCAACGGCAGAAAAGTCGACTTTGCATAAAAACAGATCGGCTCTTTTAGGTCCTCCATTCATCATGTTCACGTTTGATTGACAGGTCCAAAGAGCAGTGCACGGGGTCACGCTGGAGGAGTGTCGGGCGGCTCTGCAGACCCACAGCTGGAGCGTTCCTCAGGCTGTAAATCATTTGAAGGTATCTGCACCGCTGCATGCATTAACCTTGAAGAGCGCAGCGAGCCTCGGTGCACGCCAACACGTGCACAAGGTCAAGACTGTCGCTTTGATCTTCCAAGTGCAGCGGACGTTTCTGCTTTTGTCCTGCAGGAATCGCAGATTCATTAAGAAATTGGTGGTTTTAAACGCGTGAAAGTGATTCGGCTTCCTTTCTCTCAGGTGGAACAGCTGTTTAGTTTGGGTCTGAGGTCACGAAGCGAGTGTGAGGAACTGCTGCAGCGCTGCAACTGGAACCTGGAGGAGTCCAGTACGGTCGTACTGGACAGTGCGGGATCCCACGGCACCGTGGCAGCACAATTAAACAGGTGAAGTTTGAGGAGAGGGGAGGAAATGTGAGAGGAAAAGGAGAGAGGAATAGAGAGCAGAGGGAAAAAATGACAGGAGATGCGAGGAGAGGATCATTTTGAGCATCTGCAGCCTCGGCCTCTCAGTGCAGTAGGTGTCCATCAGAGGGCCTGATAGTTTTAGTGGTTTTGAATTAAATTTGGCCGGGGCGCCCGACAGAACCTTGTTTTAAAATCGACAGTTCCGATTCAGCCCTCTCGACATATTTACAGTGATAACAAAACAACCTTTGACAAGTGACAACAGCTCTTTAATGTGCCCTCACAGGAAGTGAAGGAGTCCCTCACAGGAAGTGACAGCAGCAAGACACTGAACCCTGATCAGACGTGACTCATCGTTCTGGGGCTCCAGACACAACGAGGCGCTGTGATGAACTTGTGCTGCTACATGTGTCGTCCAGGCAGATGCTCGTTACCACTGAATAAGTCACAACATTTACTTGAATGGCCGCTGTATTTATTTTTAAAAGCATGTCCACGTGTCAGCTGGCGGGCTTCTTTTTCGAGGTGTCGGACGTTTTACGCTCGCTTTCGTCAGAATCAGGGACGCCGATGTCGTCGTTCAAATGAAAATGATGTATCATCATTCCGCACTTTAGCGTGTCGTCATTAACTGCTGGTCAGAGGATAAAATATGTACGTTTTTATGCATTGTCTGTGTTTTGTTTTTATTTTTTTTCCCCGGCATCTTCTTACTGTCAAAGCAATAGGAGTGAGAATCAACCACGGGATCTATACAGGGTGTTGCTGTCGTTATCAACTAATCATGAATGTTCTGTGGAATTAACTGCTGCATGATAATCAAACAGCTGTTGGAGCTCAGCGTGAGTGTGCATGTGCGCGCGCGTGTATCGATCAGAAGTGTGGTGGCAGGTTGTGAAGCTGGGATTTGCTCGATCATGCAGCACCTCTGCAGGTCAGTTCTAAACCTGGACGGGTGTGTTTGAAACATGTGAGGAGATCAGAGGGAGATTGTGGGTGGGGGGGGCGAAAATTCGGAGTTTAGGTCCCAAATGTGGGGGAAAATCTCCGGAATAAGTCAGATTAAAGGCAGAGAGAGACTGAATCCTGCACTTGTGGTACGGAAACTAAAGAAGTGTGTGTGTGTGTGTGTGTGTGTGTGTGTGTGTGTGTGTGTGTGTGTGTGTGTGTGAGAGACATAATTCTGTAATTCAAGAACATCCTATTAATGGTTTTATAATAAATTTAAACCCATTTGACTGCTGGTTTTCTTTCATAACCGCAAATAACCAACAAGTCTCGCCAGATTATAGCAGCCTCTCATTTCATTTTTACCGTTGCCACGGTAACTAACAACTTAATCCGATGGGCTCCATGGAAAGAGTCCCTCCGTCGTGTCCAGTTGAACTGTGCTTCCAGTCGCCAAACGTCCACCCGAGCCACAGACTCGTGCACGTCCGCAAACGCTGCCTCTAATGGAAGGCTTGTGTCTCACGTCCTCTGATCACGTCCCCCCCCCCCCCCCCCCCCCCCCCGCGATTCTGCAGATCGATAGCACTAAACTTAAACCCAGCCTTCCCCTACTTATCTGACCACGTCTCAATGGGAAACCTGTATTGACCTGCCATGACCACGTGCCCCCTCCCCCATCTTTACCTTGCACGCACACACGCACACACACACACACACACACACACACACACACACACACACACACACACACGCTGAAAGATTGATCGCCAGCGCGGTGCATTGTGGTCCTCTTGCTCAGTGTGATCCCCGGACAGTGCGGTTCGGCAGCGGTCCTCCCCGGACTCTCACTGTGCACTTATCCGTTACAGCATTAAGCACTCTGTCACCTTCACCGATGACGCAACACACACACAAACACACGCACACACACACGCACGCACACACACACACTTTGCTGTGAAAGGCCTTTGGCTGATTTTCCTGCTATAGGTCGTATCATACCTAAAATATATCAGCTCCATAATACTCAGGTTCCTTAGCTCCATAATACTCAGGTTCCTTTGCTCCATAATACTCAGGATCCTTTGCTCCATAATACTCAGGTTCCTTAGCTCCATAATACTCAGGTTCCTTAGCTCCCTGTACTCATATACGATGCAGTTATCGGGAGCAGCTGCTGCTGTTCCGCATGGAAGAGCCGTCACACGGCCGCCGAGTCATGTTTGTCAGTTTTAGAGCTGCATTAATTGGAAAATTGACTAAAAGCTCTCTCTGTTTGCAAGAGGAGTCATTTCCAGAAACGAGTCCTTTCGTGTTTGATTCTCAATCTCCTGCCAGACCTTGAGCGGTACAAAGGAAGTCCACCGTTATTCCGAACGTTGACGGTGCACCTGTGGGGATGCGGGGTGCGTAATTTCCTCCTCGTGTCAAAGGAAAGCCCATCTTCTCCGCTGATGAGATCGCTGTGTGGGATTTGATGGACGACATATTGAAATGTTGGCTCCTTATCAGGATTCCAGGGTCCATGATTGTTCCCCAACAGTTGCCCATTAACTGGATCCCAGGAGACTAAATTGGGAGGGGCTGGAATAATAATAATAGATTTTTAATAGAAAATATTCTGGGACACATGGAGTAGAGATAAGAAACAGAGTGCAGATTATTCTATCACAGTGAGACGCACAGATCGGCGATGCGTCTGTCAGGTAACCACATGACCCATCAGCACCGAGTCTCAAACTTAAGAACATTTCCTCATGTGATGGTTTAGGGTTGGAATTTAACATTTCCAAGTATTTAAATGAAGGAAATGATCAATGAGAATAAATAAACTGCTCTTCAGGCTGTCATGGGCGGAGTCTGACAACTCAAGTGGGCGGGGCCTGGTGGTGGGTGTGGTCTGTCCAAAGACCCTCCTACACCTGTGTGATAGATCCGTCTCAAAACACCAACTGTTTGCACCCCAGACAGTAAATTTGTCAAGTCTCAGAGCTTTACGCATCACTTCCTTTGGACTCTTGAATGTTTTGATTCTTTCCACCCATCTGGCTTCTATCAGCGAAATGTTGTGTCCATCGCATTGATTCCAGTTGGTCCACCATTACGCTCGAATCTCATGGTTCGGGGGCACAAAACAGGGCCTATGACCGTGAGATTCCAGGTTTGGGCCGTTGCTCAGAGGTCCGACGGCTGGGGCCGAGAGCGCCGGGGGTGTTTTTGTGCTCCCGCCAAAACCAAGCAAACGCCAACTGGCAGCCACGCCTGACTTGGCTCTCTAATGAGTGGACTTGAGGGGCCGACGTCTGAAAGACAACGAGGTGCCGAGTCACCGAGGCCTCAGAGGGTCGCCAGTGAATGATGGAAGAGACGGAGGCTTCTGCGGCTCCGGTCTCGGGTGGCACGAATTCCGGGCGTTGAATATGCTAGGTGAATAATTTATGGACCAGTGAACGGGACAACTGGCTCGATATTTATCCGGAGCTTGCGCACATATCTGGGATGGTTTGAGAATTTATTCAACACTAACACAGCGATGGTCATTGATTGTGTCCTTTCCCTGTAAACATCAACGTTACCTGGAATCGGTTAATTTGGGATCACTCGATTGTCTAATAATTTGCTCTATTTCTTTAAGAAAAGGCACCAGAAGACACCAACCGGGTCCGACACAGCTGACTCTGAAGGTTAACCATGAAGCCTGGACACAGGTGAAAGATCCTCAGTCATTTCTTCATGCTTCTCTCAAATTCGGGTTATTTCCCGTCACATTTTTGTGGCTTCCGTTGCTTCCCTACAGCGATTAAGCTGTATGTATTACGAAAATCTTTGACACTGGTTCTTGAAATACAAAAAGAATCGAAAGGAAATTTTGCTCCACTCAGACCAAACAACGAATCCCAAGGTTATCATCTTTCCTGGGCGGGAACTCCGAGTTCCTCTAATCGGAGAGCTTCTAAATCAGGTTTCAGCGGATTGATCTCTGGATGACAGAGGTATAATGATGCGTGCGGAGAGTGCAAATTAGAAAATCCATGAAAAGAAATGATGATTGGAGCCTGTTCTGCAGACGCTCTCACACTTACAGCACTTTTCACGGCCCTGCGTAGCGGAATGGGCCAGCGAAACACAAATAACATTTTATCGTAGATGGTGCTTTTGTTGAGACGCAGGTGTTTTAGTCAAAGACTCTGTCGATACACGACGGAGACGGCAGAACCACAATTACAGCGATTGACGTCAACACGCCGCGCGGAGCATTGAGGAGCTTTTCAAGGCCACGATGGCTTTTTGTTGGACCACACGAAGACTCTGACTGTGAACATCTCCTCCTCCTCCTCGTCCTCCTCCTCGTCCTCCTCTTCATCAAAGCATGCCAAGGCGTTCAAAGGTGAAATGCCATGAACACGTGACGCGCGAAAGTGATAGAAAAGGCGACGCGTCCGCTCGCCAAAGTGTTTCAGAAAACCCATTCAGCCGAGGATTCACAGCAGCCTGAATGAGGCTCAGCCAGAGCAGCTGAAGACGGAGCACTTCCATCAGCATGTGCTCACAAAGTTTTTGTCAAGGTGTTTGGACAAGATCTCCATATCAGCAACGCTCACGATGAGGAGGCAGGAAGTCAAACTCATGTTGACGTTTGGAGCTCAACGCGAGGAACTCTGACGCAGCTTTTCACCCCTAATTAAATTTAATTGCCTGTTTCGGTGGTGCTGATGGTGTTGGCAACTCTGTGAGGTTGAAACTCTCATGTTCGCGTGACTTTTCCACAGTTTAGCGTGCTGGACGCGTCGTTCCGTCTTTGAAAAGACGTCAGCGTGCCCAGCAAGTTCGTGTAGATGGAGGGGAGAGGTCAAAGGTCAGCTGGAAGCGTCGGTGCTGGACGTGGGTAATGATGTGGACAAATAGATACTGATGCCGTTCCCGTCTCGGCCAGAGGACAGAGGGACAGCGAGAAAGGACTGCAGACGCGTCCGCCCTTCATCTGCGCTTCATCTCCATTTCGCTCGTCTCTTTTAAGGAAAACTTACCCAGTCAAAGAAAATAGCCGTGTGATGGAAGACAGGGGTTCATTTCCTGCTCTCCCTGGTCCTGTTTACTTTGCTCTTATCATTTTATTGGCCTGCCAGCAAGAACTTCATCCACATGGAAAATCAAAAGCATTCCCCCTTTGATGGCTTTGATGAAAGGTGTCTTTGGTCGTCCTCGGCTTGATTCTGGGTTGGCTTGATAAGGTTCCGCAGGATCGGCACCGTAAGCGGGCGCCTACTGAACGCCGTGGTTCTTTTTCCCATTAGAGAGCTAAATGTCATGTCTCTTTCATGTGAAAATAAACATGAGATCTTTAGCGTCGGCCCGCAGCGTATCGGATCAAATGATGGCTAATTGCACCATGAAGGTTTTTGACGAACAAAATCCAGCCATGAGGCTCGTGGAAACACTTTCCAACGGCCAGAAGCTGATTTCGCTCCATTTTTGAGAAAACACTCATCACTCAGGGTTTCATTCACTGCTGAGCCTACTTGTGGTCACCTGACCCCCATGGGATTTAGCATTGTTAGCACTGGAAATGCTAATGAATCCGCTCTCTGTTGTGGCCTCGGTGGTGACGTCATGGCCTTCCCCTCCCAGCTCAAACACACTTCAACACCTGGAGGCAGGAAGTATTTTTAATTCCCCCGCACTTCAACTCGTGTCACTGGGCTGACATTTTTTAAGAGGACGCCTCGCCCGAAGCCACCGCATCGCGATGAGCAGATGGAGGGAACATCTGCGGCAGAGCGTCGATCCCATCCGGGTCTCGTCCGCACGCACGTTCGGTCCAGCTTGATTTGAAGGGAGGTGAAGCCTCGGCGAGTCCCGGAGATGCCAATCAAACCCGGATGACCCTGTGAGGAAAAGCAAGATGCCGCCTCCGCTGAAGACCCGCTGCCGCCGCCTCCCCCTCCTGAGACCTTGACTTCCAAGTCAGAACCAGAACCCTCATCTCCCGAAGGTTTGACATTGAGTTAATGTTTGATAAGTGATTCAGGAGATCCGGTTAAATGAATTTCCACGTCCGCGCTTGACCTCGAGATGCCAGCCGCGATCTGTCCGCGCCCGCCGCCTTCCAGCCTCATCTCCATGCGTCGTCCCGTTTCTGCGATTTTAGGGCAACTTTGGGAGATAAACGCCGGCTCAGTCGAGGCCAAGCTGACGTCTCAAATCCTAAAAACTCTGCTGTATTCACACAAGTTCAAGCGCGGAAAATGCGATCGATTCTCTGTCAATCAAAGAGCCACAAATCTGATCGATGGCCACGTCGTCTAATCAGGTGGGAAAAGTGGCGTCTGCAGGGCGTCACGGTGACAATGTGACTTTATTTAAATCAGTTTCAGAGAGAAAAGGGTTGAATTGAGTTGAGGAAGCTAACAGTAAAGCAAGCAACGTTGACTTTATTCCTGCAGCAACGATTGCAGCTATTTAAATGATACATTTATATGAAAAGGTGCAATTTTAATGGGCGTAAAGTTTGACATGACCTTCGAAAATGTAAATTAAGAATGACTTATTTCAATCATATAGACATGCAAAGGCTTTAAGAACACTTTTAAACCCCACACCTCAGTAAATGAACTCATTTCTTTTGATAAATCTTTCATTTGTCAGGGGAGGCGCGGACTTTGAAAGGTAAAATCAAAGTGGAATAAAGCGGCTCAGTGAATCTGGGCATAATCTGCATTTAAAGCCTGATTTCTCTCATTACATCACAGAAACCACATTACTTTTGCTCGGGTTTATTAGTCATAACGTCTTTCTGAAGGTTTCCTGCCGCATTCACACATGAGGCTAATGTGGAGTTAGCACCTCGGACTCCAGCAGGGTTACTGTGCACGTGTGAAAGGGCGGGAATCTGTGTGGCACCACCTCGCGTTCCTATCTAAAGTTGTTTTTCTTCCCTCTTTTGCTTCCTTGAACTTATTGACGAGTTTTCTGCAGATTAGTTTTCACGGCCATAGATGGCAAGTCCGGTTACCGTGGTAATGAACCACATGTGGCCCTGTTTCTGTTCGAGCTGTCAAAAAGTGCATCATCTCAGTAACCTAACAAGACAAGCGACGTACATCCGAAGCACCGGCGCTAACGTTCATTCCCACTCACTTTAGCATGGATCAGGAGTTACAGGATGGACAGAATAAAATGTCCCGGAAGGAACGGCCACACAAAGGAACTCACAAACGGAGGAAAGAAAACATGGCGAACCCCTCTAGCAGCCCATTAATGACCAGGATGTACAGCACTGAGGGGGGGGCTGACGCACGTCCTTCCCTACGCTGCCACCACCAGCAAGAACGATTTTAATTCAGATTTTCTGGCAGAAGAACATCAGGTTCATGTGCACCGGGATATGCACGCGCTTCCTGAAGGGGCGGGGTCTTCTCACCGCCAACGAGCTAACACGACGATGCTAATCCGCCGTCATTGAAACACAAACGCGGCTTCACAGGGACGTTGCGGTGCCACGGACGGCGCAGTTGATGCTGCTTTCGGCTCTGTAAATAATCAGATCACAGTGGATGTGGATTTTCTCCCACGGAGCACGCTGGCGCCGCCGCATCGTCGTCCATAGATTTTTCAGCGGCCGTGGACAACGTGGTATCGACGCGGCGGCGGGAGGCTTCAAATTAAATGGACACACGACAACATCAGTCCGTCAGGTTCATCATCTCTCACCCAGACACGCTGTCGTTGTGGTAGAGCAAATCAATTGGGAAAAATAAATGGCTGCGCAGCAATTCTGTTAGCGAATTAGCGACGATTTCTCTGTCAGGTGATGACAGAGAATAAAAAAAACTGCTCTACAAAGAAGACTAAGTTATTTTTTAAGCAGCCAGGAAACATTTGTGAAGTTTTTCAAGGATGTTCCACAACTGTTCTTAAGGGTCTTTGGTGCCTGGAGAGATGAAAGCACAGTTAAAGGAACCTTTGAACTTTCTCTGAGGAGCCTTCAGTGTCAAATAGTGAATATGTGGGAAGCTCTGATGACCGTGAAAGTATCTAGAACAGCTCAAACGTGAATGATCACAATTTCCTGGTCTATTGTCCAGTTGCAGCTGCTTTTATTGCGTCCACGGGCAACAGTTGCATCCTTTGATGTTGATTTCTGCTGATTACGTTTGCTGCAGCAAAAGCGTCAGGAGCAGTTTTCCTTTTTGGAATGTGCAGAATGTCATCATGCCAGTCGACTGGGGGAGCGTTTTCTGTGAAATTCAAGCCTGTGAGGTCTACGACAGGCTCGGAATTCCACCAGAGGAGCGATGGATGAGTTTTCGCTAAAGCAACTCCTTGACAGACCCCCCCCCCCCATCATTAAAAACTTGCTGTTGTGCCATTTTGACTTCACAAGCACTTTTATCTCGTTCAGATCAAAAACAAAGTCATTGCTTCTCTTTGACTTTAGCTCGCGACTCCCTGGACGCCTCCCTTTGACGGCATAAGAACACATTTAATAATATCTGGGGGAGGATTTTTATTCAGTGGATAAAATAAGTGATTTTGCAGGTTTTCCCACTTACAAAGGATCAACGGTCCGTAATTTCCTTCGTAGGTGCACTTGTGTGAGAGAGAGACAGTTTCCACACACTGCTACACCCAAAAAAGCCTTATTTTGGTGCTGCCTTTGAGACCAGCTCCCTTCAGGTCATTGACTGCACCGACAGGCTTGCCTATTGTCCCGTAGTCCATCCCAGCACTGTCCAGGTTGAAAATCTTGTCCCTGGTGTCCTTGGATGTTTTTTTGGTCTTGCCTGTGCTGGAGAGGTTGGACTGACAGACAGACACAGGGGTCTTGCTGGTTGGTCGGTGATCAAATACCTATTTTGTGAAGTAAAATACAAATCAAGCATTCAAAATTCATACAATGAGATTTTCTGCTGCTAAAACAGCGGTGGATCAAGTACATCTTTTCCCCACTGTATCTCGTCACGGAAATTCCTGCTGGCGGCCAGTAGGTGGTGTTTCTAAGCTAGCTGGTTGTTGGTTGCTAGGCTGGTGGGAGCTAGCACGTATCAGTAAATAAGATTAGATAAATACTCTGGCTGTAAGTGAGCTAACGCTTTGATTGGCTAGCTGTTGCTGGCGCTTTACACTGACTGACCGATGCTACAGGTGAGACAACGGCGTCGCAGTTTGGCCTTTACTTCGCGCATCCAGAAGCAGAAATGGCAAAACCAGCCGGAAACCTCACCCATTTAACAGGTGACTGGTGCACAAAGATCCCAGTATAACGACCAGCTGCACTTTCAATGTAAAGTCTGATGAGAGCGACGGCGAGAAGCATCACTGGCCTCCTGCCGAGGACACTTGTGGCAGAGTCTAAGCCAGGCATGGGCAAACTACGGCCCGGGGGCCACACGCGGCCCGTTAAACGTTTTAATCCGGCCCGCCAAACTTGAAAAATTAAATGAATAAACCTTGTTAATGTTATATTTTCACTGCAATTCTGGTGTTTTCCCACTAGAAAAAAGACAGTCAGGAGGAGAGTGATGGTGATATCTTGAAGGATAACAGAACTTTCAGTGCTTTAAAATAGAAATGGTTATTAATTTTTTTTTAAAAGGCACATTTTATTCATTTGATTTTAAGTGTTTTAAGACTCATTCCAAAGTCATATATTTTGTTGTAATGCTTCTCTTCATTTTCATTTGAAATTAAAGCACATGTTTTCTCCATATCCCAAGATGTGTATTTTTTCTCCAATGAGGTGAGGTTACCAAAGCACTCCATCCATCCATCTGCTCCTGGTCCGGCCCCTTTGTCAAATGTTAGAACCCATTGTGGCCCACGAATCAAAATGTTTGCCCACCCCTGGTCTAAGCAGTGCCGACTTCATCCCGCCGCTGCCTGGTTCTTGACACGGAGGCCGAGGCGACGCGTTACCAAGTCTTCCACATCAGACAGGAAGTTTCTCTACGTCCTGAAAGCACAGAAAGAATGAGATGTAGGAGTTATCGGCTTTACGTTCACCTACACTTCACTGCATTTCAACGAAATTCTTTTTTCCCTTCTGGAACAAAAGCTGCATATTTTAGAAAAACAGCAGCTGCGTGTTTGCTCATAATGACTCCAGCTTTTTGTTGCAGCCGCGGCCTCGCTTATTCAGGGAATTCAGCCCAGTCATCACTTTCACGCGACAGTGTTTGGCGTGTGGAGTCTGTCCTTCTGTCTCGTCCTTCATTCTTTCATTAATTCTGACAAAAACCTCCCAGGCTCCATGCTGAGGACGCCAGCTGAAGTCATCCGATGCTTTACTTCCCATCAGCTGGTATTGTCTTCAAATCACAGCAGTGAAAGGAAAAAAAATGATGAAATAAGGCAAGTTGTGCGTGTGTTTCCAAGAACTCTCACTTTGACTTAAACAGCGTGACATATTCATGGTAATCAGTAATTAAATTGCTTGAAATAATCGATTAAAGCTGGATCAAGAATCGGACTATGATGATAAAACTCCTGACAGGGTTTCTCTTTACAGGCTGCGCTGTGAACTTTACTATTAATCGATTATAGGTTGATCAAGAATCGGACTATGATGATGAAACTCCTGACAGGGCTTCTCTTTACAGGCTGCGCTGTGAACTTTACTATTAATCGATTATAGCTTGATCAAGAATCGGACTATGATGATAAAACTCCTGACAGGGCTTCTCTTTACAGGCTGCGCTGTGAACTTTACTATTAATCGATTATAGCTTGATCAAGAATCGGACTATGATGATGAAACTCCTGACAGGGCTTCTCTTTACAGGCTGCGCTGTGAACTTTACTATTAATCGATTATAGCTTGATCAAGAATCGGACTATGATGATGAAACTCCTGACAGGGCTTCTCTTTACAGGCTGCGCTGTGAACTTTACTGCAGGAAACATTTTAGCTGCTTTATTGAACCCATTTCCGATGCTGGCGCGTCTGAAACACCCAAAGTGGTGATTGCGTTGGTCACAGATCTTAATGACTGGCGCGCATTAGTGAAGGCTTATTTTTAAGTCCAGGTGTATTCACTCCCGCAGAGAAGTTTTAGATTAAGCGCACACACGCGCCCTTGTGCGCGCACGCGTGCCCAGCACCGCCCGTGGAGCGTTCCTCTCCCCCATGCAGCGCGTTATTAAAAGGCGCAGACGGCGACAAAAGGAGCGCACCTCTCCGGGCGCGGAGCGCACAGCCGAGGAGAGGTTCTCCATCACAGGAGCCCCCCCGCACCCGGTGTCAGGCCAACTCTCTCTGACTGACCACATTCTCAGCTCTCCGCCAGCAGCCTCTACACGCACGGAGCAACAGTGCGTGCGCTTCCACGCCGCCCCTCACCTCTCCAGATGGGTAGAATGTGCAGGACCGAGACCCGACGGCCAGCGCAGCCCTCCTCCTCTCCATCCAGCCCGTTATGATCGTTTGCAACGTGAGCCTGAGTTGCGCGCACTGTCCCGGCGAAGGCACAGCCGCGAACGACGCGTACGCGCAGGCGTCCGGCTCGCTCGCCACGCCGACCCTGAGCCAGAGGGGACACCTGGTGGTGGCGGTGTGTCTGGGCTTCATCGGCACCGTTGGGTTCCTCAGCAACTTCCTGGTGCTGGCGCTGTTTTGTCGGTACCGGGCGCTGCGCACGCCCATGAACCTCATGCTGGTCAGCATCTCGGCCAGTGACCTGCTGGTCAGCGTGCTGGGAACCCCGTTCAGCTTCGCGGCCAGCACGCAGGGGCGGTGGCTGATCGGACGCGCCGGGTGCGTTTGGTACGGCTTCGTCAACGCCTGTTTAGGTGAGCGGCTGCTTTTTTCACTTCCACGGAGTTTGATAGAAGTTACTGGGAGGGCTGGAGTGGGTTTCCTTTGCTTTGAAGGTCAGATCTAGTGATCCCAGAGGCTGATTTAAAATTCGGAAATATGACGCGATGTCACTCCCGTTCATAAAAACTGATATTTTATCAGGTTAAAAGTGACGGAAAACCTTATTATATTCCAGTTTATCGTTTATACCCCCTTTTTTGCCCTCAGATCACAAATTGCTCATCTGATTATGTATGTATTATTGTATTAAGAAAACAAAGCCCATCCTCTCCTAATTAGCCTGAATTATCTCTTCAGGGAAGTTTTCTCTATCTAACGAGATAAGTCATCACCTCAGACACGACGAGAGACCTTCCGGGACTTTCTGGGCTGTTGAGCTGCCTTCAGGTGCGATGCCAAGAAACCTTTTCTTACATCCGAAGTTGCGTAATCAGCAGCAAGAGCTCCAAATCGATGGTGTCATTAAGTGTCAAAGGTCAGGTTTCGCTTCCCGAAGGAAGCGCGAGATCTGAGGGCGTTGCGTAATGAAGCTGATCCTCTGAGGGTTCCCAGAGGTCCTGTTTGGAACATGAACTCGCGCACATGACACGAGGTCCTAACAAACAGCAGTTTTGAGCATGTGAGCTGTCAGATTCGCTGTAATCACCTTGACCGTTTAATTAAAGTCTCCTCTCTGCTCCAAAACCAGGATAATAATTTTCTGGCCAGTGGAGCGAAGAAGGCTGAGGTGAATGGACGCTTCTTTGTCATTTGTCTCGCACCATCTGGAGGAGGAATCCCTGCTTTGTTCCCTCTGCCTCGAGTGTTGCTCCTTTTAAATCTCTCCTCTCTGCTCCCGCTTTTCTCAGTGCAGGTTTGAAGTTGCAGTCGAACATTTGCCTCATTTATCGCACCAAGCTCCTCGTAAATGTGGTTCTCTAAATGAGCAGGTTTCTCTTCAAAGCCCTTTTTCTAGCATTTTTCCTGGAATGTTCCAGTCTGCAGGTTTTGATGCAGCAGCATTGTTAAATACCCGAGGGCGAAACTCATGAAAACCTCCTTCACTGGCATCTTCCTCAGATAACGTTGCTGTAACCTCAGAATTGTGCGCAGTTTGACTGTCTATGGTCCTTTAAAGGTCAAAAGCCCAAACAAAAATCCTAGAAACGGAGCGCTAACAGCGGCTGGAGGACGTTAAGTTTTTGAGCCTTGAGACATCCAGTCTGAGGATGTTCGATAGACCAAAGATGGAGTGGAAGCCCCTCTTAAATGTGCCAAAATTGCTGGACAACCATGACTGATCTGATGGTGCGCGTTTCAAAAAGTCTCCTCTTGCAATGAGACATGCAGAATTTATTTGTTGCTCGGAATTTGTCTGTAACCTAGAACTCTGTGATGAATCTTTCAGCGTGTTTTTCAGCTGCGCCCGTCAGAAGTCAAAGTAAATAAGCAACAACCGCTAACTCCTCCAACCCTGCATGTCGAGCCTCCGGGGTCACTTTCTGGCGTTCTTAGGGCCCAAAATTGCAGCATCAATCGTGCACGTAACTCCTCCATGATTGATAAGCTGCTGATCTGTGAGTAAAACAACAGGTTGGATAATTCAAGGGAAGAAAAACAAGTTATTAAACCGAACGAGAAACCGGTTCTGCCCGGGGACGAGATGCTAGCTTAGGTGAAATTGCGGGTTCTTGCCTTTATTTCGAGGGTATCGAGGTTGGAGGACATCTAACACCTCCTGTCTGTCTTCGCAGCACGTGAGCGTTTGCGTGTTTTTTGTTGTGCCTTCCTGCCATCACATAGAAGCGCTAATTGTGCCCAGACAACTTAAGCCCAGCGGGAGCATCATTTGACGAGCTTCAGAACATTACCGGCATTCTCTGATGTGATTATTGCTGCCAGGATAAAGGACAAATCTGGCAGTGAGAATCTGGTTTGGCTAATCCCCGGGCATCCATCATTGCACCACAGCGGAATCACGTTAACCTGATTACGCACAGCTAGCGCGCGTTAACCCGATTTTCAGATGTCGAGATTTGTGCGAGAGACATTAATTGTCCTTTGCAGAAGGTTGTGGAAAGAAAGAGGAAAAAGATGAAGGAGGAAAGTAAATACAGATTGAAAGGAGGACAAACGGGAACACGGAGGAAAATAATGTGACAGGAAGGAGGGCCGAAAGGTCGCCAGAGGAGCAGCTATTGAATGAACTCCGGCGCTGATTTCAGCCTCGGCTATTGACTCGTTCAAGTCTCCATAAATCTGGTCTCTTTGGAACTTGGTGAAGAAAAATGAGAAAACCATTAAACCTGCTCGACAGCTAAACCCCAACAATGAATTGAATCAATCAGGTTTTCCAGCGACGGAAGACCTGTCGAAGGTATTGAATTTTGAGCCGTAGAGGTTCAAATGTGGGGTCGACCGTCATTACTGAACACGTGGAACCTTCAGGGATGTGAGACCTTGACAGGTCACAGCCCAAAACCTGGTAGATGGACTAGCAGCCAAAAACCAGGCCATCCTGAGGATACCACCCGTTTGTGTCTGGCATCACACTTTTAGAGGTGAAAGATCCTCCGCCGCCAGGATGTCACGTGGCGTGATCTCCTCACACTCTGGTGATCTAAATCCATGTTTTCAACGCTTTTGTCAATCTTAAGAGTCTTCCAGCCGCGGGTCTGCTGCCTTGGCTAATGGGAGGCCTCTGTTAGCTCCCCCGAGTGGCCGTGATTGTCTCTCATCAAAGCTTGTTTGATAAAGGTGAAGTGCCACTGGACCAGAGGGGATTCGCTCTGATTTAACAACCTGAATACTTCTGTGCATGTTTGTCCCCGACAACATGGCGTCCCTGTCCAATAATTAGCTTAGCTTGTTATTATTGACTGTGATGTAAATCACCAATGTCTTACTGTGGCTCCCTTGGCAACCGCAGGCATCGTCTCCCTGATTTCCCTCGCCGTCCTGTCCTACGAGCGTTACTGCACCATGGTGTCGTCCACCATAGCCAGCAACAGAGACTACCGGCCAGTGCTGGGAGGGATCTGCTTCTCCTGGTTCTACTCGCTGGCCTGGACCGTGCCGCCGCTACTGGGCTGGAGCAGGTATGGCCCAGAGGGCCCCGGCACCACCTGCTCGGTGGACTGGAGGACCCAGACGCCCAACAACATCTCCTACATCGTCTGCCTGTTCACGTTCTGCCTGCTGCTGCCGTTCTTCGTCATCCTCTACTCCTACGGCAAACTGCTGCACACCATCAGACAGGTGAGTTGTGCCACCAGCGGCTCAGCCGGGCCTGAACGCCGGGCCCGGGATGCTGGCCTTTCCTTTTGAACCCGTTGCCACGGCTGCATAGTGAGGGAAAAAAATGCTGGACATAACGAAATGGAGAATGGGGGCATCTCTTCGGAAAACACGCAGTTGCTGGTAAGACCTTAACAAGTGGGATGGTCCCATTCGTGGTCGCTTCAGGGTCCGAATGACGCCGGGTTTGAGTCTTTCAGATTCACTCTAAGTACAGGCGGGAATACAGTACGATGTCTGGAAAACATCCCAGCACTGTGCAGGGAATTCTTGGAAGCGACTGGTTTGTGCCAGTGAGTCAGACTCAAAACACTGATGAAACTGGACTTTAAATGGCGTGTCCAGGATCGTGATGGAAGCAGGAACCCAGCGTTGTTTACGAAGCCTTCTGGTGGGTGCTGACCTCTTGTTCTTGTTGGTTTCCCAACTAAACTAAATGGACTGCCATGAAAGTCGGGTAGAAAGGGGGGAAAAAAATCCAATTCTCCGGACAGATTGTAATTGCTTCGGTGGGTGTCTTCAGCCTGTAAACGGTTGAAATGAGGTACACGTGCTCTGAGCTGGTGCTGCCGCTCTTCGCTGTTCTTTTGTAGTTGTTTTCTTCTCTTAACGGGATGATGAGGCATCATAAACACTCTTATGTAACAGTTATCGACCATTTCGCCCTCTTTGCCACAGCGTTCAACACTGTCCCTGAGATCTTTAGCGGTGCTGCAACAGCTGGACCTGCAGATTTGAGCTATGCTAGCACGAGGCTGAAACCCTCAGAGATGCCAACATTTAGCAGGTTTTTTTTTTCCTGCATTAAGGGAGAAAATGTGTGTTGCGTTCACCTGCTGTGAGACGTCTCACGAGAAGAAAATCAATTATGAAGCTCAAAATTCATGTCGGACTCGGTGAGGAGTGCTAATTTGGAATGACTTCCATCACTGCAGAGCTGAAATGTCCCACAGTGACAAAGAAATAACTCACCAACACGATGATTTCTTGTTCCCCAACAGAGAGAAACTGTGTCTCTCTTTGGATGACACTTAATTATAAATAATTAAACTAAAGCGGTCTAGATGGAGTGAGAGGTCTCAGCATCCTGTTTTCCACCAGTGCAAGATCGAAAAGCTGATAACGATGATGTTCAACAGTATAGATCCGTCTGGGTGAAGGAGGAGAAGCAGGACTAAATAAAGGGATCGGCCAAATATTTATTTTTTGGTTCACCTGTAAGACCTGGTTGTGCTTTTCAGAGCTAAATTTGTCACAACAACGACACACACGTGCTCCGAAAAGTGAAAGATTTTTTACAAGTAGCATCGCATGCATTTAGCTTGATGTGTAGCCACGGGTTTCATGAAATGAAATGGAATGGAAATGTGTAGGTGGGAAGGCATGCGCGCGTTCTCGAGGTTGCAAGGACAAGTGCGGCGTTCGTTCAGGTGGGTGCATTTCGTACTTCAGGGAAATCCTCAGAGGGCCCTCATGTTGCAGCACATGTCACCTTTGTTGCGACGTTATCAGGCTACCTCCTGTGTGATTTACAGGCTACAAATAAACCAGACCATAATTGTGTTTTTGGACAACAAAGATAAGATTAAATAATAACTGACATGTGTATAAAGCGTCCTGATTGTTAAGCTAAGAGCTGATATAAGATGTTCTGTAGATATTAATTCTATCTGCAAAAGAGATGATTGTCGTGGTTCCATCACAGAGAGGCTGAAGAAGACCTCAGCCTTCAGGTGCCGTGCACCTCATTTAGCATGGCGGCGTACATTTCACAGCTGATAAACAGAGCTGCACAGCAGCCAAACTCGAAGCTTGCCATCAGGAGTTGGTCCGTCAGAATGGTGAAGCGCTTAAAAAGGGTAGAACATTCCAAGACTGTCAGGCTGAGATAACACCAGGCAGGCCTGATTGGTCTGGAAGGTTGTTTTCTGTTCAGCATGGGGGAGAGCTGCAGCCCGGCCTGATGAGAACATTAAAAACAACCAGCAACGCGCAGAGTTTACCCCTGGCAACGGCAACGAGAGAAGGAGCGCCGAGTTACCAGAGGCTCTGCCTCTCTAACGAGAACGAAGGACGTTTAGGGAAGCTGTTTGTGATTATTTCCAGAGTTGTTTTGGAGCCTTGAGGCAGACATGTGTCTGTCTTCGTCTCACATATTAGTTTTAGTTTAGCGAAGCGTTTGGCTAGCTCGCGGCTACAGGTGCCAAATTGAGAGCACCTGCGCAACCCAACCTTCCTCTTTGCGTAGAGTGAAAATAACAGTTGCACAGATAAGTGAAGTCAATAAGGTGATAAGAATCCTAATTAGTTTCAGTTAGTTTTGCGTGAATTAGTGGTCACAGCAGATGAGATCAGCATTGGGGAGGGTGACGTTTCCTCTGTGGTCTGGAGAGTTGCGTTGTGTGTTTCAGGGTTTTATCTGTGCATCTGTTGTCTTTGAGATGACTGTAAGGTTGTGTTAAAGGAACATAATCCCCCGCAGGGCGCACACAACCCCACACACACATACACACACGCGCTCATTCCCAGAAAACGATGAAATCTCTTTTGTGTGTCTACACTGGCAACACTGGCTCGGGTTAACAGTGTAGAGCAGCAGGACGCCTATTTTATCTTTACATTTTCACGCGTTTATGGACCTGAATTTTCAGGAGAAAAAATGAGGCAAAAGTAAAGAGAAATGTGATTGGTAGTCAGGTCACGAGGGTTATCTACCTATCTTAATGGGTGAAATTAAATAAAACGTGTTTCCCTGCAGGAAGAGAAGCAATTAAATTGATAAATGACACATTCCGTGTTTGGCTTCTCCTAATTGTCGGGATGTTCTGACAGCACATCTCTTCTCAGGTGTGCCGCTCAATCACCTGGACGTTTTTGCAGACTTTCTCCCATAAGCTTCATTTTGCAGAGTTGCAGATGCAGTATGAAAACTTCAGATCTAAATGAAGCTAAATTAATCAGGTTTTGTCGCTTGTTTGTCTGTGATGGATGGATTATGCCTGGCCTGGCTGACTGTTTTTGCTGTTGCAGACTTCAGAGTCGGCACTCTGGTCCCCAGATGTGTGTAATCCATTTTTCTCTTCGCTCCACAACACAGTCTGTTTTGATGCCTGAGATGCCCTGAGTGAAAGAGGAAAACTCCTCTTTCGCAAGGAAAAGCATGGAAGAAGGGGGCGGGTGCTGGGGGAAGACAGGAAAGTGACAGAATTTAGGGACTATTAGACAGTTTTCCATGAATGGAATTCTGCTGACGTCTGGAGCGAGGAGAAGCGGAGGTGTCCTCGCTATAGATTTGCTCAAAGTTGTGGTTTTGATTTCCATCGGTCTTTAAAGGATGCATTTAAGGATTGTGGCCTATTTTAGAAACAGCTGTCATGGAAACGGTCACATGACGACAGTCCATGCCACCTTGAGGACCTTTTTAATAAACTTTTTTGAGGCTTACAGCCATCAAAACGGTGTTCAAAAACGGTAAACAATGATGCGGGTCCCCTCGGTGAGTGCTAGCATGCTTCTTTTGTGGAACCTAAAGAAATCATTGATAAGTGTAGAAGTTAAATATAAGACTTGCTCCTTCTTCTCCAGGTCCGCAGGGTGAGCTCAACGGTGACCCGCCGCAGAGAGCACCGCGTGCTGGTGATGGTGGTTGCGATGGTGGTGTGCTACCTCATCTGCTGGCTGCCGTACGGCGTGACGGCCCTGCTGGCCACCTTCGGCCCCCCTAACCTTCTGACCCCAGAGGCGACCATCACACCGTCTCTTCTGGCCAAGTTCTCCACCGTTATCAACCCTTTTATTTACATATTCATGAACAAACAGGTGAGACAGGTGTTGCGTCATTTACGTTTGTTTGTCTGTGAAGTCTTTTTTTACGTTTTCTGCACCGCTTTATGGGAGGGTGCACATGTGGGCGAAGGCCTCGTCCACCCCTGGATGACTCGGCAGCTCTTCGCAGGGCCCTATGTGAGTATTTGTGGGGTTGGTGCCTTGCTCAACGGTACGTTGGCAGTGCTCTGAAGGTGTTCCGGCATCTCTGCCACTACCAGAACACCAAATAATCACACAATATTTGAGATGTGGTTTTAACTTTCTTTCCCTCAGCTCCTCCTCATCAAACGCCCTGGGCTGTTAATTGGACGCTCAGGGCTGAGCTTCTCACCCAGAGCCTGGTTCTCATTTGCACTCTCACGTGGAACAGACACTCCCCCCGACGCAGCTATTAATAATCCAGCTACCGTCATCCAAACTTTAACGCTAGGAAACATTCTGTCAATAAAGTTTTCTATCAGCAGATTTGGAAGAGCGAGTTTGAAAAGGAGCAAAGACGCCAGATGTCTCATCCTGAGCGTTTCACAACCAACGATTTGCTTAATTTCCCCTGAAATAGAACAAATTTGGGATTAAACAGTGAAAGCTCTTCTCTGCATGTTTGCGCGCGACAGAATGAAGCCAGCGATGGAATGCTGGAAGAGGGTGGCACAGAGAAAGAAAAGGGGGAACAGAAAGGTGGATAGAAAAGAACGCAGATCATTTAGGTGGGAAGAAGCAGCGGAAGAAAAGGGCGAAAGTGAGTATGAATGATAAAGTTAGATTAATGGGATCATATGGAGATGAAAGCGGCGTAAAGGTGAAAGAAGCGAAAGGCGACGATGGGAGAGTTTAGGAAGAAGGTTCTTTTTAATCTGACAGGTTTAAGGGAAGCTTTGATTTTCGATTTGCATGTGATGTTGGTGTCAGCGCGGCCGTGACCTTTTCCCATCACGCACCTGTGCTCTTTTATCTGCCTCCGCCTCGTTTTATCTCCAACCCGTTGTCACATCTCCCGCATTAGACGGCTGACTCCTCGCGCGCCCGCCGTGATTGGGCCGTAATTGAACTCTGGGGGGGTCGCAGATGATTGTGGAGGAGGTCCAGCTGCGTGGCGCTTTCAGTCTTCAGTTCCTCCCAGCCCATAATGATGTCAGCACTGTGTTGAGGCGAGTTGAAGACTTAAAGCGCTGCTCAGATTCGTGCCGCAGACGCGAAATGAGGACAAGAAAGGGAAAGAAAAGAAAGCTGTGTTTGACATCAGAGGTCAGACAGGAACGCCTCCCTCCTGCACTGGGAGAAAATGAAGGTTCTGAAAGAGGCTTGGGGGAAATTGTCTCCATTGTGGCTCTTCACGTCTGAGAGAGGAGATTCCAGGTGGGCTTACGCTCTGCAACAGGTGCTAAAACTTCAGCCTTGTGCCTATCCCGCATTTCTGCCTGGTCCAAATGTATAGTAGAAATGTATAGTTCTGGTAGGATCACGGAGTCCTGAAGTTTGCAGTTGAATCAAGGAACCGAAGTTGTCGTCAGAATGGAGGTCGGCAGAAACGCTGCAGTCCCGCGACCTCAGTGAAGCCGAGCGAATTGATGCCTTCCTCTCTTTTACGTTCAAAGGTCTGGAGCTGCAGAGCCACGCGGTAATCCACAGGAAAAACAACCAGAGCATGTTGTGCTGCACCTTCTCTCCTCTTAATCGCCTCGTAATCCCCCTAAGATCACACTGTGGGACCCCCAAAGCTGGGAAGGACCTTTAGTAATCCGTTTTTGACCTTTCTCCAATCCGCCTAAACTCTAATGGGAACTTTTTTATTGAATTCTAGTTTTTATTTACTCTCTCTGCTTTAATTCCATCTCTAATAATCCTTTATTGCACAATGTGACTTCATTTGTTAACAGAAACTGACAATTACCTCCACCCAGACGCTCCTCTTATGGTTCGCTTGCAGGAAAGGTCATGTGAAAGTGCTAACTGTAGCTCCTAATCTATCTATCTGGCCTTTATTATGTAATCTCCCGGAGGTACAGCCCCCTCTTCATCACATTATCAGTGTCTGTTTTCCTTAAAGCCACAAAGACAGGTGAGGATCGGGCCACTCCGGAGCCTGAAGATATGAATCTTTTTACTCATAATCCCTGGTGAGGTCAACTCGACCTCCTCTACCTCCTTTCCTCTTTCCTTCTCCTTCACACGTCGATCCTCTTTGGTTTCGCTGTGGATTTGCTAATGCAGCACAGCCCCACACTAGATTAACAGGGGGTGGGGGTGGATTTCGGGCACCAGAAGATTTAAAACGGCGTGCTGGATTTCAAAGCTGCGTCATTTCCTCGGGGGTAGCAGAAAAATTAATTGGCTGTTATTATGATGAATTGTCAACCGGGCGCTGCGGTATCTCTGGAAGAAAGCGCCGCAAACGGTGTCACGCAGCATTCCTGCCTGATCTGTCGCACCCTGGAGAAATGTAGTAGACTTAAAGTATACGTGTGTGATCAAAGAGTATACTAAGTACACTACGTTTATCCAGGGGGGGCACGCTGCCAGCTGGAGTCCCAACACAGGAGGGAAGACGGATATGAGCGCTGCTGCTACTGTAAAAGATACGTTTGTCTGTCATGCCACACTTCTGCTACTTCCCCCGTTAATACTGCCATCTTCTAGTACTCCCTGTGCACTATTCTAGCACTCCTGGGGGGGGGGTCTATGCCAGTGTTTATACAAATATCTTACTAGTTCACAGGAATTAATATATTAAAAGGTTTTTGACCGAGTGCACTGTTACGACCTAAACCTTTGTGTGTAGTTCTACAGGTGTTTCAGGGCATTCCTAAACTGCTCCACCCCCAAGAGAGACTCCACCGTTAGGACATTTACCCGGATTTCGCTCCGTGCCCTCCGCCAAGACCAGCAGCAGAAGGGGTCAGCCCTGGCGCCGTCCTCCGCCCGCCCCACACCAAACTCCATCCATGAGTCCTCGCTCAAAGGCAGCCACAGCACGCCATCCAACGGCGGGGCTGCTGCTGCCAAGAGCCCCGCCGCCAACCGCTCCAAACCCAAACTGATCCTGGTGGCGCACTACAGGGAGTAAGAAATGTTTACAGGATAGAGAAGGAGCGTGGCGTGGGTCTCAAATTAGGAAACAAATCCTCCTCGTGGTTTTAGGAACAAGCTCTCGGTGGGAGGCTGAAACACAAGCTGGGAAGTTTTAATCATCGTTGCTCCGGGAAGCCGGCAAACTGGGATTGGGAGAAGGCACCACCATCCGACCCACCGGAAACTCAGCCTTCACAGTTAAGCTCAACGCAGAGCTTCGTGGTTAACCTTTGCAAACGCATAAATAGGATGTGAATGCCTCGTTATGCGACTTATGCAACAGCAGTCTTTAATCAGAGAATTGAGTCTGGCTTCTCTTTTTCCGTAAAGAATTTTTTGTGGGTATTTGGTAAAGATCCTTTTTTATTATTTTAATCAGAGGTGTATGCAGGGCAATGCAGTATTTTGTAAGTTCAAGTGTGTAGCTACTGTTAGCAGGATTACTCTATTTTGTGATGATTATTCATCTGAAAAAGGGGAATAAGCCTTTTTTTTCCTGACCTCATTTCCATGCCTGATATTTCAGGAGTTGATACAGAGTATTAAAGATTCATTGAACAGCTTTATGCAATTTAGAACGGAGGAGGATTTTGTCATGTCTTTATTAAGACTTTGTGGTACAGACTTGGCTGTAATGGAAACCAGTAAAGGGGCATTGTCACAGTTTAAGTGTCATTTAGAGATTCCGCTGTGTGGACGTGATGTTTCTCAAGACGCAGCTTTTACTTTGGTGAGTGATTTTGTGTTGTCTCCTAATTGTATTTCCATTTCTTACGTAAAACAAATTAAATCATGTCGCAAACTGATTTGTCAGTCTCAATCCTTTGTATGTAATTAACTTAAAATATGCGTCTGTGTCATCTGGCAGAAATTGGAGCACCCCCCCACCCCACTCCTTTCCCTCTTAGCAATATTCAAATGCGTTGATTAAAGCATGAATTATTAAAGCAGGCATTATTAAAAGGCAGGGAAGCAGATTAGGTTTCTAAATTACAGTATTCATCCCAATGAGAAACAAACTGCAATTGGCATGTCGGAAAATGACAACTGACAACTATGAATTATTAATGAACGGGGACCTGAAACAGGTATGTACACCTACATATGGATGCGAATGTCAATATGGCCACTGAAGGATTTTACATATAGGTTTTCTTCCCGCTGTAGAAGCAGCGTGATTTTTTAAATCGTGAATGGGATCCTCTCCAATTGGTGGCCTACAAAACAGCAAAAAAACCCAAACGGTTGCTTGCAAATTACAACAGATGTTAGTTGCCCTAAGACTGAACACGATGCAGCAGAGTCCGTTAGCTGTTAGACACTACAGCTGTGGCAGATGTTAACAAGTTTCATAATTTGATAATAGCCTAAGGCAGATGTTGGAAAGGCAAATGAAAAACTTAAGCAAACACTGCTGATGCATTTTCGTCAAATGCTGTAACTCCAGCAAAGTCCGAAATCGTAATGGGACCTCATGTACTTTACTTTCTGTCATTTCCAGATAATTTCTCTATTTAAAGACCAACACAGCAGTACAACAAATGTCAACATTGCATGTCAGTCACATACTCTGCAGCTAACAAATAAGGCATGTTATCATTTAAAGTATTAAGCTGTTAAGCTTGCATTACAATATAATGAGTATTGTTGCATGACAGGTTCAGGAAAACCTTCATTCCATTTATGTCTCTGTACTTACAGTTATGAGTGGAGATCTACATGTTCTTTGCCTGCTAAGCTTCTTTCTATTTTTAACCAGCCAGGGAACCGAACTTGTGCAACATTTGTCATAGTAAACCAGACAAAACAATACGGAGTGTTCCTCAAAACATTAGCATAAACATGAATTGTGTAATGGATGGATAGGCAAGTAGGCCAGATCTTCTTTTCTCAACAGTCTTTCACTAAATTAATGTCCTTGAAGTTGTGTGTGTGTGTTTAAATGTGTGCATGAGTCCCTCCTTCAAGGATGCAGCTATAAACAGTGAGCAGTGAACTGGCAATGGTGTTATTTTACACAGACAATGATCATGTAATCAAGGGCAGTAAAGATGGATTTACCACCACCTCAACACATCCAGCAGTAGATCCATTTACTGGAAAGGCCTAATGCACCATGGAAGGTGGCTCGGACTGATTGCGAAGAACATTGCTCCTTGTTAACAAGAGCTCTATTTTTTGGAATATTTTATGAGTGTTTATGTTTATAAATACAGAATTGACCAATTTTTAACACATTTTAGATTCAGCTGCACATTAAACAAGGACACAGCCGCTCAGTTGGTATTTATTGTTACTAAAGGAGATAAAGCCCTTGTTGAGGTATTAGGTTTATCATGGCAATTACACAACATGTGTAGGTTATTCAGAAAAGATGAATGAGCTAATTTGCAGGGTCCCTATCCTCGCCAGACTAATCCTCCTGTCATCTATCCAGTTAAGTTACTCTTAATGGGAGCAATATTGGAAAAAAGTGAGTCACCACTAAATCACTGCATTTTTGAAAACAAACAAATCTGTTTGCTAGTTTTGCTATCGCACATGTTAAACAATGCCTCAACACCATAAAGTGGGTACCTAGCATGCAAAGGCATGATTGCAGCTAGTAGCGTCATTTTTGACAAGGTAACATTAGTCACGTAAAATCGTTACCACCGCCTGGGATCACAATTGTTCGCTGCCAATTGAAAATCCATAAGCTGCTCCGTGGACTGAGAAGAACCTACAATTAAATTATGGTTTGTGTTTTGAAGGACAGAAAATTGATCTGTACAAACTCTCACAGGTAGCAACGATTATGAAGAATAAAAGTGTGTAAAGAAAGTGATGAATGTGGTGTATTGCAAAGAAAGTATAGATCACGTTAGCGACTATGCACCCATTGAATACAAGATGACCTTTGACACTTCAATGAGGGCGTTTATTTAAGTAGATGACAAACATTGCTGCCAGTGTAACCATGCAACACACACAGGCTTTGCAGGCTTTCAGTCCACTGAACTGTCAGTCAATTATTACTAGATAAGCAACACAACCTATTCATTTACCTTTGTACAGTAAATATTTTGCCAGTGATTTATTTTCCCACCTGCATCCATGCACATCAAATGTAGGTTTTGGATTTTAAAAAGATACCATGGTTGGCAGCATCTGGGCTCAAAGGTTCATCCACTGGATGCCTCATTAGACCCAACAGTGTTCGCATTCCCTCCTTTGTGAGTCTCTCAAAATGCCAAACACCCTAACACCTAGCTAATGCATGTCCTCCCTGCATGCAACAGTAGAAAGGGCAGTGAATCATGGAAGGCTTTCCTTTTTCCCCTCTCTCTCATTACCTCATGTAACCTATGCTTGAGTTGACCTTCCACAGGTGGGGATACTAACACATTGCACGCTTGTTGTGCGATGCTTTTACTCCAATGTCATCACATCAGCCTTTTCCAATAAGTTTTTCGGTTCCATCACTTTGATGAAGTTCATCAGTTGCACGTTTGACTGAGATGTCTGAGCAGAAATTCAAGATTGCTTTAGATTTGGTTTAATCTTTTCAGATGTTTCATTGCAACTCCTGTGAGGGGCTGATTGTGACTGAAGTGGCCATGGAAAGTGGGGTATTAGTCTTTGCAGCAATCTTTTGTCTCTGCCTGTCTTTGCTCTTTTGTAGATTCACTAAAGTCAGAAGGTTTTTACTTTTTCCTACATTTATCAAGTTCTAATCATCATCAGTGTCCTCTAAATTCCCTCGAATGATGAGGTTAGAACAGTAATTCAAAATCTTTTTAAAATAATTTCGAACGAGAAAATAAAATATTTCATTGATTTTAGTATTCAGACCTTTACTGAAGCACATTCAGCAACTGTTGTGGTGCCACAAGCTTCATGCATCTGGATTTGTCGAAAGTACTCCACTTTCCCCATGAGACACATT
Source organism: Takifugu flavidus (assembly GCF_003711565.1). Taxonomy (NCBI): domain Eukaryota; kingdom Metazoa; phylum Chordata; class Actinopteri; order Tetraodontiformes; family Tetraodontidae; genus Takifugu; species Takifugu flavidus. Next base: position 2,770,921 of record NC_079536.1, read on the forward strand.
TTAATGTCTCTCCAGCGATGTTAATGGGGTTCCGGTCACCTAGTTGTCTCTCAAACACTCCTGTGTTGTCTTGGTTGTGAGTTAGAGGCGATTATATTGTTGGAAGGAGAACCGTCAGCCCAGTGTGAGGACAGGAGCACTCTGGATCAAACGCCCTCATCAACTCTGACCAGTCTCCCTGACCAGTCTCCCTGTCACAGCTGCTGAGTGGCAGTGACTGGCTTCCTGCCAACAAGATATGTAAAATCAAGGTCGGAATGCTCTAATGTGAAATGAATCTAAATCTTGAAGTTTTGATTCATTTTTGTTTCCTTCGTGGGCAGTTCCGGAATGTGGTTCTTCAAGGTAAAACTGAATTATTTGTGTTTCATTGTTGTTTTTATGTTTAGAGATAGACTAATAGGCTCCCAGTCCAGCCAAATATTCAGTAGCGAGGGCTTGTCTACCAGACCTTGCAAAAGGTGTTGAATTGCCAATCACGACTTCTTTGAACCTTGGAAAACAATTGCCTCCAAACTGGATTAAAAACCGGGGAAGGCGAACACATGCCAGACAGTGTTTAAATATTAACTGTTTTTTTCCTTTTAAACAGACGTGCTCTTAGCGAGGGACGAGCACATTTAGAGTGGCTGGATGATGTATTAGGTGCTCCCTAAAAGGGTGGCAAGATAAACACCACAGCATTGCCAAGACGACAGTGGAAGACAAGGGGCATCGATCACGCCAAGGTTGCCACGAACCCAGCGTAAGCATGGCAACCGCGCCATGCTTCCCTCCGTGGGCCCTCCAGAAACATGGAACGGGACTGGATTAAGAGAGGGATTAACAGTTTTTTTTCTGGGGTTTCACAAGTGGCATTACTTGTCTGGTTTGTGCAGAACTTTTTATTCGGCCTTCGCTCTCCAGTCTTCGTCACCCGTACATGGAACCTCTTCAACGATCCAACTCTGGAATATGTCATTGCCTCCACAGCAAGATCTGGACAGCTATATGCGTCATCCAGAGCCACAAAGAGCTTGTCGTTCTCCAATGCAGCACGTCATGAGCCTTGTTCACATTCTTTACAGATAGGATATTTGCTGTTTACTGGATAAGGGAACCTGGAACACTTAAGTAATATTAATGGTACTCTTGATGACCCTTAATATCTCTTCAGTTTAGATCCCGTACGTGCCACATTTCAAACAACATCAATCCGGAGCGTTGCTTCAGCAGAGTAATGTAGCTACTTTATTTTTTAAGATGGTGAAAGGTCCTTCCCCCCCCCCCCCCCCCCCCCTTGTTGGGTGTCGCCAGCTGATCCCAGTGTGAGGAGTGATCGGAGTAGTCGTGCTGGAAGAGGCGATTTGGTACAGTAAAGCCTGCTGGCGTGTCTCAATCTGGCGTCCACCTCCGCAGGGGCTCACTTGTTTTCTCATCTGTTTTCTCAAAAATATGCTGAGGAGAACTTCAGTTCATGTGTTCTCAGTGTTCCTTATTTTGAATAGGAGGTGGAGACAGAGATATCGGGGCTGGAAATGTCATCCGTGACCTTTTGCGGGGAATTATCTTGGTAATCTGTTCAGTTGTCTGTTGTTACCTTCCTTATCCTGACTTTAAATCTTTGAATCCTGAAAGTCCCGAGAGCCGTTTTGTCTAGCAAAAGAACTTTTCTCCAAGAACGTGGCCGTCTGTTTGCCACCGCTTCCCCAGATGGATTCCTACATTTGTCTGCAGTGACGAAAAAACTGCGGTCAGGTCGTTTGTGTTATGAATTTGTGCTTCATTTAGCATTCGCTAATCTCAGTTTCCTGGAGAGGTTTTAGATGGCTTTCCAATTGTTTGGTTGATAATTAATTCATTTGAGGTTTCCAATGCGGCCAATTTTTTGTAATAATTAACTCCAGGAAATGAAACTCGGTAAAATATAACTTTTTACACATCTTAAGTTTCATAGTTTCATGGAATTGCAGTGTTTTTCACCCTGTGAGATACTACTGATATTAATGACAAAAATAAACAGGAAGGCCAGTTGGACTGTACAAATCTTCAGTGTCATTGACCAAGAACAAAGATATCTGGCTCAAAAAAGGTGACTAGTGAATCATGGAGGTAACTTGTATCCCTTCATATGTGGACTCCTCTGCTGTCTAATCGTGCAGGTCTGGAGTCTGTAAATCTGCCTGAGAAAAATGCTGACACAGGCTTCCTTCAACCTCTCTCTGTAGGGATAACATCCGCGGCTGCCTCTCATGCCCACAAACGTAGCACCGACAGTGTTGTAAAACAAGTCCGGGAATATACAAATGGATCAACATTCCAGAGAGGTGGGAGTAAAAGTTCACTCATAGGTTAGTTTTGGCCTGCGCTGCGGTATATCTGTAAATCAAGCCGCACAGCCCGTTCTTTTATTTGGCAGCACAAATATGGTACCGTGTCACCATCTACCTGTTTTACAGGTCTGAGCACAAGGTGACTGAAACCTCTGGTGAATTCTGCAAGCACTTGTTCTTAAACTAGCATAATTGTTACTTTTCACTCCATTTTTACGCAACCACCTTTTAACCTAAATTGCTGGCACTTAACATGGATAAGATCCAGCTTTTGTTTTGAGGCAACGCTGCATGGTTGGTGTTTTGGTTCCAGTTTGGGCCTTTTATCTAGTTCAGTACAGCATGTTTCAGTCATGAGGGAGAGCAGTGATGTTTAACTGCAGAGTCAGGCTCATTGTTGTGTTTAGTATCCATAAGAATGTCTTAAAACTGACTTTTATTAGGGGATTTTTGATAAACCCTGTTTCTGCCTTTGAATTCATTTATGTGCATTCTTTACAAATATACATAGGGGTACATGTGAATCATTTATCAGCAGAAAACAGCTGTGTGTGTGTGTGTGTGTGTGTGTGTGTGTGTGTGTGTGTGTGTGTGTGTGTGTGTGTGTGTGTGTGTGTGGTGCCTGGGGGTAAAACTGACAGCTGAGATTAACGGCACTTAGATGTGTGATGCAAAATATGGGGCTATATAAGCTTTTTGTTGATTTTTTTCCCGCCTGTTGGTGGGTTTTCCTCACATGCTGCGAGTCTCTTGCTGAATTAATTTGGCTAAAACATTTTAACATTTAGAACGAGTGTAATGAGCATGTTTGTCTAACCAATTCCCCCTGAAATTGTGGCTTATTGACTTGATGAACTAGAACATGTTGGTTTACAGCAAATGGAGTTAAACCATTAAAAGGGAGGCGCACTGTTGAATCAACACATTAAAATCTGTATTTTCAGCTCCTTAAGCCTCAGATTGTTAGTAGAATTCCAGAGATTTGACTTGATATGTTTACTTTCTTTAATTATAAATTGCGGTTTAGTGTCAGATTATGGGAGAGCGAGAGAGAGAGATTCTGTATTTTTACAGTGTAATTGTACTGTTGATATTATATGCACAATTAAAGATAACTTGGAAAGTATGTTGCTTCAGGTTAGATACTAATAATCAATATTTTGTAACTAAAACTGTGATACTAAACTTGGCCAACATTCAGTACATTACCATAAAGTGGAAGTTGCACTTCAGCATCGGCCGTTGGGAGCTTTTATTTGCCGGCGGTGACCTCAGATATTCATGCCTTTTATGATGTTATCAGCAAGCTGATGCGATAAAGGCCGTTACAGAACGAATATCAGATTAAAGAGACACTGATGGGAAGCAAAGCTGAAGAACGCACAGTGACCTAATTTACTTTAATCATTCCGAGGCACTTTCATTCCTAAAAACACAATGCTGGGGTGTTAGTTTGTGCCCCCACTCGTTAAAATCCCACATTCATTCCGCGTTACTGAGGCGACTTCCAGGTAGCACTCATTCACTTTTAAGACTGTTTGGTTATTTACTGACAAGAAATGATAAAAGTCGTCATGGTTTACAGAATAGGCAATTAATGTTCCAAGAAATCCGTTTGTTTCAAAGTCTTTTCATTTATAAGGTCATCATTTGTCAGATTTGACATTTTTAATTTCTGTTATCTCTAAACTCTCTGGCATTTCGGTACCAAGTCTGATGGATTTAATTAATGCAGACGTGAATTTAACTTCTTTTTCTGTAATCGCATGAACAGACCGATTTACAGTTGAGGTGCTTAAACTGTCGGTTGAGGTTTTCCTCTAACCGTCTGAATTGCGAGCTCCCCTCAGGACATCTGAAGGGTTTCTCCTGTCGATCGATAATGTTCAGCCTCCACTCACCCTGACCATCACTCGCGCTGTGTGTTTTTGGCAAAGAGAACCAGCACAGCAAAGGGGTCAGGAGAGGTTAAAGGAGAGGGTCAAAAAAACACTTCTTCAGTTAAACTTGTTTTTTGTGCAACACAGTTCCATTAATGGTCCTGTCTACCCTCCTGAGGCAAATGTGTGTCTAGGGGAGATGGATGAATCTTTGGAATTATGTATGTTTGCACACTTTTATAGTAACGATAGCATGTACAAGAGGGTTGGCAAGACTCAACAACTAGGCACAATCCCAAACCTTTTCCTTGCCTTTGATTTTAGCACGTTTTCCTTATCGATTCCTATAAGTCAATGAAATTCAAAAGCGGCCTTTGAGAGCGTTTTATTAGCACATAAAAAATAACATGGCATAATCCATCACTGACAAAAAGCAACAAATCTTTAAACAAATCTTGAGACGTGTGGAAGCAAAGCTGAGAGTCGGCAAACATTTGAGTGGCTTCGGGGGAGAGCGGTAAGCCAAAGCAACAAGGCAAAAGCAAAAGGTGAAAACACGGCTGGGACACGCGCGGCTGCTGCAGCCTCAAGTAGTGTGCAGATGTTTGTGCATATATTTGCTTATTGGGTCCATAGACTTATGTCCCACATCTGGTCCAGAAAGGATGGACAGTGTGCTGCTCAAGGCAACCAGGGGAAGATAGAGAAACGCATGTGACTGTATTATTGTCCATCTCCATGGATTTGTGTTTTATTTCTTGCGATAGTCATCTGCATAAGATCTGTGCTCCTCTTGCTCGGGGAATTGGTCACCATAACGCCTTAGGATGTCCTGAAGGGTTGGCATACCTTGTGGCTGGTAGGACATGTGAGGTTCTTCCTGGCCACTCTGGTAGGGTTCCGCCTCATACTGGTCCTGCTCTTGTTGTTCTGGCCTTTCAGCTGCTCCCTGGCGATGGTCCTCTTCAGTGTGATGCTCAGGCTTAAGGTTGGCTTTGGCCTGTTCAGGCTCATAGCGGCGCAGGCGGCAATCTGGGTCATACTCGGGGTCGCAGTGGGGGTTGTTAGGCTCCCGGACTCCATTGCGGGTGCCATCAGCATTCAGGTGTGGCTCATAGGCTTCAGCAGGGTAGGGAATGCGGCGATGAGCTCCAGAACGTGGCTCAGTGGGCTTCACAGGGAAGCACTCGCGATCATAACCAATGAAGCAGTCATAGCCTTCCTTGGTTTTACCTGGAGGACCCAGAGGATGGCGCGCCTCCTGTGCGGGTTCTTCATAACTGGAGAAGGGGTTTTGCTGCCACGGGGTGGAAGGACGCTGGCGATGCAAGGTACCTGCTGCTTCGCGGATTGCAGAGAAAGGATCGTTGGGGTTGGACTCTGGAGTTCCCTCCATACGTGGAGCATAAGGGTCATTCACCTGAGCATGAGCCATGAATCGACGCAAGATGGCATATGGGTCATTTGCTGGGGGAGAAGCCGGGGCACTAGCCTGGCGGTACATGGAATAGGGGTCATTAGTTGAAGAAGAATCTGGAACACTAGCCTGACGGTACATGGCGTAGGGATCATTGACATTAGGAGAAGCTGCGGAAATGACCTGGCGATACATGGCGTAGGGGTCATTAGCTGAAGCAGAATCTGGAGTACTAGCCTGGCGGTACATGGCATAGGGGTCATTAGCTGGAGAATCTTGTGCACTAGCCTGGCGGTACATAGCGTACGGGTCATTAGTTGGAGAATCTGGAACGCTAGTCTGGCGGTACATAGCGTAGGGATCAGCTATCCTGTTTGCATTAGCATAAGCATCTCTAAACATGGCATAGGGGTCATTGTGCTGCTCCCCTGCTGGAGGGGCAACGCGAAGGGCGGCAGCCTCATCACTTTCCTTGTTTTTGTAAGCTTCTGGGGGAGTGGCAAATTTGGTAGCAGTGAGGGGGTTACAGCCATCCTCAAAAAGAGGGTTGCAGGATCCGGGGCCAGCTTGGGCAGGGGGGTTGGGGGCACGCTGTGCCTGAAGGAACACATAAGAAACATAAAATCATGAATAACGCACATTTGCATTAAAACTAATTCTGTTAAATAGCGGCAAAAGTGATTTTTGATAAAGCATACCACGAGGGAGGCAGCGTAGGCACACATTGGGTCCCGGATTGGATCACAGTTGGGATACTGCAGGTACAAACCAGAGGGGGCTTTCTGGACCAATTGGGGTTTACAGTCAGGGTCTTTCTTTGGGTCACATCCGAGGTGGGCGTAGGAAGGCAGTGATCCGGCAGATGATTTATACCCATAAGCAGCTCTCAGATGATACTGCAGGCACTCCACGTCATCAGAAGCACAGATGCGCAGCAGCTCAGCCTTCTGCTCCTGGAGAACATAAAACACAGTTCTTGGTCACTTTCAGAGTTAGTTGCGTACAAGTCAAGGATAAGGTTACAGGTTAGGGTTAAAGCATACCTTTGACAGGAAAGGCACCAAGGATGGAGAATAGTAGTAGTACCCAGATTGAGGGGCAGGGGCCTTTTTTACTGGTGCTGGAGCAGGGGCAGTTGCGGCAGCTGGGAGAACTAAGGGCAAGTATGGGCTCTTGCCTTGGACCAAAGCAGCATACAGACAGTAGGCATCTTTAGTGGGGTCACAGGTTTTTACTGGCGCAGGCTTAGGGGGCTCTGGCTTGTTTTTGGGCCTGTTGGTTTGGGAAGCAACACAATTGGGGTCTTCTGAATCGGCACAAGACTTGTAGATGTCCCCCAGGTGGCGCAAGTACGCCTTGTAGGAGCGACGTGCTTCGACGCGGTTCTTGTTCTGGAGGTAGGCCAGGTAGATGCGGTCCATCTCTTCAACCTGGAAGTTAAGTTGGTTTAACCAGATAAAATTACTGTGGGCGGGATCTTAGTTCCATAGCTCCACCTCCTGGGTTTCTACTGCACAGCTAGTTTGAGGTTTGTTCCTTGTTCCTACTTACCGCCTCCTGGTTGCCATTGTCGGTAAAGTACTTGTACCATGCCCAGAAGTCAGAGTGCTGCTTGTACCAGCTGATATTCCTGCGGTTCCGGATCAGCCTTCTGTGGGACTCTGCCACCGCTGACCTCTCACGGATGCTTTCACCAGCTTCAGGCCAAAAACAGAAATGTCACTACTAACAAAGGTAAACTTGGTGATGTCACAACGACCTTTTCCCATTGATAAAGGAAAAAGTCATTCCCTGCTTGCAAGATAGGCTGTAGTTTTGCTAATTGCTACACTAATGCGGTGCTTGGATGGAAATCACACTTACCGTCTCTTTTTTTCTTCTGGCTAATTGGTCCAGCGGACAAGAATGCTGAGAATGAAGAAAAGGAAAAATGCCATCATAATCAGCCGCCTGATTTTTGACCTTTTCAAACACATTTTAGCCTGTTCCCGGTAGCTCCTGGTGCATTCTTGCAAAAGGATGCCTAAATATGGGCGTCTATCATCGGGCTACAACAATAAAGACCTTGACATTCCTGGAAAACCCCGTTTTGTTTTCCGTTGATATTGGCCACGTTGCTAGTTGTTTAGCATCACCTGCCCGTCATTAAAGACATTCATGTAATCTTTAATTTACCATATCAGAACGCATCAGTACAATGTTTGAAACCATGACCTTGAAGCTTCCTTATAGGAACGTATGGCTCATTTAGTCAAACTGGGGCTAGTTACCCGTTTGAAGTGCTTTGTAGATTTTATTGGCCAGCCCATAACGCCAAGCCTCACGCTGCGCCCTCAGAGCGCCGTGAACACTAATACGTACACATATTTGGGCGCTGCGTGACCCCGACTCCCGCCGCCTTTCATCTCTGCGGGGAAAGGGTGTTAAAGCCTTACAGGAGATGAGAAGAGGAGAAACAGATGACGGGTTTAAAAGGGAGGAATCCAGAGGGGATTCTCAAGGGTCGGCAGGAGTGTGACCAGGAGAAGGAAAAACAACACTGCGCCGTCCTTATTAAGCCATCAAAGCTTATCAGGACAGGAGACTGACGTGACGTGTGGTCACAGGCACGAACGAGCAGATAAATCAGACAGAAATGAAGGTAACCTGAGGTGATGGAGTGATGAGGAGGAGGAGGAGGAGGAGGAGGAGGGTGGGCTAAATGATACCGTCTCTGTATCCGCTCTGCTGTTTTTATGAGCCTCTAAAAGAAGCTGGCGGGCACATCTGGAAACATCCCGCTGTACAGGAGGAGGGGGAGATGCTGACAGGTACTAATTTCTTACAGAAGCAGAAATGATCGAAGGACGTTAGGCCACGCCCACTTTTTTAACGATTTTACCCATCACGCAATGCTTAGAGACGTTTGACTGTAGTTGTTCTCCTGGTCACCGTAGCAGTGATTTATTTATTTGTTTTTAAGATTTCTTAAATATTTCGAAAGAAAACGGAATGTACAACCGTGTGTTGTCACGGCAACGAGGCCCAGGCATTACAAGGGACAGAAACTTCGTACTGGAATTCTAATTCCACATTAAGAAACCTCGTAACTCAAGTTCGGAGGTGGACTCGGAGATTTTTGAGGGTTTGGATGCTGATTCTTTTTCTCCGCGATCGGTTCATTTTGGAATTACCGGAGAAATAATATAGACTTCGAAATATCGTTAAATCCCTTTACATCAACCTGAGGCGCACGCACAAACACTCCCGCGTATTGTTGGTGATGCTGCAGGAGTTTAGGCTGGTTTTTTGGGGCAGGTATTTTTCTTTTTTACTTCTGCTGCATTTATATTCCAGCTCGTACGTTTAAACAGCTGCTGGGCGCGATGTTTAACTGGGGATTAACCAGTGAATGTTTCATAATTTCAAGGCTGAGACGCTCATTACTGGACTCACCAGGCAATAGCATCATTACCACTACCGCCGTCACGACCACACCGGCGAAACTCGTCCTCCTCCTCGCAGCCATGGTTTCAGCTCCTTTTCTGTTCCGAAAAAATAAAAACGTCAGAAAGTCACGTTAGTTTTCCAGTCACACACGAGAAGCTGCTGAAATGAACCCCGTGGGTTGAACTCTGATCCGGAGGCCTCGAACACGTCCCTGCGAGGACCCCGGCCGAGCCGACGCCGACCCTCCGACACGACCAGGTGTTCCTGAACCTGGAAGCCCGGGAAGCCCCTGGAGTGCGGATGCAGGCCCTCCTCTTACCTGTTCTCCGTGTGCAGATCCAGATGAGAGCCCAGTCCCTGCTGCCGTTCTGACTGACTGTTCCTGCCGGGGGGATCGGGTGTGGGTTTTAAACGTGCGACAGGCGTTCATTAACAGCCCTGCAGAAACACAAACAGGGCCTGTCTGAGGGGGGGGGGGGGTCCGCCCCTAACAAGACACCTGAGTGGTCGAGTCCCCAGAGTCTGAGCCAATCAGAAGAGCTGTAATTAAGGGCTGGAGTCAGCGGGGCTGGTTGGATGGGGGTGTCCTACCAGTAATCATCAGTTTACCTCGTGCCCCCCCCCAGACAAACTCAACTGGGACTTTCTTTAGTTTTGGGTTTTAGACTTATTTGCCTTTGCCTCTTTTCGCCCCACCGTTCCTTTGATCCCTTTGATCCCTTGCCCCGCCCTAAAGTGCCGCGCCAACAAGCGTCCAATCGCCACCGTCAGAATAAACATTTCAAACTCTGCTCGTCGGTCACGTAAAACTGTCGACGAACTCGCTAATTGAAACTGTCGACACTTTTCTCCTCCTTCGTCTTTTTACTCCACCGACACACAAAAGCAGCGTTTTCTGAAGACGGAGCAGCACGGGGACGTTTATTAAAACGCTTGATCTTCCTGTGGAGATTAAAAATCAGGTCCATTTACAAATACATTAACTTGACATGAGCCTCTGCAGTAGCGGATTCAAACAGCAACCAAGAAAACATCAGGAAACAATGAAGAGGTGCCACATAGGCAACTTTCACAGGGCTAAACCACCCACCCTCAGACACCCCCACCCACCCTCAGACACCCCCACCCACCACACGCTCAAACAGCTGCTCTGCACATGAAGAATTTGTTAATCTACAGTTTCCTCCTCACTTTAACTGTGCTTGGGCATGTTGCAGGACGCACATGCTCAGTGTGTGTGTGTGTGTGTGTGTGTGTGTGAGTGGGAGATGCCGCATCAGCACATCTGACCTGTGATTTTCCTTTATGACACAGCGGTCTTATGAAATTCCTCCGCAGGGGAGGACTTAATTGGCGTTTTTAGTATAAATGTTTCATCGTTCGGGCCACAAGTGAATCCAAGTGCTGAATATTCTTCTGTTTGTCTTGATGCGTTTTGCTTTCCCGGGACTTTACGGTTCCGTTTGCAACGGATCACCTGGGCCAGCGTTGGAGGGGCGATGCTCGCTGTTCGCTGTCGGGGTGCGAAGAAATTAAACTGACACAAACAAGTGACAGTTGGAAAAAGTTGCACTTCAGCTTTAAGGGTGTTAAAAGTACTTTTTTGACTCTGTGTCACCAAAGAGCCTGAAAGTGCTCATTTTCCCTGATGCCTCCTCCTCCTTTTTACAGCTGCCGCCTGAATAAAATGCTTCATTTGCTCTGTAATTATTATTTTTTTTACCATTTCCACATTTTTCAGCTGTGGTCAGGTCCCATCGCGTCCTCACTGGGCTCGTGTTAGTGATGTATCTCGTATGTAATTAACATTTGCCAACAGGTGTTTCGCGGAGCTCGCAAACCTGCAATCCGGGACAGGAGCAGATTCGAACACGACAGCGGCAAAACCTCAGTCCTAATTTTCTCCACAGCTGGAATGTGAGGGATTCTCAGAATCTGCAGACACCTGGTTCATCCTGACGGTCATTTTCTTTGTAAAAACAAACCTTTATTTCAGTACAATATAACATTAAAACACAATTTTCATTTCTCTTATAAACAGACTGTCGTCACTGCAGGTCGTCGTCATCGAACAAATCCTCGAAATCTGCAGGTAGAGAGCAAAAAACCAAGGCAGAAGGGTTATAATGTGGATTTCAGAGTACTTTATTTGCATATTCTACCATAAAAAACATCCAGAGACCCCACTAAAAGAGTTAACCACCATCGAAAACTGTTTTCGCACTTTTAAATGATCATTTAAGCACATTTGCACTTGTTTTGGCTCCCAGAAACTCCCACTGTGGATGAATGGTCCAATCAAAAACAATTAGTAATAATCTGCCCAAACATGCTAATGAATCGCTAACAGGAGACAGTTTATCTCCCCTGGTTACCCATAACACCGCAACACCAAACAACCGAAGGGTGAAGGAACCATCTGAGACATATTAGAGGTCAAAGGAATCAAAGAGCCGATCGCACCCGTCTGGATTTCAGTACAAGCGACGGCAGGTTGTCACGGAGTCCCATTAGCGTCGTACACGGGAACATGGCGACAGCGAAACCCATTCGGGTCAGTTGTGCTGTATGTGAGAATAACAGTGACCTTAAAGTAGAGCGGTATGTTCATTAACGTGAAGGGCTCTCGGGGAGCAGCCAAAGGTATGAGGTGCTGTACGCCAGCCAAGAGGGCCTGTGCGTGTGTGTGTGTGTGTGGGCGTGTGTGTGTGTTTAAAGCAGCTAACTGGCGAGGTTCCCCGCTGGGTTTCAGTCTGACAGCAGCTATAAACCTACTTTACCATCCTCCTCTCCACTCTTCTCCCCCCCCTTTTAACAATCAGCTCTTTTCTTTCTAGGTCATGTGCCACTGCAAAAAACTGTTTTTGCCCACAGTTGATGCTGCCAGACAGAAAACAGATTAGCTCGTTTGTAAGGGAGAGAGAACGTGTGCATTATTTCTCCACACATCTCGGCTGTTAAGGGTGATTTCATTCACACTTTGGGTGTTGGTACAGCCAAGAGTTTTAGCCCCATGTATCTGTCATTAAATCTCACTGGTTATCTGAATAAACTAATTGATTTAATACACAGTTAAGTCCAAAGGTGCATAGAATCTATTGTGAATGGTTTCATTTTGAATGATAAAGGCCGATGAGGGGATATTGTTACTTTGCATCGGTGTATATGATTATAGTTTGACTGTAACATGAACTGGCTGCAGTTGTTGGAGGGTGTAGAGTGGATCAGGCTGTTGTTTACCGTTGAAGAAGTCAGAGTGGACCGCTTTTTCATTGGCTGCCAGGTCCATCAGCAGCCCGCTGCTGCCCCCTGCCTGCGACACACGGTGGTGCAGACACTTTAGTGGGATTACCCTTCACTGGCGTTTCAAAACAATTCGATTAAACAGCAATAGGAGGTTGAAGGGCAACTCAAATTTAGCTTCGAATAAATGCACCCACCTTAAAATCATGTTCGCATTTTAAGATTTAGCGAAATACCACAAAGAGGTTATTCATCTGGCAGGATGCGTGATTAAAGAAGAGAGCTGTAGTTACGAATGGTTCTTAAAAATACATCATCTTAAACCCGACAGAGGTTGAACGTTGATTTAGCAACTTGACCAAGTTGACCCTGGACGAAACTTATTTAGCTAGCATTAGCGTTTGTTCTGAATGATTAAAGTTAGTATTTCGCTCCGAACCCACCTCATCCAGATCCACATACGGTCCGGCGCCTTCGGGGAACATCTCATCCACCGCTGGTTTCATTATTAACTTTAAATCGCTTGACTTTAACAGAGGATGTTTCTATTGTTGTTCTCAGCCCTGTCAGTTTCTTTTCACGCCGGATATATTTAGAGTGCCAGCGTGCAACACTGAAATGGGCTCGGCTACTCCGACAAGCTGGAGACATTTGGTCCGCTTTTAAAAACGTGACTTTACACTTTCGAACGTGAAATTGTGTTACTACGATCATTTTAATGTCTACCTTTTGGTTGACGTCAGACATGTTTTGTTATTTTAATTGAAAATCAACTCTTGATAACTTAAATGAGACCTTAAATCATTACACATTTGACCTTTTTTAAAACTTATTTATGTGACCAAAGATATTAAAAAGGGTTACAACATTTAAGCTGGCATGCTACTTTTCTGCACTATAAGCTGGTCTACATTCACTCTAATTATTGTAATGTAATATATTTTTTAGTCATAATAACAAATGCTCCCTCCTTGATCTCCGCGTCTTCCTTCTATTCCAGCGTTCTTCTTCATGTTCCCCGAGGCTCAGTGTTCGTGCCCCTCGTTGGTCTCGTATCCCAGCGTGTCTCCGAGGTGCTGGTGGGCGTAGAAGGCTCGGGCCAGCTCATTGATGTGGTTGTAGGCGCCGATGGACCTGAAGTATTCAATGTAGTTCCAGAAGTCAGAGGTGGAGTAGGGCCAGTAGGGAACTGCTGGAGGCTCATCATAAGGTACTACAAGACAAGTAGAGACAGACCGTTTCTGCTTTTGTTACTATTACAATAAGAAAAAGGAACAAACCCATTCATTAAACATGCTATTAACATGTAATATGCTGGGTTGTGAGTTGGTCAGATATGAGTGTTTGGTGGTAAATGTGAGCAGTACCTCCTTCTGGAATGACTCTGGCCTCTGTGAGGAGAGAGAGAGAGAGAAATTCACATTCCAGAGCATTCCCAGATTTCTACAGTACAAAGGCGGGATTCACATGTGGGGAGCTGAGCGTTTTCTCAGAGGAGTGCAGAATACCTGCTCCTTCCTTAAATATTCACACACACACACACACACACACACACACACTCACACACACACTGTCATCTTTGTGCTCGTGCAGTCAACAGACGCAGCACAGCCACCTCAGAATCATGGTTTTATTCAGCTTCATCGTGTCAAATCCTGAAGTTTTGACCGACGTCGGGAGAAGAGTCACTCACCGCTCAGACAGGCGCAGAGACAGAGGACGGCACCGAGCACCAGCAACAGCTTCATCTTCCTGAGGGGCAAAAACACCACCGCACATCAACAAGCGAAGAAAAGAATCAGTTCGTGAGCGAATAAATAACAATAAAAACCCGCCGACGGTTCACCTGCGAACGTTTCCGCACAGCGTCGCTTCTGTTCTGTTGGTCGACTGAAGTCTGAGGGACTCGGAGGAGGACGGACCCCAGCACACACTTCCCCCCCCCCCCCCCCACACACACACACACCTCCTTTAGGCTGAGTTTGCAGGAGTGGTGACTAAACTTAACCCGTGCACGCTTTGTCGAACCACATGTGCGCTACATGGCATCGCCACTAGGGGGCGCACCTCCAGGCTATGGACAGAAAATACTGACCACTATTTCAAAGTCAAAACTTTATTAACCCGATAAATACATGACAAAAGAACGACCCGGCGAGTACAGCTTCAATATACGCACACCTCTTCGCAACAAAAGGGGGTTTATATGTGAGGAACTATAAAAAGATGGACTCTGCCGTCTTCTCCGTGAGGCCCTAGTCATCCTTGCAGCCCGTCTGGTCCGTGGCCTTCATCCTGTACAGGTCGATTCCCTCTCCTGTCAGCAGCTCTTTGGCGTAATACACGGTCTCCGCCGGCAGGAACCGCGACCGCCCGAGGATCCAGGCGAACTCCACGTGGAAGAGGCGGATGATGTCGGTGCAGGAGTAGACGACGGCCACGTTGGTGTAGTCAGTGGTCAGAACCCAGTAGGGGCTGTAGGGGGTAACTGGGGGCGGGGGAGACCCAATATAGGAGCAGTAGATGCACAGAACACATAGAAGGAGACGTCCTACTTACAGTAGGAGAAGCTGACGCCGAGCTTGGCAGATTCTCTGGCGTCCGGAACCACCGCCGTCCCTTCGGCGTATCTGATCTTGTCTTTACTGAGAGAGACAGCGCAGCTTTATAAGAACGGCCAAAAGTCGATATTCCGGTCGCTGTACGTTCCCGACGACACCTTTGGCTACACAAAAGTGTCGGATGGCAGATTCACAAAGGCCCACGCTGCTTAACGCCTGCCACGATGAATCCTATCTTGCGATCTTCCATCGTTATCTTCAGTACGACGTTAGCTAGCCACGAATTATCTTTGCTGTGACATTTTAGTGACGTGACAATAGAAGAGATCATTGTTTACTCACTAGAACTGAGAGTTCAGCACTCGGATGGTTCCGTCCTTCCTTAGGGAGTAGTTAGCCTCGATGCACTTTCCTCGCGCAAACGAGGTGGGGAGCTTGGCGATCTCGTACCACCTGCCCAGGTACTGTTCACGAGACGGCATCGTCAGTATCACGAAGACCCGCTCAGGCTTCATCGGAATCTACCTTCTCGAGGTTGAAGCCGGGCTGGATCTTCGGGGTTGGACAGGGACCCCAGTGGTAGGTCTGAGCCGACACCAGGGGGAGAACCAGGAGAAGGTAGAGGGCGGCCATTGCTCCTTCGGGAGGAGGAACCAGTGGAGACGACAAAAGATCCCTTCGAAAGTCAAATGCCTGCAGGACAGCGGCGGCAGCACGTTAGCGTTAGCAAAAGGCCGTAGCGTCTGTACGTGATGACAACTTCCGTATGAAAACTGGTGCGATCATCCCGAGCATCCCTAAAAGAATGTCTCACAATGATCCCCTTTATGGGATGTCTGTTGCCAGTCAGTGGTTGCCCGGCTGCTCCTCCTGAATTAGCCTACGTGTTTATCCCGGATGGTAACCATGAACACGCAGCTCTCACCACCGTCCCCAGACGGGAACGCGCTCCTGTTGCTGTTATGGGGAGCTGAGAACCTCACCTGTTTTGTGTCCCTTCACGTGTTGCCACACCTGTTGTTCTGGTTTTGTAACACAATATACGTAACCACTCAGTGTTGCCTAACTACATTCGTTTCTAGTTTTTACTCTTTTCCCGCGACGTTGATTAAATTGCGATTGTTTGTGCTGTCTGGCCGATGCGTCTGTTTGTTTGTTTGTAGTGGAATTTAGTACATGCAGGTGACCCTGAGATACACCTGTTTCCAAATAAAATCAGTTCTTCCTTTATAATCGCCGTAAAAGTGCCATAAAAGTTTGCCTCTTTGGTTCATTTTCCCATAATCCATTTCTCTTACCTCAGGTGTTAAGACGCCAGGCCCCGGTACGTCGCGCGCTCACCTGCCGCAGCTGCTGGTCCTCCGTCTCGCGCTCCTCAGACTGACTGCCACGGGCGGTTACGTCACAACCGCGGCACGAGAAGGCTCGTTATCCGAATTGCAATCACGCGCACATTCCCAGGTCGTGACAATGCGGGCGCTGTCAGGTCAGTTCATCGAGAAAACTCACGCATTCATCATTGTTCCACCACATTTGTAGTCGTGTTTTTACCTTTAAGGCCATTCCGTTCTGTTTTAAGTGTTTCTCTTACATCTTAAACCGTCGACGATAACTTTATTTTGCGTGTCGTAGAACACGGGTTAGAACTCCACCTAAAAATAATTGGTTTTGTGATTAATTGAAAAAAGTCAGTGTCGATATTTGACCACTGGATGGCGCCATAGCCAAAGGTGCTCAGTTTGAGAGTTGTTGCGCAACAAATCATTCATGTAAAAAAAAAAATTGCGTTAAATTTCTACACTGTGGGACTCAAATCGCTGTGATCAGTGTTTATTTTTGAAGCATAATCTTTATTCTTTAATCGCCAGATGTGGCGCAGTCCGAGCCATTATACTGTCAGTTTCATAATATGAACGCTAGATGGCGACAAAACAGGATATAATAATAGGGAGGAGCCTACGTGCAGGCCCCGCCCACATCTTGGAAGCATGGCTTTGCAAAGGACAGTAAAGATTTATCAGTTTTTAAAAAATCTTATGATTAGGTCATTTTTATTTTTTTGTGTCTTTGCTCAGTTAATTTTAGATATTCGCTAATTAATTTCACTTTGTTGACCGTCTGATGTTGAGCAAGTTAACGTACTCATTGTCTAATATTGTATTTCTTTATATTAATACACAGCACTTACAAATCTATGAGTCAAATGAATCGTGGCCTGTTCCATCGAGACATGACATTAAACAAGACCCTGACTTCATCAAAATGATGTATTTAGACATTTTAATCTTAAATACTAGAGTGAATTGTGCGGGAAAAAAACAATGAGGGAAAGACAAAGGCAGGAGGTTCTAATAAAGATGCTTTATTTCCAGTGTTTGAGGGCTTTTCACCCGTGTTTTTACACAGGTCAGACGTTCACTGTCACTGTCAACATCGTCTTGTGCAGGTTCAGAGAACTTTGTTGTGTATTTTCTCCCAGTTAAAGGAGCCGTGACCATTTTACTGCACTTGAAAAATCACAGAGGGAGGAAAAGAAAGTGGGAGTAAAAGTGACGAACATAAACAACGAATTCTGTGAAACTGTTCCAATATTGGACTTGAAACGGAACCCCCCCCCCCCCCACAAAAACGCAACTCCTGGAATGGATATGAGGTCATCTCCTAAAAACGGTTATAAAATTTCTCCTTTGACAACTGTAGAAAAACAAAAAAAATACAGAGGCACTTTTCAGTTCTTCAGATAAAAACATATAAACTCACTTTTTGGAATAAAACAGGAGAAATCTGGGAAATAAAACCTACTGTACCAATCGTCGCAAACATCGCATCAGCATTTCATTAGTTTTCAGTCCTTTTTTTTTTTGGATAAAACTTTATTGATCCTCCAGTCAGTCAAGCTAATATCTGGCTGTTGTCGATGTACAGTACCATGAAAACAAACATTCCCACAGCACCCAGCGCAGAAAGCAGCCATCCCATACATCCGCAGACTTCAAGTACAGGCGACACAAACTCACACGTGTTTTTAAAGTCCAAGAAAGAGCGATACATTCTTCATCAGAGGAAGAGCGGACGCGCTCAGGTTCCTCCTGCTTTCATCACCGACCGCTCACTCCTCCGTCTGTTCCGCTTCCCTTCACACACGAACGTCTCGTCGGTCTTATTTTGGAAGAAAAGGGGGTCTATACACAGTATTTACAGTAGATACATTTATTATATTTGTAGAAAAAATATTGTGCAGTAACCATTCGTACGTTTTATGCTTTCATTCGTCCGCCAGACGTGCAGGAGGAGACGTTTCACAGATACTGGTAAAACCTGGAGCGGACCACTTGTGCCCCGGACAGTTTGTGCGGATGAGGGTCGACCCCGAGGTTGCCTTTGTTTTTACTCTGCAGTCCGCCGCCATTGACGTGTTCCCCCGGTAGCGGCTGCGTGTTGGGGGGCGCAGGACTCCGTGGTCCCTCCGCTGTGGCGTCCTGGTTCTCTTGATGGTCGTCCTCGGGAACGGCTCTGGGCGCCACCTCTACGCTGGAGACCGAGTCCCTGCAGCGGTCCCTGGAGATCCAGTCCCGGATGGAGAAGTCCTGGGAGGAACACCGGGGCTTGAGGCGGTCCAGCGCCGACAGCTCGGCTGCCTGGTCCACGCCGCCCTGCTCCCGCCAGTCGTTGATGATCGCCAACTCCGCAAAGTCCCGCTGGCCCCCCATCGTGTGCCTCCGCCGGATGCTTTTCTTCTTCCCGCGAGCGTCCGGAGTCCGATTCTTCTGGGTGAACATGTCATCGGCGGACGTGCGGAGCCTGAATTTGAGCCGCTCGGTGATCTTAAGGTGCCAGGCTGCGTCGTGACGCTCGGGCTCGCTGCGCGGGGACGAGCTCACGCTGCTCGCGGGCCGCCCCTTCTTGATAACCCCCAGGACCCGGGACAGCCGCGTGGAGGACTCCTTGGCCTCGTTGCCCTCTCTGCCCCCGGTCAGACCCTCCACCGAGGATTCGCTGTCTGTTTTCTGTCTCAGGGACCACCGTCTGGAGAGGGTGTCGCACTCGATCATCCTCTGCGTCGGGAAAAGGCGCCGGGCTTCCAGCTTCCCGGCGGTGCCCCCCTGCGCTTCTCCTCGTAGTTCGCTCTTCTCCAGGCTCTGCCCCGAACGAGGGGTGGAATGGCTGTTTCCGCCGTCGGGGGCGAAAACCGGGAAGTCGCTTTCGCTGTCCGTCTCCATGGGCCGTCCCTCGCTAATGAGCTCGCTGCGTTCGTCGTCCGCCTCCTCCCCGCCGTGCAGCTCTGGGCTGAGCGCGCCGGACTCCGCCCCCGTCAAGAATGTGATGGAGGAGGTGGTGGAGTAGTCGGAGGTGATGGAGCTCACTTCTGCCCCGGCAGATCCCCCTGAGCCCGGGACCGCTCCAGCAGGGAGGTCAGCGGACATTCCTGCGCTCCACTTTTTGGGTCTTGAGCGCGGCACCGACGCTCCAGAGCTCATGGTCCCCAGATCGGACGTGTTCTCGTCAAACTGAGACGGTGGATCTGAGGAGGAGGACTTCCCCTGAGGGACCGACTGGTAGATATTTGGGGAGGGGCAAGGCGAAGGGTGTCTGGGCGGTGTCGTGCCCTTCAGGAAAATGGACTTTCGATGTTCTCTCTTGGCTTTAGGAGCGAGTTCCACGGTTTTTCCATTCTCCTTCCTCTCTTCAGCTCGTGCCGGCAGTGTCGTTTTGGGACCGAGCCGACTCTGAGCTTCTGTCTGGAGGAGGTGGTGGGCGTTGGCCTTCTGACCTGGGATCTCCTTCTTGAGGAACACAGAGTCCAGATCGTCGTCCGAGCTGCTGGGCTGCGGTTTCTCCTTCGACTTCCTTCTCTTGCGGCTGGCTGCCGCAAATATGGAGGAGACCAGGAGGTCTCGGGTGCACGGATCCTTCGCCGAACCCCAGGAACCCTGCAGACGAGACCAGAGGTTCCAAAAATAAGCATCAACAGAGCCGACAGGTGGCAAAAGGGACGACACAATCAAACACTCGCCTTTGATTTAGCAGAGTCGCTAGTGGGTGAATCTGTGGGGAAAAGAGAGGAGGACATTAGAGGGTAGCTTTACCACACGGTGGGACAATGAGGTGAGAAGAGAACCAGGAGAGGAGGACCATGAAGTGAAGGGTGAGGAACAGCGAGCAGACAACAGGCCATGCTTCACAGACGGACGAGCTCTACTTTACACTCAGCTCCGACGTTCTTTCTCCAACCTCCACAGCCGAACAACGCGTCCGTGCGACCCGTTCGGAGTGCAACCACGGCAACAAGACAGGAACAGGAGAGTGGACCATGCAACAGATGGTGAGTCGATGTGGTCGGACCAGAAGGGATGGAGATGCGGTCATCCATGAATCAGAAGGTTGGGCACTTTCGGCTGTGCCGATCAATTGAGGTGCTTCATTTTTTTACTGAATTTTTAGAAAATCAGGCCCAACCTCACTCTGGAATAAAACATGACATGTTTTGGATGTGACACGACGAAGCGACATGAGGTGCAACAGTGGAACGATGAAGACGCAAGTATGGAGAGGAAAAATAACAAAAAAAAAATCAAAAGAGAGAAGTGACGGGGGTCACAGAGGGGCTAGCTATATGGAACGAGACGACACTGCGTGAGAAAAAGAGCGTCGGCAAGGAAAACCTGGAGTCGGTCCTCACCTGCTCTGTAATCACAACTACCCTCCGGTGTTCCGGGCTAAAATTTGTGTGTGTGGCATAGCCGAGCCCCCCTATACACCCCCTACGGCACAGGTGATGGCACAATACGCAGGTGCACACTGACTGGTGACATAGAAACCATACCATGCCGTCTCTCCTGCAGAGGAAGCTTGTGAGACAGTGAGGAGAGACAGCGGAGAGCCTTTCAATAAGCAGCGCCAGCCTCTGACAGGTATGCTCTGACAAACCTCCAAGCGGGCGTCGTACAGTACCGTGCAGCCGCTCCGCCTCCCATTTCCCCCACGCGCGTTCTCTCGTTTGCTTTTCACGCGCTTCTCTTTGGCTTTAAAACAACTGTGGGTTCCTGCAGACTAGGCAGCTACACTGCGGGCAACAATCCTCCTTCTTCCTACAGTTCCAGCTGTCCATCACAGACATTATAGAGTCCATCAGTGCCAGCACGGTCCGATAGACTCCTCCCACTTGGCCTGTGTCAAGATCAGTATGTGTGAATGCTGGGAAAGCCTTTAGGACACCCGACAGAGCCTCACTAGAGACAGAGGAATCAGAGGTCGCCCGGCGCTGTAAAAAAACATCTACTGTCGTGGAAAGAACGTATTAGTGCAACAGCAGGCAGATTACAGGGGGGGGGCAGCGAAGGGAAAAACAGAAAAGGGTTGTAAAAGAAAGAAAAGGACATTTACGTCTGTTAATCCTGAGGGGGGGGGGGACTCTTAAAGCAAATGTAGAAGCAGCTACAATTTATTGCATCATTTCTAAGCCCAGGGATGCAATAAAATTGTTCCCTGAAACCCACATCGGCATTTAAACAGGAAATTAAAGCTAAACTGGGATTTAATCGCAGTCTAACAATAATCAGATTTACACATTTAACTCCTTCAAGGTCGTTCTATTAGATGATGTTTGCTCACTTTACGAATTTTATATTTTCCCCTTAGAGAACCTCATGCACACTAGACGAGCTCTGCTATGCCGTTGTAGATTTGTTAGATTTTTTAAAAATCTGCTGCCAAGAGCCACCAAAAACGAAAGGAAAAGCAGCAACACTAGTCGGGAGTTGGCCAACCAATCACAGCGAAGGGGGCTCAAAGCGCTGCAGCACCCGGCGTTACCTGACACTTCACCCTGCGACGTCCCCGTACGGCCGATGTTGGTCAACAGGTGATCGATGTTGGGCACGGGCTGGGACTCCACGGCGCTCTCTTCCCGGGACACGGTCTGGTGGGACCAGAGGGTCGACACAAACAGTCAGAGACGGTTTTAGTCAGTTAACTCAAGCAAATGATCCGGAGCCGGACCCACCACAGGTTCTCCGTTCCCCTCTTCTGTGAAAAACCAGTCGTACTGGAGGGGGGAAAAAAAGACAAAATTCAGTGGCTGTGGTCGTCAGGACGCTGACTCGGCAGCAACTGAAGACCTGCTGCTTACATTCTGGATCAGCGTCTCCACTATCCTGTACTGGTCCGGCATGTGTGTCACCATGTGGGTCATGTTGTCGTCTGTGGTGCGCACCAGCGTGGGACCGAACACGATCGCCAGGTTTCTCGGCTCCATCTGAGAGGAAAAAAAAGGTTTTTGCATCTATATTTTTAAAAGAGCTTAAAGCCTTCCAGTGACTCCTGCGGAGGTTGTGAGTTCCAGACCTTGTTCTTCTCCGAGTTTTCAGCCACAGTTTTCAGATGAGCTGAGAGGAACTTGAGAGTCTCGTAATGATGCGCTGGCAGCTCGTGGAGCTGAAAGGATGTTTGGATAAGTCCATCAGCCAACACACAACTAAACCAAAACACGTTTCCTCAACAACAGCAAAGACAACATGTGGGCTGCGTTCCCCACTCAGCACCATTTTTACTTTGTGCCGCAGATGTGAAAGTTTACCACGCAGCTTGTTAGCTGGTGAGGTCATCCCCCGGCATCTTTGGTTGCCACACAACAGCTGGGTGTGTTTTGTGTTTATGTTTATGTTTTGGAAGCCACTCACCAGCCTCTTCAGCACTTTGAGTCTCTCCACCGGGTCCTCGGTTCTGTTGGCTTCTATAAAATCTGCATACTTATCTGCAGGATAACAGTTAAATATGAGGGAAAGTGCTTCTGTAATCACAGGCTGTAGATCTCAGCTCCAACCACTAGATGGCGTGTAGAGTGAAACAAAAAAAAGGCACCGACCGTTGGTGAACAACGGCTCTGGAAGTTTCCTGAAGAAAGACTTCAGTAAGCTGCTGATGACATTGAGGTCTCTCCATTTCTGTAAGGATGCCAGAGAAAAGTGTAAATAACCCTCCTATCAAGTTGCTGCAGCCCTGACAGCCACCGGAGGCGCCAAGGAGAGTTGAAATGAGGCAGCAGGATCAATACGGGGACTCACGTCATCGCGGGGGTCGATATCGTTCATGCCCTTGTTGTTGAGCTCCTCCTGCATGTTGGAGATGGCAGCGTTGTTTCCAGGGACTCTGTAGATGCCCGTGTACTCCAGCCCCCGCTCCTCCACCAGGTTACAGCAGACTTCCACGATCAGAGGCACAAACTGAAATCAAATTTAAAAAAAAAAAATAGATAATCTCCAAAATCCCATTGAATGATTTAACAGAAATGAGGAAGGTTGGCTTCAGACCTTGTTGTTCTGTGCCGGAGGACAGTCGTCCAGCCTCACTCCGAACGTGACTCCAGGCGACGGCTTCTTCTCGAACGGCTTCCTCATCAGTCCCGGGATGCCTTTCCTCCACGTTCCTTTGTCTTTGGGGGGGCTGGTGTCATCTAGAAGGCGGCACATTAGCGGATATTAGCAACATCACCATTCTCCTGGCGATTAGGAGCAGTCCATTCTCCTACCTTTGTGCAAGCTCTTCCTGTCCTGCTCAGGTTTGGAGTGTGGACTTGGGGCTTTGGGCTCTCCTTTGCCCCCCAGCAGTGTGTGTTTGATGCTCAGCGACTGACGGGAAGATTTGGGCGACGGTTCCGTCTTGCTGCTTGTCGGGCTGGATGACACCACAAATGGGACAATTAAAACAAAGCCTTGCGCATCCTTCCCGTCGGGGCGCGTCCTCGGCTAACCTGGTCAAGGTTTTGTACTCTCTGATCTTCCTGCTGATGAGGTCATGGCTGGTGAAGGCCGCATTCTAAAGAAAGCAGAAAGGAAAAGAAGAGGAAAGATGATGGTTAACGCCTCACACCTCCTGGAGCAGCGGACACATGCAAGGCTATGGATGATGTGCACGGTCGGGTCCACAGAAGACGGAGGTGGGCTTAAATTTCTGGCTTAAACGACGGCGGGCTAATAATCACCTCCTCGTCCAGGTTGCCGTTCTCCTGGATGACCCTGATCCAGGCCAGCATGTCCTCGCGGTCCTCAGCCTGGAACAGGTACTCGCAGTCCGAGGTGGTCAGCCGCAGCACGTTCTTGCGTTTGGTGTCGCTGTACGAGATGTCGATCAGACAGGACCTGATGCTGATGGGCAGCGGCTCCTCCACCGTCTGGCAGTTGGCGTGCGCGTGCCCCTCCCTCCTGTCTTTGTACAGGCAGAGGTAGTGACCTCGCAGCACGGCGTACATCTGTTTCCAGGGGCGCATTCCCCCGCCGACCCGCTGCAGACGTCATCCGTGAGAAGACAAAGGCGAAACACAGGGAGTTGAAGTCACCTGTGCACCTCATGGGACCTTCTGGGCGGGTTCTGTGCCGCCTGCTGTCGCCCTTCCTCACCTTGTTCTTGTCTGCGCTCAGCTGCTTAAACTGCAACGGCCCCTCTTTCGTGGCGTCGCAGAAGACGTCGGAGGACGAGTCGCCCCTGGAGCCCGAGTCCTCTGATGACCTGTCGACCTGAAGGACAAGGCCGTTAACACCAGGTAGTCGTACACCATTTGAATGAACATTTACGGCCGTCCCCGCTTTACATAATGGATCTGCGGGTTTTATCTCGTGGGTGTCAAATGAGCTGATAATGAGGCACAGGTGAAACAAGACAGCAAAGGCTTTGTGACAGAGTTCAAATCCAGAGGATAAATGTGGTGACGAATGAAGATGACGAGCATCGGAACTGTCGTTAAAATGTACCCTGACTGAGCTGAGCTGAGCGTGACCGTTGTGTAAACGTGGCCTCACCTTCCGGAGACTCTTCAGCCCTGGTATTAAAGACCTCCTAAATAGAGGAGAAAGGTGAATCGGCAAAAGTCGCTCTGATAAAGATCCTTCAAAACAAGAAAAGCTGTTAATTTTTGCTTTTTGAACTTACCCTCTGCCCTCCTCCCGGTAGTTATCTAGGCCTTCATCGTACGACTTGGACCTCTCTGTTTTGGTACCAGAATCTGACTCAATAATTGTGAGACGGAGAGAGTCTATTAAGAGAGGGTTGCATATTATTTGGAGCTGTTATAAAGCACACTGAGCCGTGCAGTCCAAGATTCGATGCAAATACCGTGGTCGTGCGACAGCTGGCGTCGAATGAGGGAGGATGGAGACGTGGGGCTGGGAGGGATGGTGGTGACGGTGGGAGCTCCAGATATGACTGCAGAGGCTGGGATGGGACTGCTGTCCAGGTCCACGCTGGGGCTGGAGGGTTCGTCTGCGGTGAAAACAGAAATATCTTCATGGATTTTTGGAAGTTGCAATGGAAAAACGAAGCAGTTGTATCTTCCCATTGTTATAAATCCTGGAGATCTGAGGACGAAGCTGCTTCTGTTGATCAGGAAATGTTGCTGTGCCTTTTATAAAGGTGCCGACGGGGCGGCTCATTGTGGTAAACGTTGCATCATGACAGACAGGAAGGCGTGACTACACCTGACGGGAATTTTCAGCAGGGTGACGAGCCCAAAAAACATCATCTTTTTTCCCCCCTCGATGATGCAAAGCAAGCGGAACGTGACATCATGTGCGTTATTAACAACATTCTTCTACCAATCGTTGCAGCCGTGACGCCTGATCTGCAACAGTTGCTCCATTTACTGTTTACTGGAAATGTGCTGAGGATCCAAAAGGAGCTCAACTCTGCAGGAATCTTCTCATCTGCCTGGTTATGTCACAGTCCAATAGGACGAGGTTCTGGCTGGACAACACTGGAGGACATGTGAAACAAGTCCTGGAGCAGAGTGGGGGGGGGTTGTTCTACCTGAGGCAGCGCTACTCAGATGCTGAGGGTTGATTTAGGTCATGTATTTAAATATTAAATGACAAAAGGCTTACCGATGAAGGGGATTGAATCCAGGGAGTCGTCCAGATGTTTGGACTTGTGGCGCGTGTCCCCGAGCCTTCTGTGGTGCCTCTCCCTACAGCTGTCTGACATCCAGCACATGGCTCCATCTAGAGAGCCAGCCTTCACCAGAGGGGGCGATTTGGGAGTCGTGTCCTTCTGGCCGACGTCAAGAGCCAGAGCGTAGGGCGGAGGGCGCACGAGGGGAGGTCCATAGTTTTTATCCCGTCTTAGGACGACAATGGTGGCGTCTGGTCCTTCGACACCCTGAAAACGCCCACCGTTGGCCCGCGCAGGGGCGCCGGGCGTTGGCTTTTGGTTGACGTCTCCATTAATGGCGGTGGACCCAAAAGAAGAAAGAGCAGCCACGCCTTCCGAGTGTCTCTGCATGGGCAGTTTAGAGGACGGACCGGAGCAGGAGGACGACCTGGCTGTCAAACCGACCTCGGCCCGACTCTCCATCTTCAAACTGTCTGCCCTGCCTCGGAGCTGCAGGTGCAGAGGGGAAGGGTAGCTGATGTGGTTGCCGATGATATTTGCTCTTTGGTCTTTAAGAGGTTCTGTGGTTTTAACGGTAGATAAGATGGTCGAAGGGTCTGAGATGGAGTTTTTGACGGGGAGACGCGATGGTCTCAAAATGACACAGTCCGTCCTGGAATCAGTTTTACCTTTAGTAAACACAGGAGCAGCTACGGGCGAGTAAGGTAAAACACTTCCCTGGCCTTCTTCCTCTTTCCCAGGGAGATTCCTGTTAAGGTACGGTAAAGCTGTCACAGTCGCCCCCTGCCTGGGAACTCTGGCTTCCTCCCCCCGGAAGAGCCGCAGTCTGTCCTCAAATCCTGCCCTATCTCCCCCAGACGCTACGCCTGCTTCCCCAGGCTGCTTCCCCAGGTAGTCACAGGACCGTGCTCTTGGTTTGGCGAATCCAACGGGGCTGGAAAAAGGCAGCGCGTCCTCAGACGCACTGCGAGGCCAGTTCCTAACCGGTACCGTCCTCTCGGTCCCGCCCCAGAGCCTCTCCTGGGAGGCGCTACGTAAAGGTGCCCTCGCAGTGCTGCGGCCGCTTGTTTCCACCCCGCGATCCGTGGAGGTGCTTCTCCGTTTGACCTGAGATTCCGGCGCTCCTCTCGGGCTGCTGCTGGGAGGGGGGGGCGTGCGTTGCTGGGAATACGCAGAGCTGGAGCTGCTGGCGGCACGTAAGCTGTCCAGGCGCTCCTGGATGGTGCGGCAGCCGTACGTGTGCAGCCTCTTAGCGTCTATGTAGTCTTTATAGGTGGTGTAGTTTTTCCAGTCGATGTTCTGGTGTTGAGAGGTGGAGGGGGGAGAGGGTGAGTAGTGGTTCAAATCATTGGAGAAGGCGTCTGGAGAGGCGGGGTTGATACTGGATCGTACAGGTGAGGATAACCTGTCAGAGAAGATGGACCCAGTCCGTAGGCTGGAGGATGGGTAGAAGACAGGGCTTTCTGTGGGATGAGAGGACGGGTGCTGCAACTGGGCGCCACCGGGTACCGAGGGAATAAATGGTTTGGATTTAACCGAGGCTGCTGGAGGGCTGTACCGGTTTTCCTCTGTTCTGTGGCTGGGTCCAGCCCGGGCCACACGGGGCCCCCTCTCAACGGGATCCATAGACACGGGTGCTGTCCTGGAATTCTCACTGCAGACACACACAGCACCCTGAGACTTGAGGGTCTGCTGAGAGGCTGTCGGAGACGGAGGAACCGGGATTTCCACCCGGTAACTCTTTTCCGCGGCTCCACCTTGCCTTCCTGGTCCCTGAGCTGATGCCGGAAGCATCTCGCCGACTGCCCCAGACTCCGACATCTGCGCCATTCCAGCGGCCTTAACTTCTATCCGAGGGTAGCAGATGGGAGGGGGTTCCGGGATGTTCTGGGCATTTCCGCTGTACGCCTCATTTCCTTTGAGGTATGCATCCTGGGAATACGCCTGCAAGAAATTAGAGCGTTACTTCACTTTGGTGGCTGGGAGGTTTGGACCGAAAGAGCTCGGAATAAAAAAAGAGAAAATTACAACCCCCCCCTCCCCCCGATATAACGAGATGATGAATTAACCGATGGCCTCTCTGACCACGCAGGACCAACAAGCGTGACAACACCATTTCAGTTGTCCACTATCGCTCTTACAAGGTTACAACATTCCGCAGTGCCAGGATGACAGAGGCTCTTCTGGTCCGAAACCAGCCCAGCCCGGAGACGTAAAGCCGGGTCACCCATCTTTGCTACTGTGGCGTGTCTCCTGGGATAACAGAAGGTGAAGAGGGGCCTGGTGTTGGCGCCGATCCCTACTTCGGCAACCATGGTTCTACGCTCCTACTCTTGCCAGGAGAAACAACTGTCTCCATCGGTATCAGTCCGTTCTCCCCCCAGTGAAGGAGCTCTCTCCTAAAAAGTGCCCTATCTGCCCCCCCACACTGCGAGCTCTTGAGAAAGAGAGAGTGTATCGGGCTTCAATCGATGGCTCTACCTGAGGTGTCGGGTTTCGGCTGCAGCGACGCTGCTGCCTGGTTCCTCCCTCTGGATTTGCCAAACTCATTTCCCGAACAGCGAACTGCCCACATAAGAAGTCAGAGGGCTGGATTTTCCAGGTCAGTGCTCCAGGTTTATCTGGAGTTTTACACCTCTGTACAGTAAATATCTGCCCCAAACCTCAATGAGAAGGCTCCTAAAATGAATAATATTCCCCACAGGATGAGACATTCCACTATTGTAAAAATAGGAGAAAAAAGTTGTGGATGAGGGGAAGAAAGAGGTTA
Organism: Takifugu flavidus; assembly: GCF_003711565.1. Lineage (NCBI taxonomy): Eukaryota > Metazoa > Chordata > Actinopteri > Tetraodontiformes > Tetraodontidae > Takifugu > Takifugu flavidus. The sequence continues at coordinate 2,799,411 of NC_079536.1, forward strand.
GTTAGCTCAGTTTCCCTTCTTACCAGAGCAGTGATATCCCTGGAAAACTGCAGTCCACGGGTTAGAGAAGGGCAAGCAGAGGACAAAGGGAGGAGAAAGAGTAAAACGTGAGAAATAAGAGCTGAAAGCTTCAGACAGGTGACGCGACTGACTCACTGAGCACAGGAGAGGGTTGAGAATGGAGCTGACTCAGCTGTTTTTCCATCTTAACAATGAATTGTTTTTGGCATAACTTTCCTCTGACACTGTTACCTGCTCGCTGCCGTACCCCCAACCCCCCCACCCCCCACCCCCCACCCCCCACCCAGCCTTCGCTGTCATACTGGAACAGGTAAAGTAGTTTCATCTAAAATCTAAATTTAACCTTATCTCAATGACCTCATTGATGCGTTTAGCTGACTCAGTTCTACACAGGATTCCTGCTGGCAGAGTCAGGAAACTTGTGTTGACTGGCCTGATGACGTGGTTTGAATGTTTGCTATAACCCACTTGCATCACTGAGCGCATCCGTGTGATGAGCAGATGTTGGCAGAGGGTCCATGAGACGTATATCGCTGCTAATGATTAAGAAATACACTGGTGGGATAAGCAGGTGATGGGAAAGTCTAATCTGAGTCTTCTCACGCATGAGATTATTGTGGTTACCCAACCCAAGTCCACAGAAAACAATCTGAAAATTCGGACCAACACACACATTCCCAGAGAAAATAAATGGACTATTTACTCAATGATTATCCCGTCTCTTTCTTCAAGATACAGACGCGCTTCGTTACGGGTTTTATAAATGTAAAGAATGCTGGCATTGTTGACCAAGAACAAGTATTATATAAGGCACAAAACAAAGTAATTTGAAGTTATTTATGTTTACAAATTCAAATGATTTCTGCTGATTTCCTCTTTGACCCAACATAAACTCCGTTTGGCTGATTATTAAATGCTTACCAGCTGCAAAATGTCCTCATCCTTTGGCATCACGCAGAGTTCCAGCGAGGCGTCGCTGGCAGAGGGACGAGAGAGCATCAGAGTGAATGTGAGAAAGGGAGAGAGAAAACAGCGCCATCGTATCTCTCAGGTATCTAACACGACAATTAAACGCACAATACACACTTTGACGTGACAAAACAATGTGAAAACCAGAGCAGAAGGGCTTGATGATGTCATGAAGTTGTTGGGGCTCGTTGGAGATGTTTTTTATATGAACAAAGACGAACATAAAACAGAACGAAAGGATTTCCCACAGATTTACCTGTTCTGGATCAAAGCGATCACTTGGGAGTAAGTCTTCCCAATGATGCTCTCTCCATTCACCTTCACTATCCGATCCCCTGGGGGGTCAAAGGGCACAAATAAGACCACTCATTCACAGTCCCGCAGGCCGCATTCATGAAAGTGAAAGTGCTGGTCTAACGAGCACCAGATCAAACACGCCACTTTTGCAATCCGCAACTCTTCATTTCCCAAACGTGCCTACGCACGCTTCGGATCAAGCAGCTCCATCCTGCATAAACAGGCGCACAGATCAAACGGAGAAGGCCGATGTGTGTTTACTCAACCCCGAGGGTCCGTCTCCATTCAAGCTCCGAGGAGATGGACATCTCACAGGAAAGGGAGAAACGGGATAATTGTGGGAAAATGGGGCACTTCCTTACCTCCGGAGAGGAGGGTGATGAGATAAATCCGACCAGTTTAACGGCCGTCAACGCCTCCCAAAATTACATTAAAAAAAAAAAAAAAAGCAGTTTCACTTTTCTTAAGATAAAAAGAGAGAACGTTTGGAATAACAGTGTGCGTACGACACTTTGATCAGCCTCCCACAAAGAGCATCTGTTATTTTGAAACTGGGATCTGTTTTGCCTGGCAGGTTACAAGAGGAGGGATTACGCTACAGTACGGACGTGAAGAATGAAGAAATCTCGGCATCACACAGTGCTTTGAGGTCAGATATGAGTCAGATGTGTGTGTGTGTGTGTGTGTGTGTACCTGTGCAGAGTCCAGCTCTGTGGGCAGGGCCCCCCTCCTTCACTTGCTTGACAAAAATGGTGTCCATTGGCTCCAGGCGGTTCCTCGGTCGCCCTGGTAGAGATGAGGCGAGCACAGCAAGGCCATCGGTCATACAGTGAGAGGAACGCAGTTATTCCTCAATAATTAAGCTGTAATTAAACTGGTGAGCCTTATTGGCCGTCGTGGGGGGGTTTGGGATGTCACGTGGCGTCGTGTGCACCAGAGCGCTGCACGCTGTTCCCATGAGGCACCCTTCACTTCATCCATACATTTCTCTGGAGCGTCTGTCCCACATGTCGCCATCGAAACCATTCCAGTTTGAGAACTGGGACGTGGACAGCAGTTGTAGGCTCGCCTTTGCTCCAGCAGGGGGCAGCGCAGCACACAAAGCGCCTCCCCATCAGGAACAGTCCCAACAGCACGATGCGTTTACGTGCACCGTCATCCACTCTCTGCTGGGCACATTCCCAATCCCGCGCCAATATCTGAGCGCCAGCCCTGTCACAAATTGGATTCTGGAAGTTTCCGCGCACTGCAGCTGGATCAGCGGGATTAGTTGCGGAAATCTGAAAGCTTTGGATATTTTTAAATGCTCCCATCAGATGAACCGCAACATAAACTACGGCGCGGATTAATGGAATACACACTCAAAATCACTCAGTTGGACCCCCTACGGTTGTGGGCAGTAGAACGGTGACATTCATCACCATGGCAGCCGCACGGAGGCTTTAAATACACGGCTAATGTGCCAGTTATCTCTGAAACAGACCCATAGTGCGGGTTCTGCTCAAATATTACAGATATTTCAGAAACTGGAGGTGTGATTTTTTTCGCTTTAAATTCCACTACAGTTTTATTCAGCTCTGTTTGATCCAGTCTACCAGGCCCTGGTCCTGGCAGTGGTCCCCGGCTGCACAGCTGGGCCTGGTTATGTTAGCCAGTCCTCTTTTCCCCTGCTGTTTGGGGTTAGATAATGTTATTCTTCAGAGGGCCGGGCCCATTGCCCACTCCCTGGCACGGCCCCAGCAGCACTGTGCTTTATCGTGTGTCTACACTCTCACACACAAGAAGGAAGACTTCAACATGCAGCCAGATGTGTTGTACGAGTTGTGCTAACAGGCAGGAAGGAGGATGTGCTGTGGGAAATCTCAGGTCACGATACGTTTATGCGTTTACACAATATTCAGACTGTGTGCTTCATTCTGACTCGATTCCTTGACTGAAGATCAAGAAGTTCTGACCCTAAATGCTGCCATTCTATCTTTGGTTCTCCCCTCCAGGAGAAACAGATTGCTTCACACACACGTGCACGGTGAAGCCTCATGAATATTCCACCATGTGTGTGAAGTTCAGCCTGTTACAAAGCTGGTTTATTTATTTTATTAAAGGAATGCTGCAGATTAGGGACAAGTATTTTAGACATCTTTATTTACCATTAATAAGACTTGAGCCACCCAAAACAAGAGATAACAATGTTTTTTTTAATTTTCCCAACGCAGCAGGTGGTGCAACGACACCCGGGATGAAGCAAAGATGCAAAGATGCAAAGATGCGTTCTCTGCGCCGACGAGCTGGTTTTGCTAAAGGCAGGTGAGCCGACACGGATCCCATCACGACGCAGTCACACACCAACAGCTGCAGTTTTTCCATTTAGAGGAAGGTCGCGGTATGTTTTCCATTTTTCTTTTTTTTCTTCTACGAATTCCAAATTCCAAAACCCACCCAGGGGAAAGATGATACGCGCTGACAGTACTCTGAATCAACTTTTTCCCCTCTGTGGCCACTGTTTTCTTTTCTGTGCTGTAAAACAAGCCAAACAACCCGTCAAGAGGCCCGAACCTGTGGAACCAACGGCAGTCGTCTGCTGATGGGAGGATTTATCTGCATCTTTTCCGGGTCGTTATGGATCAACGTGATCCTAAAACCGACTGAGTTTAAGGTACACAACAGACACTCTAATAGTTCTGTTACAGTATTAGGAAAAGAAAGACGAAAGAGGACCGAAAGCTGCAGTTTGGATTGAGCTTTGTTGAAGAAGGTGGGGCATTTAAAGACCCACTGGAGAATACTGGGGAATTACGTGTGCTGCTTTACATTCCCAGTCTTTGTGGGAACAAACCAAAACCTGAGAAAAAGTGGGGGGATCGGGCCGATATCTGCTGGGAAACGTTTTTCAGAATGAAGGAAACACAAATATTGGAACAGGTGGAGTTTTTTTAGTCTTTTTTCCCCCTCTCTGCATAAACACAGAACAAAACATTTAGATTTCACCCTTCAAAAACTGGCTAAAACACACAGCCGAAGAGACGGGGACATACAGGAAGGGACGAGGAGGGAGGGAAGAGGAGAGGATGTGAGATAGAGAGGAAGATTTGGGATAACAGCCGCTTGGTATGTAGACAACCGCTGTGAAAGGAAATAAACAGATCCGAAGCCGACACACACGCCATTCCTCAGTTTCCACTCTGCACAAACAGGCAGTATATCAGCGTTTATCTGCAGCGCCGAGTGTGTCGCCGCCCACATCGTCAACATGCGGTTCCCCGTTTTCCCTCCAAACACCGACGTCTCGTCGCACCCTGGGCCGCGGTCAAGCAAATAACGCGGCGGGCTCGGCTGGAAAGGCAGCGCGGATCTTTGGGAACATAGCGGCGACGGGAGGCGTTATCAGTCCGAGTCTCGGCGTCTCCAACAGCGTCAGATAGAAGCAATAATCAGCTGTAAGAAACATCTGGAAGAGGAACCAGCCATGTGGTCCTCCAGCTGACAGGAGGCTGACGAAGATGTGAGACTTTCAGTCGCAGAATTAAGACATGAAGGCCTAGCGGCGTGGTCGGGGTCACTTCCCACTGCCAAGAAGCGGCTCCGCACGCCGGGAGGCTGAATGTATGGATCGATACCAACACGTAGACGCTTGCTCATGTTGCCAACATGCGATATGATGAGCAAAATCCCGTCGTAATGGTTCATTTAGCTGTGAAACTGCCATTCGAATCGCTACTTTACTGGTATATGTGGCTTTTCCCTCTCCAGCTGTGGCTCTGCACTGAAATTCCTTAAATTCCAGTATTCCCTCCACCAGCTGAAGGTCGGTGTCATCACTACTGCTGAGCTGCTGGGAGGCAACATCTGCGACAGCGTTCCGCTCACCGACCTTATTTACTGAGTTTTGGGATGGATTTCACGCGACGCTTCGGCTCTGATGCTCACAGGTCGGTCGGAAGTTAATTCCTCCTTTAGGCGCCCGTCAAATTCATGTAATGTGGAAGAATGTGGGCCCACATGCAGCCCCCGCGGGGTTTCCCCCCGCCGCAGCAGGGCCCCGCATGTGCCGGGTGTTTTGAATGACAGGATGTGGAGGGGTTAAACGGCGGACGCGTACAAGAATCCCTCAATTTCCCATCAAGAGTTACGGGATCCTGAATTACCAGAAAGCTGCTCTGACCCCAGATTCTTCAATTTCAACGTCCACAAACTGCATAATCATTCGGTGAATCACACCTGCTCAGAGTTTCGGGATCATTACAAGGCAAACAAACGTGGGAGGAATCATCGTCTCCCCCACCACCCATTTTATTACATGGCAGAAGAACCTTGGTGTTCATCCCAGCAATGTTATGAGACTCAACCAAACACATAAACTCAGATAAAAGCTGAATCTCTTTGGTTACGACGCAGGAAAACACGCAATGGGGGTATTTGTTGAAACAAAACGTGCTGGATTATTTCTGGACAGCTGCACTGTTGTTCCATATCTGAGCAGACAGTTCAAGTACACAACTGTCTGATGTTCGTTGGCATTTATTTATGGAAGATTAAACGGTATAAACGGCCTTCATGCTACAAAAGGTTGAGTTACACTGACCTTAGCAACCAAATTCAGACTAATGAACTGACACAATGTGGGTGTGGTCTCTGAATACGTCTCAATAAAGCACCTGCCAATCCTAATCTGCTGCATATTAACAGGAGCTAGTGAAGAGGAGCTGAGGGTTAATGGCTTTCTGGGAATTCCTATATGAACACCTGAGGTCCTGCATTAAAGCCACCTTAGTAAAACAGCCAGTTTTCCGTGGCGAGACTCACCTCGGCTGCCGTTCTCTTCATCCTATGGAGAGAAAAGAGAAGCAAATGTTGACGCCGCTTGCACAGAAATCACACACAGATCCACTTTGATTTTGCTCTGAGCGGAGATAAATTCCACTCTCTGCCACTTTAATCAGCCACCCACGCGTCCTGCGGGTCTCCTCTAAGACCCGCTGCCCTCGCACGGCTTTCTTTAAGACGATCTTCACGCTAAACCCATCATCCTCAAACTGCAATTAATCAATGCGTCCAACCTAAGACTCTCAGAGTAATTACAATAAAATGTGATGAAGGGGGATTTTTCTGGTGGATGCGCGCCCTTGCTGGTTTGGGTTATATCATGGGAGGACTGGTCGAAGAGAATGGCTGAACGGCCACATGTATGTCAATATCATGTTAGCAAAAACCTTCACGGCTTTAAATTCAGTCGAGCCGGCTGCGCTGGAGCAGTGATGTGATACCCAGGAGGGCCTCTGGGACGGTCCACAGACCCTAACGTTCGTGCCACAGCTCCTCTTTAAACACACGTAACACAAGCCAAAGGCTATAAACATTAAACATCGCGCTGACTTTGGAGGAAATCCTTCTGTGCACAATGAGGAGGTTGTCAAAATACACTTCAGAGGAAAGTAAACGCAACTTATCCTGAATTATCGCTTAGAAAAACTTATAGTCTGGAGATTACGATAAGCTCAGAGAGGCGACGGGAAACGCCGGCAGGTTGCCCCGCTAAAGGCGTCGCATTTGCCCAAAGCCCCTCGGTCTGTTAGCATGTGTCCTATCGGAGCCGGATGTTCTGTAACATGGGGATTAGGACCAAAGGGCAGATCGGTGCTGGTGTTATCCAGAGGACGGCTGGCAGGCGCCCCAAGTGGGATGATGGAGGCCAGAGAGGCTTTCCCTCATCCACCCAAAACGGCCCGTTTAAAGTTTCAGTCGACCGCATAAAGGACGGCGTCCCCTCACCTTCAGGGAGTTGTGCACGGCAGACTCCGGAGGGTAGACGATAAAGTGCCGCAGCGTGAAGCCGAAGCCCTGCGAGGTTCGGCGCAGGCGCAGCGTCTTGGGTCCCGGCCAGGAAAAGGGCTCCTCCTCTGGGCCGGGGGAGGCCGTGGCCGCCGTCTCGCTCTGGTCGCGTCCATCCTTCTGCTTCGCCTGAAAGAGGTGGACAAACAGGACGTTACTGGTGATACACAGATGCTTGTTCCAGCCATCTTCATCTTTCTTCTGGTTAAAACGACGCGCTACATGAGGCCTAAGCAGTGAAAACACCTGATTTTTCACTTTCTTTGCCCTTAGATCATCATCACCTCCTAAAAAGCCTTTGGGCGGTCCTGGAGAAACTCGATGATTCACCACCACCCCGACAAAGACACCGAATGTGGTCGTGAAAACAATTACCACGCAGCAAAAGGTAAAGCTGAACTTTCCATGTGTTCACTGCTGAGAACCGCACGAGACCGTCCCTCCACCCCTGTAATTGTGTAAATACAGGAGGTTTAGCTGGAACAAACTGAAATGTGGTCCAAGGCCCGGGAAAGACCGTATAAATCATCTGGATCTAAAAATACAGGGGAAATCCCCAGATGGGGCTTTGTCCTGGTTGTTATAGGTCACATAGGTGGCGAATTATAAGACACGATTGGGGGAAGCTAAAATAAAGGCTCTGGTCTCCAGAAGTGGTAGAAATTAGAACCTGCTAGATAAATACATAATGTAACCTGTAAAAACAGACCTGACACTGACAAGTTCAGATAAACACCCGATATTTACATATTCTATAACAGCAAACATGTACGCCTCAGTGTCGCCCCCTGGTGGCGCATCTAGGACGTCTCTCATCGTGAATCGTGATGGTGAAAATTCCAAAAACACGATGCCTTCTCGGTCTTCGTGGACTAAATCTGCAGCTCTGGTTCAGACAGCAGATGACGGCTACGAGTAGCATCAAGTAGCACCCGATGCAAACACCAGATCCTATCAATTACGATGCGGAATCATTTTGTTGTAATAAGAAACAGTAAAACTCCCACATTGCCCATGCCAGCGATCATATCTGTCGACACAATCGCGGTTGTCATGTCGGCTGTGTTTACGCCGCCCAGGGCTCCACGCAGCCACCATATGGCTTTTGTTGTTGCACATTTAAGGATTTCTGAGGGAATCTGGCGTGGTTGTATAATGACAGGCTCATCTGCTGGGACTGGCGCTGGATAGAAACAACCATAAACAGGTTTTTACCGTGTGGCATGTCCTGCAGAATATTAAACGCCCCTGGTTCTGCTGGATTCTCATGAAAATATTCTTCCTGAGAAGCCTATTTAGAAAATACGTAAACAAGTCTCAATCAAAACGACTCCGCGACGTATTCCACGATCGCACAGCAACACTGCGAGGTTTCTGTCCCGTCAATCATCGGCGACGGAGATGAACCGCTGTGCCGCAGACTGTGATTTCGTGGTTATTGCTGACACCCACGGAGCGATTCAAGGCGGCGAGAGCCTGTCAAGCCTCAGCCCGGCTCTCTCCCCCAGCGAAAACATGCGAAGGATCCACAACAAAAGACCGTCCTCCCTGACATCTCCAGCCACACTCCCCTGCTCCACCTCTCTGGGAGCAGATGTAGAGGTCTCGGCCATCGGGCGTGGGCATCGTGACCCAACCGGTCAAATCCACCACCAACACACACGTGACGTGGCGCTGGAAGGAAGCCACAGAGTTGGGAACTGGTGCGCAAACACTCAGCTGTTTGTTTTAACTGCTCATAAAGAAATGCAAAACAATACCTCCAATCTCTTGATAAAGGCTGCTCCATTATGCATGCAGTCTGTTCATCAAAACAGCCTCTATTATGAGTACACTGGGTTTGATTTGGGTGCTGCCATATGGTGCCACTGGCCTGCAGGATGCTGCATTTGCATGTCTGCTCCTTTATGGATATGAGATGAGGCATTATTCACAGGCTCGGTTCTGGTTTTTTAGGTTTGTGAGTCATTCCCAAATTGTGTGACCACATGAATCCACCTTGTTCTCGGTTTTGCTTTCGAGGCTCCGCTCCCTCTCACGCCACATGTCAACATTAGTCACTATACAGTTGGAAAAATGGGAGTTCAAGGCCCAGTTTTGGATTCTGACTCTGCTGGAGAAGTTCATGAAAACAGAACAGGGATACTTCAGTGTGGCAAAAGAAAGAGCCAAAGCCCAAAGATGCAGGATTACCTGCAGGATGACGCACACAAAAATTCCCCAGACAGTAACACAAAGTGGTGCAGCTTCAACCCCTCATCCTCTCTAAAATGCTTTCTCCATTATGTCCACCATCTTACCCGGAATCTGACGCAGTTCTTCCTGGAGGCGTCCTTGAACCGAGCCCAGGACACGCTGTGATTGGGACTGGCGAGCCCCAGCTCTACCTCTCCCCAGTAAGCTCTGGCCAAAAACTGGAACCAAAGACAGTACGGCTCCGACAGGCACCCGTCCACCCCGGCCAGCCGAGCCCAGGGACAGCCTCCAGAGGACGGGGACGGAGAGAAGGAGCAGCAACCTGGGGTGGTCTTATCCACATCAGGAAGATCTGGGCGATCCTGCAGAGGAACTGGCTTACAGCCTGGAGGGAGCCCGTTCCTCTGGGCTAGCATGGCATAGCCAGATCCCAGGTGGTGGAACCAAACGGCAGAAAAATATCCACAAACTGCAAAAGTTAAAGCTTCAGCCGGAGCTCATGTTGCACGTTCCTCCTCCCTCGCTGTGTCTAACCGTCTAATTTGGCCTCAGTGTGGAGAAACAGGGCTGTTCCTCTGGGCGTCCCACAGACACATGATGTTTCCACTCAGCCAAGAAGAGAGCAGTGCAGAGCCAGAGCTCTGACTGAGGCACCCACCCACTCAACACACACACGTCCCTCTGAAGAGAGCACACACACAGTCCACAGCGCTCTCCGGCTCCCCGCTCGCCTCTCTTAAATGTTTCAAAGCTCCGCAACACGTGCACGCTGGCCGACCCACGTGTGAAGGCTGATTAATAAATGATGACAACGGAGGAGAGGGGATGCGTTTTCTTCTTCTATTCCATGTATGTGATTGGGAATAATCGGACTTTTCCTCATCCTTGAACTCCAGAGACGACATCAGTCATTTTTGTCAGTTTTGTGACACGCCGGTCTTGATCCGGTATCCGGCCTAAACGAGCCTGGGGGTGCATCCTGCATCCAGCATTTAAACTCAAGCCGAGTTCCAGGTAATTCCAGGCCCCCCTGGAGCGTCGGTAACGCTATGAGTCCATTTTGATTCTGGGAAGTGTTTGCCAAGCAGGGCAGCAGTGACCGTGAAAACAACATCAGGAACTTCGCTGCGGAATGTTCCCCTTCAGCATTTTGTTCCGGGCGCCTCGTTACCACATTCGCTGGGCTCAATATAGCCATTGTGGCATTTCTGTACGGAACACGCGGCAGAAATAGACGTGGCCAAACATCCAGCTGAGACATTTGACTTGTGGGAGCCAAAACAAGGATCAAGTCACAAAAGAATGTCAAAACCCCACATTATGGATCGCAGAAATATACAGTATATATGACGGGGTTTCCATTGTTCCCAGCAACATGTATCACCTTGACTCTCATTTACAGACAGCGGCTCCCAGACCGCCTCGTATATTGTTTCTTAATTCCTTCTAAATCTAAAACACATGATTATAGGAAAAAAGATGCCTGAATGGAATTCCTTTTTGTTGAAAAGTGGATTTGTTTCAAGGGAAAAGGGGGGGGGGGGGGGGGGGAGAGAGATGTATGGCCTTGAAAATATTATGCCGTTGTTGTGGCAACGCAGCAGAAAACAATGCCTGCTGTTGGTCCAGGGTGTTCCCCCGTTTCAAGGCTTGTGTCTTGTCTGTGCGGAGGGCATCGGAAAAACCACAGAGGAGGTGGATTCGCTCCAACTTAACCAGGAGACGCAGCCAGCACTTCATTGGATTTCAATTCTAACCCTAACGCTCCATATCCAACCAAAATCCACAGAATTCCAATTGGGATCCTCAGTTTTCATGCCTGGTACACCCAAAGAGATTGAAATATTCCTGACATCCCGCCACTGGCTCACGATAAACGCTGCCGACCTTCTTCCAGCAGAGGAAGATTTCGATAAGTGTGGCAGGCTCAGATTAGGAGCAACGTTGACCCACCGGGAAAAACAGGAAGCTCAATTATCACCAACAGAAGACTAATTGACGAGGCGCTCTCCCACATCTTAATATAGGCTTGTGAAATTCTGCCGCTGCTCCGTGAACGAGGAATAAAGCATTTCGCTGAGGTCCGGGAACGTCATCCTTCCCCGTTGATAATCCTGCAAACGTCCATGTGGTTTAACGCAACATTATCCTGGGAGCCAAACACAACAACCAGGCTGCAGCTGTGGTGAAATCAAGACCAGTATGAAGAAATGAAGAATTTCTTTTATAGACAAAAGCTTGTTTTGAGCTGAAATTAAATGTGGTGGGTCACCGCGTCCAGGTCGAGGGAACATAAACAGTGTTTAAAAGGTAAAAAGCTGCTGTTTTATCACCTTACAAACATCCATGAAATCCCAGCGCTGACAGCCAGAGTTCTCCTCGGCGAGTTGGGAAACTCATTTCAGATGTTTACATCGCCGGAGAGCAGAACGCAATGAAAACCAGGTTATTTCATGACGCCGTCTTCATTTTAATCCCCTCCGACCTGCCAGTCGGACATTTCTGAGATGATTATCTGCGGATCTGATTTGAGTAACAAAGGAAATAAAGGGCCCGTGGTCTGTGAGCAGCTGACGGGACCTCTGGAGGGGGATTAAAGACACGGGGCACCAACGGGGCTCTGACAACTACAATGAGTAAGGTTGAAGTCCACGCCCGACGCTCATGTGTGACCAAGTTTACGTATCTGCGTCTGTGTGTGGCAGGAGAAAAGAGAACGTCTTGGAGGGGATTAGGGCTGGCTTTTCAGGACTCCCGGTGGTTGAGAGATCTAATCTGGACCTGCTGCATCTGGGCTCCGCGAGGTATGGCTTACTGTAACAAAGGCCCGGCTAATGAGGGCCCGGGACAGACCGGCCCTCTGAGCACCCACATCACCGCACACCCATAAAGGACTTCTTCATCCTGGGGGCGGTACCGAATCCCACAGTCACGGCCGACTACGGCCAGGACCTGGCAGATACTGAAGCTGAGGAGCTTGAAGTCGCCGACCGTCAGGTACATCAGACTGTAGCTCAGCTTTCAAATGAAGAATGGAGGAGGCAGTAAGGGCAACGGGCTTTTTCTCATGCATGCCTTTGTTGTGAGGAGGAACTCGGCACCCCGCCAAATTAAAAGCTCGCATTTGATGAAACTACCTCCGGCTACCAGCTGTGATTCATGCCCGTGATGGTGTCATGAGCCGGAGTATCGCTACAACAAGATCCAGCATTTGCTATGGAGACCATGTGTCCGGAGCGGAGGAAGAAACGCAGGACGCAGAGGTTCCAGAGAGAAAAAAAACGGGGGGGATTTCCTTCACGATGGATCTGGCCACTACAGCAGAGAGAAGCGGTGAAGTGGAGAGTCGTCCAAGTAAGAAGCGGGACCACAAAAGCCTTGGAGCCCGGGTGGGGGGGGGGGGTTGCATGGGAGCTCCTGTGAAGGAGTGCTGCTCGATCTGGACGATTGTCTCCAGAAGTCCCTTGATGCTTCCAGACAAACGCCTCTGCCATTCAAGCATTCAGGAGCCAGCTCATTCACTCCAGCAGCTGCTGTCAGACAGAGAAAAAAGGAGCAAATATGTTTCTGATGAGCTCAAGCTGCATGTACAGAGCCGCGCTCCCCGGCCCTGCACTGGAGGGCCCATTTAAACCAGTTAAAGCCTCGCACTGGCGCACACGCCGCCGTGTTTGTGTCAGAACTTCTATTCCCTAATTTGTGGCATAAATTGGATTCTTAAATGCAGCCGCTTCCAAACATTTACGCAGACTAATCACATCAAAATCTATAACTGCTCCTCCAGCAGCAGGAAGTGAACTGGGAATGCGGACGGTGGCGGTCTGCTTTCCTGAAAAATGGATTTACATTCCGGAGGAGGTGCACCTCCGGATCCAGGCCCAGCCCGCTGTCCCCGGGTGCAGCCTCACCGGATGATAAAATGATACCGGCTGACAGCTATTACGGGGGCCAACCTGTGACACCGTTTATTAGTGGGTCAGATCTAACGCAAGAACATCGAGTGGACCGAGAGGCTGGAAAAAGAGCCAAGTGTAACAGGATTCATCCTGAGATTCCCTCCATGACCCACCCAACACCATAAACCGCCCCTGTGTGGAAACTATCCAGAACATCTCATCAATCAGGTGGGGAGACAAACACCTGATTCAAGAAACTCGGCTATTAAAAAGCAGGAGGAGGACATCTCGGCTACTGGGTCCGCCCTGAATCCAAACCAGCTCAGGTTTTCCAGCTATCTGAAAGGCTCCCTTTGAGACTGTATAACAAACCCGTGTTTCCAGAAGGAGCCCGTATAGCTCTGGCGTAAGCTGATCTCAGTGTTTCCTTAGCTGAGGTTCCAGTTTGGACCGCCGAACGCTCGTCATTCCAGAAGCATTCCTGAAGAGTACGGATACAGATGCTCCTTAACACCGGAGCTCAACAGGAGATGCGTTAAACTGTAAAGAGACCCTGGAGAAACGTGTACTGACCAGTAAAAGGTGTTAGCATGTGTGTTTCCAAGACAAATCAAGGGAGAGCAGCAACCACGTCCACATCAGTCCCAGTTATTCTGGTGCACAGGTGAAATATTCACGAGCGACATTTGAAATTCAGCCCCGACTGGAGAGATGCTTCTTGGTTCTAAAAATATCCCGACCCGCGAAATGGAGGATGAAATATTCATCTCCCTGTGAACTGGTCCGGTATGCGCGGTGATCCCGTGTTTACCTTCGTCACGTGTGCCGCCCGTTACGCACGTGCGCGGCCAAAAACGTCTTCTGCCACTATCAGAAGCTCCTCCTGTACGATAAAGCGGGAATAATCTCAATTCAGTATGACTTTATTTATATTTCTACTCTTCGCCTGACCCCCAAACAAGCAGGAAACAAGAGCCTCCCTTTATCAGGGAGAAACCTTGAGCAGGACCAGGCTGCTGCTGATGGTACAGTGGGATAATATCTGATATCAGTGGTGAAGAGAGGTGCTCCCTCTCACTGAAACACACACGGATGAAACACTCCGGGGCTGTAAATCACAACGGAGAGAATGTGAGAGCACGGCCCCCGGCATCCGACGGGGAAACGAAGGTGCTTTCCTCCGTGTGCGCGCAGTGCTGCGGTTTTAGCCTCCGCATTCTTCCTCTCTGCTCTCACATCAGCGGGGGTTCAGTCCACGTTTGTGACCTCAGCTGAGCAAAACCTCATCAACTCGGTCAAGTTTTTATGTCAGCTGGTGCTTCCCAGGTGGGAATCAGGGAAGAAAGAGGCAGAAACACGGACCAGGAAGGTCGTCTTCCGCTGAGAAAAGGTTTTAAATAGTCCCAACTTCACTGCTCCGGGTAGGAGCTGCTGTGAAGGGCGTCCAGGACGGCGATGGGGTGAGAGGGTTCGTGCAACCTTCTGCAGACTCACACACAGACATGGGATCTGTGCCTGGTGGGGAAGGTGTGACCAAAGAGTAACGTCTGGTATTAGCTGGGAGGAGAAGAATGCCGTCTTTTAGCTGAGCGCGAGCGTCACTTGGTGGGGAAAAGCGCCACAGCCGCACAAATCCTGATGCCTTGAAACAAGAAGCCGTGATGGAAAACTCCAAAAATTGGATTTTTTGTTCTGGAGAGCCCGTTAAACCAACATCCAACCGGTTTAAAGCATTCTTCCACTGCTGCACCTATAACGGCCGGTCGCAGCTACAACAGTACCTGCTTGTCCTGAGAATGTTTCCTGTGTGCCTGCCCAACAAAACCAATTATGTAATGTCAACCTTGTCCAGATGAGTCGAGGAAAGAGCCACTCTGCAGCCGTTATTTGCAGGAAGAGGAGGGATGGAGAGTATTTATGCTGGCATAATGAGTTTTATTGAGAAGAATTTACAGTTTTCTATTCAAGAAGGAGCGGCGAAGCTGACGAGCCACAAATGTTTTCAAGGATAGACAATTCCTTACATGTCAGGGACAGAAAAGCCAAAGCAGGCAGGCGATATCCTCTGATTTCCTCTGTCTGCGAGCACATGTTTCAAATCTCCATGTTGATCATTTGTCTTCAAGCGCACCAGCTAAAGCTCATTACACTCAACACAAGACATCCATCTCCAGATGCAGACATCTCACATTAGGAATAATTACCTCAGCGGTCCCGGAGACAAGATTTCTTAAATCAGCAAGCTAAATATTTTGATTCTCTGCGAGGATCAGAGAAGGATATTTAATTTGTCTTTACTTTACTACAGCCATTAAAAATAAAACTGTGTGCAGTCTTTAAAGGTAATGCAGAATAAACACAATATGAGTCCCAAAGACACGATTACAACCAACGACAAACAAACTGAAGACCCAGAGGCAGAGGACAGAGCCTGGACAATTACCTGTGGGGACTGTAAAAGGTCTTTATCTCGCAATAAAAGCAAAACTGGGACTCGACGCTGAGAGGTGGCGCAAGTAGAAGCTTAAGTGTTCCACCAAGGGCTGCTGGTGGAGCTGGGAGCCCAGATTGAGGGCCAGATGGCTTCACCAGCAAACCCAACTAACTGTCGCCTGCTCGTGGTGGGTGGGGAGACAGGAGTGTGTGTCAGTGTGTGTGTGTGTGTGTGTGTGTGTGTGCAGGAGTTGTTAGCCATGGTGGCAGGGCTGAGCTGGAGCAACTGATTACGCATAAGATCTGTTTTGATCTCTTGGCAGAAGAGTGGATGATTTCAACAGGAGACAAAGAGGACAGTGGACACCTGTGTGGACCAGACAAAGGTGGCTCTGTGCTGGCTCACCTTCAGCTCTCTGACTGCTAATACGTAGCTTGTTCATCACTTTCTCGCTCTGCGATGTAACAGGTCAACTGGAAAAGGGTGACCTTAATTTGCCTCAATATATGCAGCCGCTTATTCACTAAAATAATGCATCCTTAACGGTCTGAAGCTGCGTCCACGGTGACAAACAAAGCTCACAAACGCACCTCAGCCGATTCTGCACACGTCAGCGACAACTGGGTGAGGATCAAAGGGATCTATTTTGGAGCGCAACAGTCAATGGACATCCAACCTCTACCTTACAGGTGCAAATGCTTTAATCCGTTTAGGAGAGCTGAGATCAGCTGCTAAACTGAGCAAACATTATTTAGCCAATCCCACTGAGAGGCGGCCTGGCAGGAATAGTGTCACCGTATCCTCGGATTGCTGAATGGAGTCTCCAGTGACGCCAGCTGTTCGCCCGAAACTCACTGACGTTAATTCTTTGACTCAAACTATTAAATATGCTGTGTGTCTAAGAGGATTGAGCCGACGGAATGACATCACCGGTCCGTCGTCCCGAGGTGTTGAAAGTGTCAGATGTGTTAATGACACTGGACTACAACGACGACTGACGGAGAATTATGGTCGCTATGACAATGGTGAGGCCCAGGGAGCAATTAAACGCCTGTTTTGATGAAGTCAGGTCATTTGTCGGCCCGTAAATCCACTCGGGCATCATCCCGAACCAGATTTCATCACATTTCCTTCACAAAACTCTCGCCAGCTCACGGTGTTTCATTTAGGAGCGCCGGCTGCAACAGTCCTCCATCTATAGTGGGAAGAGAATCCAGAAGGTAAACTATCCCAGCCATTTCCTGCAGCGAGCGTGTGCTGTGACCTTGACCCGGGTGTGAGGAGCCCCCAGGCCGGCGCTGAGAACCACATCGGCCCGTGTAACGTGAGGAGACAGTGAGAGAGGAAAGGAGAGATTAGTAGTACAGTATCCAGGTAACAGTCGTAAACACTGTTAAAGCAGATGGAACTCAAGGCAAACGACTGTTCAGTGACAAGCTGACAAAGAGCAGCTATTGTGGTCGTTAAACAACAGCGGGGGGGGGGGGGGGTTGAGTTACTGTGTGTTTTTATGGGAATACCAGCTACTACAACCCAATATTACACCTGCCAACAGAGTTTCTGACATCTTTGTTCAGATTATTGTTGTCCTGGTCACACTCCCGCTCCGAGTGAGTGTAGGAAAATACAGAAGTGAAATGTGGACCATCGTTGCTCCAACTGGAAAAGCACACCCAGCACGGACGCCGTCCAAAATCACACAGTGCTCTTTTCAAAACACCCAGCGTGTGCGGAGCGATGATGGAAAATGTTAGCTAGTGAAACACTGGAAAATGCATGCGCCCGGCCACGGCAGGGCCAGTGCAGCTCCAGCCGTCCAGCAACGGTCTCCCAGGAGGGTGACGCAATACGGCGTGGGAGGGGGGGGGCAAATATGTTGACTATTACGAGATGGCCACCCGCCCCTCCTCCTCCAAACACGTCCGCGGCGGTCCCACCCAGCGCTGAGGCCCATCTGGTGCGCCTCGTGACCCAGCTGATTAAAAGCAGTTGGGCCCGTCGGTGAGACGCGGCCAGAGGAATGTCGAGACCGCGGGACGGCCCAGAATAAGCGTGTCTGGGAGGTGTGTGAAGCTCTACATACTGATATATACACTCCACATGCTGACATGTGTGGGTATTGCACGGCCTGTGTGCATGTAGCCACATGTCCACTGGTGCAATCAATCAAATGTGACAGGGAAAAAGCTCTGGACTGGACTGATGGATGCTCCCTCTGGGACCGCTGGGATGACTGGATGGAAGCATCTCTGCAGCTGAATCTCTTTACCCCCGCACATTTCCACCACAGCACCCGTGCTAACGTGCAAAAACGGCCCGACTTACGCTGAAATCACTCACGCTAATATCCATCCATCCTTGCCCCAGTTGTGCGGCATCATCCCCATCCACTGGCGGTCCAAATGGAAACCAGGTCCGCAGTCTAGTCGCTACTCATGGAGCGTGTTACAAGAGCCCAGGGCTGATCTGAGTGCTCGTCCCAACGGGGAATCCTCAGTGCGGTTAATGTTGAGCTTAACATGTGTTTTACAGCTTAATTGAATAATGAACAGAAGAGAAGAGGGAAAAACCACACGTCTGAAAAGTACCAAAACCTGCACTGAAGGCCGTCGGGAACATTGACATTAAGCAAAGTCATTTCCTTTTCCTCATCGCGCAGAATTATCGGCAGCGTGTCTCCAGAAATAGACGGTGGTGACAGTTGCCCGGCTGGACCCTGAGAGAACAAAACAAGTCAACTGAGAGCCAAGAAAACGAGTCCGATCGGATTTATGACTTGAAGAGAAGCCCTGCACCAACACTGAGCTGTAACCACGCCAGCTCCGCTCCCACAGCAGCTGACGTGCGTCCCGCAGCCCCGCGACTGCACAGAATCGCCTCAAATCTAAATATTTTAATGTGCAATAGCTGTATTACACAATAGCACAACTATATCACTGACCATCTACAGACAGAAAAACACAGAGCAGCATTTGGCAGAAGGGTCAGAGACTGAGCAGAGCTGAACACAGCAGGTCTCCAGGCCATTAAGACCGCACCCGGGACCAGCTGGAAATGATAAAACCCTCATTCTCCCCATCTCCTCTTCTTCCCCTCCATCTCCTGTCATTCTCCACTCTAACTGCGTCTTCTCTGAGCCTTAAAAAAGAAAAAAGAAAAGCCCCAACTTCAGGGTGTCAAGCTTTGTTTTGTGTGCTTTCACAGCAGTCATTTTACTATTTTCCTCATTTATCAGCCGGCTTTCTAATCACGCCGGGCCTGACAATAGAGAGGGAGTGTCCACTACATTCTTCATCCCCACAGTAAACAGCCTGCTAGTGAGCCGTTCTCTCTGGCATGCACGCACAGGCTCCTTAAAAAAAGTCAGGCAGAAACAGATGGATGTCATTTGTGTTATAAAGACGGACAATAAGGACTCAATCGAATTCCCATGGCAGGCGTGAGCTGCGCAGTTCTGCCAAACGGGCAAATTTGATGCCACCCCCCCAGTGACCTGCCCCGCGACGCTGTCAGACCGCTTCTGTCTTCAATTCATCACCGCTGATTAGAGAAATAGCAGCTCGGTCAGAAGACCTCAGGTGCGGGAGGTGCGCGGAATACTAATTCGGTGCAGTTCTGTCGGAACAAAAGCAGCATCTGCACCCTGATGGACACGGGACAGTGCAGGAGGCATCATTACCGCAGCCCTGAAACCCTCGAAGACCGAAAAATAATGCAGCGAGAGAGCCTGAAGGACAGAAGAATGACATTAGAGCATTGATTGATCAGCCCGGCAGAGGAAAGGCAGCATAGGGAGGGTGACCGACACACATCAGTGCTCTATAGATTCTCTGTCAAGGCTCTGCAGAGGGATTATTTATTCCCCTCCTGCTCCACCCTCTCGCTGTCAGCATGACGTAACTGCTCCCACTAGGTTGACCGAGTTCAGATGCAGCGTGTGACGGCGCTGGCTTCTAAACCGCGAGGTAACACACACACCAGCGGGAGAAACCGTCGCCGTAGCGCCGCAATTCCTCCCACTGCGGGCTTATATTCAACCTGAAACCCTAACAGCAGAAAATACACCGCTGCGGTGGCAGGATACACTCCACACACACACACACACACACACACACACACACACGTGCACAGGCTCCGCCCACTCCTGTCTGCAATGCACCAAAGAGAGCTGCATTTTCTTCCAAGCCGCTTTTGCATTATCGCGGCTGTGTGGCGGTAGGAGGTGAATCAGCATTCTGTTCACCAAAAACTGGGCCAAAATGCTGAGTACAGCACTTTTACTCTCCACACATGCCCAGTGGTGCCGATGTCACGGTGTGTAAAAATCAACGTGCACTGCAGGGGGTATTCCGTGCTGTTCCAAACTTCCTGATAAAACATTACCAGATCCAGAAACATGTTCAGAAATGATGAGCTCTGCAGTGGTAATAACACTTCAGCAGCATAGGAAGGAAGAGGGTGATTTCAAAATAAAAGCTCGAGAAAGTGAATTAGGTGGGAGGTCAAAGGATTTTTGGGGAAAAGCTCCAGAGTCCGCTCAATGAGTCTGCTTCCCTCCCTTTTTCGTGCCTTTGGGCAGCTTTCATATGCTAATGGGGGTGATTGTGTGGGCAAGAAAGCCTGGAATTCCTCACCACAATGGAGAAATGGAGAAGGAAGAAGAGTAAGAAAAAAGAAAGAACAGACAGACGGAGAAAGAGAGCCCAGACAAGAATGGGCGGATGCTCAGAGCTTCAAAATTCCAGGGATTTTAGGGTAAATTTCTTATTTGCACTCTCGTCTTGGTCTCCCAGAACACTGAAGATGGCGTCGAGGTCTGCTGTGCATCCCAGGTGAGGTCCACCAGGACGGAGATGTCAACCAAAGTGTCGCGATGGGGAGATCTCCCCAGACGGAGGAGAGACGGAGAGAGGACGTACACTCAAGCCTCTGGAGACAGAGAGCAGGTGGGCCAATTAAAATCCCCAGGGTCCCCCACTGAGAGGCCTGCAAAGCCTTACATAATTGCTTTCCTAATCTATGAATTATTAATCCAGGTTACTGGTGACAGGGTGCAGGCGGACACACACAGTTTACTTTAAACCCGCGTTAAAGTGACGCGTTGGACAAACGTGAGACAGTCTGGAGACACTCGGACAGATTCAACACCAGGCTCAGCTTTGTCCCCCTGTAGGTGATGAACCTAGAATCCTACTACAGTAATTAGTCATGAGAGACATGTGGAGACATCACCCGAGGTACAAGGAGGAAAAAAAGGAACTCCAGTGTGGAAGACTGAGCTCATGCGTGTTGTCGGCTCCCTGCTTCTCCCCTCCGAGGCTCACGCCAGGTGTTGGCCTGTAAATATTTCATGAGACCTCTGTGCTGAGCTACTGGAGCACAAAGGCCGTTTTCAGCAGCCCGGACAGTCGAGGCTCTCTGGAAACAGAGACCCATCAGTTCAGCTGGAGAGGCAAACCATTTTCAGCGCTGCTAAAATTGAATTAGGCGAAGGGGCATACCAGAGAGTAGCTTAACACGGCCGGGCTTCTTTATTCCTCACAACAAGCATTCCACTGGCAAAATGAAGAAAAGAGAGGGGGTAAAATACAGCAAACAATGGATTTTCTGTGTCCATCTCCAAAGAGAGGAGATGTGGAGGGTTTCACGCTGACCCCTGCGCGTACGGAGACAAATGGACACATTCAAAATTAGCACCACAAAGAGCGTTGTATGACAGCAGGGGCTTCCACCCATGGCGTGAATGGAAAATGTGTTTAAAACATTCCATTAAAAACTGATCATCTTCCAGTGCCAGACCTTGATCTGACAGGGAACTTTGATCCGCCTCCCGAAAAGCTGCTCCTCTTGTGTCTAATTTAAGCCGCTTTGCCTTGGCAACAAATCTCAGAGAAAGCTAACTGGAACTGGGGCTGATTTCACTTGTCAGAAATACTTTTTAGGAAAGCACATTTAGTCACCCGGAGATTCTGTTCGGGACATCCAGAGGTCAGCGTGCCGTGCACTCCAGAATCTCCAGTTCCCCCGCTGCGGCACTGAACCACAGCAAGCTATTAATACGTGACATGTCAGGGATGCCGGTGCTGGGGGTCAGACAGGAAGCTGAAACGGTTGAGAGGGGGGTCAGTAAAACAAGGCGTGCACAAACTGACCTGATTGTCCCA
Source organism: Takifugu flavidus (assembly GCF_003711565.1). Lineage (NCBI taxonomy): Eukaryota > Metazoa > Chordata > Actinopteri > Tetraodontiformes > Tetraodontidae > Takifugu > Takifugu flavidus. Next base: position 2,821,214 of record NC_079536.1, read on the forward strand.
CGCACAGTACAGCTCACACAGCAGACTCCAGTTGTTGCTAACCATGCAGTCAAGAAGATGAGCCATGGCTCCCTGCACTGGTAAAACCTCAGACCCGTGCGTCCAGGGCGGGCAGCGGCGTGCTGCGACGCTGCCCCAAGGCAGAGAGGAGGGTGCGGGGGAACGTCAGCAGCAGGGAAAGTCTGCATCCCCATCTGCATACCTGGCAGGCGTCCTACGTACTGCGACCATCGCACCAGAGGCAGCAGTAACGCTCAAAAGCTCTTCACGAACCCAGGACGCAGCAGTCAGCAGTCGTTGGAGGATGACGCAGCAAAAGTGGAGCAGAGCGGACGGATAAGGGGCGGCGGAGGCAGCCGGCGTCTGCGGGATGTGTGGCGGCGAGGCTGCGCCTGCCTGTGCAGCAGCTCCAGGCTGAGGCAGTCTGACACCGAGTTATTGCGCCATCGGGCTGCAGTGAGGGACAGACGTGTCCGTCCCCGCTCAAATGTTGGGACTCATAAACCTCAGGAGGCGTTAGGGTGACAGAGCGAAACAAAAGAGAGAGCTGCAGTCCAGAAACTGTTCCTTACGTCCTCTGCAGCCTCATCACCACAATGTTCTGAGCTCACTCGGGGGTAAACTGCAGCCTAAAGTGGGGTTAAAAGCATTCATTTTTAATAAGCTTTGCTCCTTAACTCCAGCCTTTCTCCCTTTTTTTCCCAGACAAGGGAACCTCTAGAGGATGTAGCCATCTGGAAACAGCACACCCCTGTGACAAACCTGGTGATTACACAGGTAGATGTTGTTTGTGTGAGCTACACACTGGCTGAGGGGATCACATGACCTGCCTGCATACATTTAGAGCCAGGTGATGAAGGCTAAGCTAAAGCTCAATACACACGGGCGTCACGCCATCCCGCGCACCAGCCGCTGTCAGTATTACGTAATGACTGTGTGTATCCAATTAGACACTCTAAAACAGTGTATCAGTGTAAAGATGTCGGCTTAGGCAATCTGCAGCAGGTCTGATTTTGTTCTTTTACCTGAAAAAGCTTTCTTTAAATGATTCCCAGACTTAATGATGTGGGGGTCAGGAGGTTAGGCACACAGTCTGGTCAGAAAGGTCAGTCAAGTCCCAGAGACCACACTCACTGACCCTGAGGTCCACAACGCTCCAAATAAACCTGCTGGAGAGGTGAGAACTCACTTCTCTCATTTGTTCGTCCCCCATAACTACTTAAACAGTCTAACCCCCAAAACAATGTTTTAAAAACAAGGTGAGTTCCAAGAAGCCTCTAGATTAAATGGAACACATTAAGGGCCGATTCTGCCATCAAACAGTCCAGAGAACAAATGCTTAAGGAGTTAATGCGATTAATGCAAGGGAGCCTTCTAAGATCCGTAATGACCATAATATCTGGACCAGGCGACGGGAACAAATTACCCAAAAGCAGGACGACGGTCCCAAACAATAAAAAAAACCTTATCATAACAGCCTAAAAACAGTTAAACCTGTCAAATAATGGGTCTTTATGTGAGGATTAGCCATAAATTCACATTAAACAACAGTCCGGATGATACACTTTTAGGAAATGAGAACATCTCCCAACATAAGATAAAAGCACGTGTCCCACGGGCACACCGAAGCCAAACTAACCCAATCAATCCTCCTTTATGGATCTGCTGGTGCTCTGTGGGCACAACCAGCCAGTGGAGCAGTGTTCGGATTTTAAGTATCATTTCACAGATATGTACTCATCACAAAAACAGATCATTTATTCTGGTAACTAAATTAAAGCAGCGGGATGAGTATCGATCACAGGTAATAATAATAATAATAGTGTAGATAGTGGCTGCAGGCCAGACATCCCAATCAGACATCCATTATCTCCTTGTACACGAGACAATTTGCTAAAGACGATGAAACCTGCCTTGAGAAATTGGCTATGCAGATAAAGACCTGACTAGCATTAGCTGTGTGTCATGTCTCAGAGCCAAAGATAGCACGAGATAGGCTGCGAGTGTTTTGACGGAGATGCCTTGGGCATGTGTAATGGATCTCATCTCGGCTTCATTGAGCATTAAGCTAGTTTTCTCCTGGCTGTCTGCAGCCCAAACCCAACCCCCAAACGCCTCCTCCTCACCACCGTCTCCCGTCCTCCCTCCTCCCGTACTGAGGGCGGAAGCCTTGGGCGACGGCGCTCCCGCTGATTCCTCACAAACCTTCTGCGTTGTTGGGTGTGCTCCGCCTGAAGCTAGGTCACGTCCAGGTCAGTGTCGTATTTGGAGACCGTCCGCACGCACGAATCCCATTTGGTTTGCAAATGTATGCAAATTAAAATCACGTTGCTGCTGTCCTGGCTCGGGGTTTAACCCTGATAAACGCGCGGATGCCTCCCTTTACACGCTGAACTTGAAGAATTTTAACTCCCCAAACCATACATCTATTCACTGATGGTCCCGCCATTGGGGGGGTGCGTGATTCCACCACCACCAGTGCACACGACATTCATCTTTCCATGAGTTAAATATAGCATCGCTGAAAAACACGCGGGAATAAAGGGCGAGTGAAAGACAAGCATGCGGACAGGAGGGGCTGGGGGGGGGGAGCAGGGGTCTGTGGAGGTGGGAGGAGCTATATTTAGAGCGACGCCTCACTCAAACCAGCACCAGCAAAGGTTAGAATCAATATAAGCTTCGCTACTGGGCTTCTTTATGATGTGGGTGTGCTGCGTGATGGACCGGACCTGCCCGGCCTCAGCTGCTCCAGAACGCAGCCTTCAGGAGGAGAGCGACAGCAGGTCAAGTGAGGGAGAAACTGTGAATGAGGCCAAGAGAGAGAGAGCAGCAGACGCTGCACACGTGGGGTGTTTCCCCCGTAATGACCGAGGCAGCTGGTACCCCCGCTCTGCTGCCATGGCCGCGGTGCTCTAGGGTAGGTGGGTGGGCTCTCCCTCATTAGCAGAGGAGAGGGGGGGAAGTCCAACTCATCGGAAGCAGAGGGGGGACAGCTCAGTGTTTATTGGAGGAGGAAAGGAGCCACTGGTGAACAGTGACACTGACTCACAGGTGAGTCACACCTGAGGACGAGGCTGCTAAACTTGTCTGTTCCTCGGGTGAAAAGGCACCTCTGGAGCAAGTCGATGACCCGATGCACCTACAAACAAGGTCCAGTCGCGATCATCCCTCCTCTCGGTGATTGACAGTTGCATCACTGCAGCAGGATCTGAACAAACCCTAGGATCAAAGGTCAACTCGGAGGGCGGCGTGCTTGTTAACCCTCTGACGGAGCCCCTCGGATGATGCAAATCCATATCTGAGAAGCTGCGGGTCCCTTCTCAAGCTGCTAAAACAGCTGAAATAAAAGAATAAACGCTACCGGATTTCTGAGGCTTCTGCTCGGCAGCTGCGGGGTTGTAACCAGCCTCGTATTTAAGACGGAGATGTGAGCGATGTTAACGGGAAGCGTTAAGTAGAAACGGACGTGAGCAAAACCACACTGTAATGACACTTCAAAGGGAACAGAGGAGTTGGAAAACTACCGCTCCTGTGAGATTATACAGTTTACAAGGCTACTCCACACAAAACGCTCCAAGATTCGGAAGCTAGATTACGTGTTCGAGCTCCGTCTTTCTCCCCCCGGCTGCGTTAGTTTGCCGCTGCTCCTCATTCCTGATTTGTGTCGTCCATCCGCGGCTACTTCCGACACGCCGCCCTAAGAGGATTAAAGCCGCGCGCACGTAAACACTCCCGATTTGTGCGTTGCCATTTTCTGATGGCGGATTAATTCAAAACATGCAACCACTGCGATGCCATTAGGACGCACGGCGAGCATTGGCCGGCGCCGATGGTCGTGATTACGGTGATGTAACAGCAGAAGCTACCGTAAGAGGAAAAGGATGACCTCCACAATGTGCCATCTATGAGTCTGGCATGCAGAGCCACAAAGAGCCAGTAAGATTAGCGGAATAAAACTGTCTCTGTGCGCTTAAAGAGTTGTCAGCGGAGGAAAACATGAACTTGGTCACCCTGAACTCTGGCAGATGTGCCATGTGAAGCTTCGCTAACCTCTGACAGCTGCAGCTCCCCAAAGGTGGGAAGACCTTGATGAGGTTTGCATGCGATACGTGAGTAATAAAACCGCGTGGCCTGGCGGTCCTACCTCTGGAGATGGAGCTACGCCTCTGTGTTTACTCTCCTCGTTGGCCAGCGGCGACTCGCTACAACGTCCTGCCATCATTTCATTTCAGTCCGCGGAGGAGGAAGGAGCCTTTCAGAGACCGCATCGAGGGGAGCGGGACCAATTGATAACAATCAAAAAAAAAAGGGGGGGGGGGGGTAGAAAAAAAGATCCTAATCCACGCCGTCCTCCTTCTTCATGTTCAACAGGGTTGAAATCTAAACAGAAACGTGCACATGTTAGTCAGGTTCCATCAACATGTCCTGATTGGTGGAGGACATCCACAACTGCCCTCACCTGGTTGGAAGCACCAAAACATCTCTGAAATACCTCCAGAACGTGTAAAGGGACACAATTAAGTGACGATTCTCGCACTAAAATGTTTGTTAAAATCCAATCATGGGTTTCTATTCATAGAAACTGGCTAATAAGGAGTAATAGCAGGTGGACAGAAGGGTGATCAATGCTAATATGATCATATGAATATATGCAGGAATAAATAAAAATCTAAGATGCAAACAGGGATGCTGCACAATCATAATCATCATGCTCTGCAGCATGAAGCTAAATCAACACCCTGGATAAAATGCTATCATTGCTGACATTAAAAAGGCTATATTTGTTGGACATTCCTGATCTTTTGGAGAAGAAACCCCCCCCTCGCTGCTGTAATACCACGTTAGCTAACGACAGGTTGTTGCTGGGTTATAAACGTGAACAGCCCACCTGTCACAAAACGCGAAAAATCCTCCAAAATGACCGAGTAAACAGATTGCCCATGCTTCCGAGGGGCTTCGGTGGTAATTAAAAGCCTCCGTCGATCCAAAGATGGGTTAAAAGCGGCTGTCAGGAGATTAAAAAGCGGGATTTTCAGTCTGCTTTCGGGGCTCCGTCCGCTGACCGCCGAGGCTCACTACCTGTTAGGGAAAACACGGCGGAAAAAACCCGGTAAACGCCCTTCAGCGAGCATCTCTCCGTCGGGAAGGCGCCAGGAAAAATCAGCCGCTGGTGTTCATTCATTTCCTGTCATTTGCGGGACTTATTTCGACGTGAAAGCGGCCAAAACAGAGACAAAAAAAAGTCAGACGCACTCCTACGTGATCCCGGTTGGCCGCGCGACAATCTGTATGTAGATTGACTGCTCTCGCCACTCAGCCGAAGCCCCGCCCACCCGACCGCCTCCCTCAGTGGGCGTCGCCCAATCAAATGTCCAGTTTAAATTTGGAATTTCGAAGCGGGCCAATTGGAGCCGCTGTTACATAACGATTCCAATAAAGACTCCAAGCTGGTCCATTCTGGTCGCTGGCTGAAAACAGCCTCCGAACGGTAACGGTCCCCCATGTTTACAGTCTGTTCAATTCGACATCATCCTCTGATTAAACTACATTTTATTCTCATTTAAACATCTGTTCTGCTCTTACAGCAATTGGACTTTAATACGAAAGCCTGACAGCAAAGTGTAATTAAAGATAACTGCGATAACCAGCATTCAGAACGTTTTTTCCTGTCTGTGTCAGTAAAGCTCACACTGATAGGTGGTTTATTTCATTCATCTGTGAGTTGATGGACCTATGCCCGCATATCCCATGTTTAAAAGTTAAAAATGTAGGCGCAAATGTTCCTGCTGTAGCTGCAGCCGCCCTAACTTTGCTATGGTGACAATTTGGGCATTTCTTGAACCATGAAAATAAAGTCTGCCCAGCTGATCCTCACAAAGACAAAGGCAGATAGTGTTCTGTTTGCAGGCCACTCTGGCAGCACAATAGAAAACAGGACAATAGAACTCTTTTGACCCAAACTGTGGCGAGGGTTTCCCTGGCTGCGGAGGGCAGCTATTGTCTGAAGAGCCGGTGCACCCGTGTGCACACAATGGAAAACCTAAAGTGTTAAGAAGCACTCAGCATTCTGTAAAAACACCAGGTTTGTGTTAGTCAAAAGATATTAATGCAAATTCCCTTGCTTTCGCTGACATTGTGGGAGTGTTCTGCATTCCCATCCGACCACAACGTTGGATTCTCGGGGGTGTGCGGAATCATCTAAAAATGTGTGCAGCTGCAAAGTGACTCCGGCGTTCTTCAGAAAAGAGATTAAGGGCTCTCTCCCGGTGGCGGCAAAATGTTTGGCTGGATTAGAACATCACGTGAAGCACTAGTTCAGAGCACAGCAAGGCTGAGATTACAGGACAGGTGGAAATAGGTCTGCAGTGTGCTTTTAATACAGCATGATTTGTAGCTGGGTTGGGAGTTCTAAAGGATGACAGTCACACCCTTGGCAGCAAGTTTGATGATGTGGATGCACGCCAGCAGCAGTCAATGCACCGAGGCCTCTGGCAAGCCCAAACTGGAACACAAGGGACGCTGGGGAGGATGTTCTTTCTATTTGTGCGCTAAGATGCATCAGTAAATCTACAAATGTTTAGTTCTTGACTGGACACAAGGAGGGAATTTTAACTGCTAAATTTGTGTCGACATTCAAGAGAAGGTCGCGCTGCTACTTGTGGGCCAATACTGATGCGTGACTTAGCTAAAAATGGCATCGCTTACTTAAATTACGTCGATAGTTACATAAAGGCTGGTGTAAAACATCTTATTCCGCAAGGCTAGCTTGGCATTTTTAGCTGTGGCCTTTTGTGCAATAAGAAAAAGAAATGTTCTCCTTTTAAAAATCAGCTCAGCGAAGCAGCTTTCAGCGCTAACCCATCTGTTTGTTCCTGTAACGTGAAATGAAATCTGTCCCTACCCACCGGCGTCATATGTCTAATGCATGTGTGGTCATTCAAACGGACAATTCCCGTTTTGTTCCTTTTGTCCCGGGCGCCGTTTACCTGTAGTCTCATTCTGTGCTCGGCTCCGTCCTCTGTTTCCCCGACTGAACTCTACAAAAGCTCCAGAATGTGAAACCAGTGAGGCTTTTTGTCCCATTTCACTTTGACCAAACCTGGCATCGAGGTGAAGGACAATGGCCCCCAGGTTCTCAGGGAAGTGCGGGGGGTATTAGCACCGGGGTAAGTAAACCACCACGGCTAGGCGCTGATGCTTTATGATAAGGAGACAGAGGTACAAAGGGGTTCTTTGTGAAGTTGCACCAACCGCCTCCACAAAAAAGGCTGTGAAATTTGCTGAGTTTCTTTTCCCTCCCTCATTTTCCCTCCCCTATGCAACGGGGGTCAAGGACGACCAATAAAACCCGAAATTTCGCCCGCCACGACCTGACAATCCGTGGTGTTGTTTACTGCCGCTGACCGTGAAACCTGAGGAGGTTTTTGAAAGCCCAACATGGGAACGAAGTGGTCAAACCTCCCTCTTTTGTTGGCAGTCACTCGTATTATCCAAAGAGAAACTCATTTATCAGGTTGCGTAACTTCACAGCAGGAGGGGGACCTTACCTTAGAAACAAGTTCAGAACGCCACACAGTATAGTTTTTATACATAATCTATAAAACACAGGCCCCCTTTTTGATGCTCAACATGCTTAAACAGTCACACACAGTCATAAAATCATCTGCATTCCAATCATGTGTGATGGCTGTTTGGAGTTTCAGGTGGTTGAGAACCAAAAGCGCGTAGCCTCTCAATAACACCCCTTCCCCCACCTCTAGGTGCAAGTGAAGCGTGTTCTGGTCTGTTTGTCGACACGCGTAATTGCCTCGGTCACCCCCGCATCGCTAAAAGTGCATCCAAGAAGTGTGCGTGTATTGTGAGCATGTGTGCAGTTCAAAGCACTGACACGACAACAGTGTTTAAAGAAAAAAGATGAGCGTATTTCCTCCACAAACAAGGGCGAGATGCATTTGAATGTCCATGTGTTGTTGATTAAAGTCCAGATTTGTCGTATCATCTCCATGAAGTTCTGATTCAGGCCCAGGAACCAAACCGAGCCTGGGCCTTCTGTACCCTCTGTGTGTTCTCCAGGAGTCAGCGCCGGATTCCACGCTAGCGTATGTTCCCTCCATCTGTCACCAGCATCTTCACAACTCTGTTTCTCTCCCTCCATCCCCTCCATTCTTCTCAAATCTTGTACTTCATCTTTCCCGTCCCGCTGATGACGCAGATGTGCTGGGAGACAAAGTGGGAGACAGGAAAATGAGTAGCCGCTATGTTAGCGTAGCTACGATTCAGCGGTGGCCAAAGCTTCTCCTCAGGCAGGTCGCAGCTCTCAGACCATCACGTGCAGCATGAAAAAGTCCAGCCTGCATTCATGTGAAAGGCAGGAAGGTAATCTGCAGATATGACATTAATCTAGGTTTCGGACGTTTGAGGTTCCATTCATATTTCTTCAGCGGGATAAGAGCAGATAAGACGGGAAGCTTTAACTCTGCCTGATAATGAGTTCCTAACCTCCACATTCCATCGGTCCCCTCTTTCCTAATGGATACCACCCCCCTCAAACACGCTATACGCTACACGGAGCTGAGAAAGGGGAGTTAGCCAAAGCTTAGCGTGTCCGTGAGTCAGAGGTAAGTTTGAGGCCAGAGAACATTTGTGTGATGTTGTCCTGCTGCTTCAAACAAATTAAGACAACAGATCTGCTCCAGTCAGCCCGGACTCACGAGTAAATTTAAAAAATAGCCTCAGATGAAACATGCCAGAGATTCTTTTCTGATTTACTTTTTTTTTTTTTTTTTAATTTAGCATGCTTAAAAAAATACAAGGGAAGAGGAGCATCCATTATAAATTCTTAGCTAAACATGCCAAGAACTGATTTACTGTAAATTTGCAAGTGTCGTCAATTTTGTTGATACGCTTTTTGGTTTCAGTGTTTACTCAGAAATGAGTAATTCCAGTTTTTTACCCCCATACGTTCACAACTGTCCAGTATAGAACAGCTCTGTTATTACTCCACCTCGTCTGTCCTCTGCCCCGTCTCTGCAGCTGGAACATGCCCTCTATGTTAACATGCTAACAGAAACGAGCACATTTTATCATTAACTATGATTTAAAAGGCTCTTGAGAACTTTTCGGACCTGTGACACAATCAATCAGCTCAGGTTTGCCATCATTTCCAGCTCCAAATTCCAACTCCTGGGTTAACTAGAGTGCGCCTACAAATTCCAGAAAAAGTCACCGCGAGGGGATGTAAAGTTTACGTTCCCGTCGGGTCCATCTACAGTATTTATCTTAATACTGGAAATAATCCGTAAAAGTCTATGGCACGAGAGGAATTCACAGATCAGGAAGAGATTCTTATCCCTCAGACTTTTACAGCTGACTGGATCCACACTTTCATTAAAAAGCCCATGTTGGGAGGAGACCTGGAGGGAGTTCAGGTTAACCCCCCCCCCCCCCATCTCCCTCCCATCTCTTCTGAAGGTCACGCATCAGTACTCACGTTCAGGTCACGGAAGTACTCGTTGTAGTCCAGAGCGTAGCCCACCACAAAGCGGTTGGGGATTTCAAATCCAACGTCTGCAGGAAGAAGCACAGAAACACAAAATTTCTCGAACACTTCAAGAACAACCGATTCTGAAGGTTGAAACGTGCCCTTCACACTGCAGGAAAGAGGACATGGAAGCTCCTTTTCCTACTTACAGTCCGTGAGGCCTTCAGTCATAGTGGGGACCCTTTTCACCAACAGACTGCAACCAGAAACGGGAAAAGATTGAACTTGATTGTTGGATAAAAGGTGTGAACAGAAGCAGCTTCAGACCACCAGCAACAGACTCAGCTCGATGTTCCTGCTGCGGAAAACTGAAAACCGCAAGGTCAGCTCACCCAGCAACCTTGACCATCTTGGGTTCAAAGGTCTCCACGTGCTTCAGGAGGGCCTTCATGGTCTTTCCTGTGTCTACCATGGCCTGATGGGAAGAGAAGAGCGCGCCAACACGTCATTCTGATGCCGCCTGACTGATAAATCTTACAAGGTGATCAACAACCACGGCACATCAAAGCATCAAAGGGCCTGATGATTTCAAAGGACATGTCTGAATCATAAAAGAATCAATGTGGAAGCTCTCGAAGACTCACCTCCACGATGAGCACGCTCTGTAACGTGAGGGAGGAAAGAAGACACCAGTTAAACATCACTTTTACTAAGAACAAAGCAGGAACTGCGTTTAAACACACCTTTCCACGCAGGAAAGACAGATCTCGGCTTCCTATGAAGTGCAGCTCCTCTGTCGACTGGTCGTTCTGGGGGGACACAAATAGAAACCATGACCACAAACCTGTGACCATATTGTAAATGTGAAATATTGTCCACAACCGGTGGACAGGCAGCGGCGTTGAAGCTCCACTCATGCCGCTACAGATGCCTCCCTGGATGAGCAACGACATGGACTAAACCCTCACCCTGGGGGCAGGTCACATGACGCCATCATGACCTGTGAGATTGACTTGTCTCTCACGCAGTCAAACTGTCCTCAGCTGCAGCCACAGAAAAGCTACAAGCCTGTTTGTTAGTTTTATTCACTGGCCACAGGTCTGTAAAATATCGTCACCTCCGTCCTAACGTGACCTCTTCTGGGGTAAATGAATACATAAAAATTGTAAGTCCTCTCTCAGAGGAGCTCAGGGGACAAATGTGTCCATGTGTGTTGATCTAGGCACAATTTTCAACCCTCCAAAGCCACTTAAAAAAAAACAATAAGTGAATGAGGTGACAAAAGCAGAGTGACGTCATTACTGCGTCATCTCTACCGTTAATTCCCGAGCTTATATGTTCCAGGTGTTAGACGGTGTCATAAGATGTTGCAGTTGGCGGCAGCAGCCTCGAGTTTCCGTCATCTGAACCCTGGGTTCACTAAACATGAAGAACGGTGACACCTAGCGGTCAAAGCAGCTACTGCAGCGGCACTAATGTTGCGTCTCGAATTTATCTGAAGGTTTTTCCATCTAAAACAAGAATAGAGTTTTGATTTGGAAGTCAGAAGTCTTCTGTCCACCTACCACGTAGCTCTTCAGGCGGATGAACTCCACCCGGGTCTCCAGGTACGTGTTGGAGTTGCGGCCGAGGATTTTGATGAACTCCACCAAGTCGGCGCAGAATTTGTAGCCCCCTTTCAGAACGCACAGGACCATGATGTTCTCAGTGAAGTCGTCCAGGACGTAACGGGCCAGGCGCTCAATCCTGGAGAGATCTCATCTTGACTGATCCGTTTCAAGCTGATGTTGGCCATGGGTGACCAACGGTACCTGTTCATGATGACTCCGTTTGGGATGTAGACACACTCTATGTCCTCTTGGTAGTGCTCAGGGTAGGTGAACAGGTCCGGACTGTGTCCCGGCCAGTCGTCTTCGATCTACAGACACGCTGCTGGTTAGAGAATGGTTCAACAAAAGGTTCTGGACCATGAACTGGGACACTTGCCTGCCTCGTTTAACATCATTCATTGAACAGCTGACCTTTGTTGTACATACCACAATTCCTCTTTTCATGCCCCTGTTCTCCATTGGTGCTCCTATCACCAGATCCAGTAGGACAGACTAGTACCTTCAATGGAAACACATTATCCTAGTTAACAGGCAGGATTACATCTGATTACTGAAGAGAGGGAATACAAAAAATGGACAGGAAGTGGAGGATTTCCAGCATCATGTCCAACAAACCCGCTTGATCTCATGTTTACCTCCCGTTGGGGCGCCTTCCTCTCCGTGAATATTCCACAAAAAAGGGAGAATCCCAAAGGAAAACCAAAGGAAAACGCAGAGTAGTCCCAGCCAGCCACATGCGATCACGCCTGGCTCGTTCGGGGAGAATGCAGCACTGTTTAAGAGAATTACACAGATAATCAGCGGCATGTGATGCTCTGCTGGCCCGTGGCTGCGTCACAAGATGCTGAGCGACGGCACACTTTCAATTGGACGGGAATCGATTTTGAAACGCACCAAATTTATTTAAAGAGGAGATAAAAACAAGAGAACACACATCCCTGGATTTAGCAGCATTAATGAGACTTCTGCTGCTCTTTTCCATCATATTATTTAAAATAACGTTTCAATAAAAGAGACAGCAGATCAAGACAAAAGGCAGGAATGATGTTGACAGTGGCGACCATGAACGGAACGTCTTTATTGCGTAACAACACTGCACAGTGAGCACATGAAGAGGAACTTAAAACATGGTGGACGCTCAATAACGAACTGGTGGGTATTTCACCATCGTTGTGACACCAAGACACAAAAATAAATGCATTCATTCACAGGCAGCTGGTGGTGGATGGATACGTGACCGCTCGGGGTCGCGACCTTGGGTGCCAGCTGTTGACGTAGTCTCGTACCATCATGGCCAAGTGTGCCAGAACCGTTAGCTCATTTTCTCCAGACATTTCTGAGCACACTTAAAGCTGTTTTCCACCCAAAGAAGCTTGTCTTCCAGGCGTTGCTTGTAGGACCTAATCAAACTGCTCTCCATGCTCAGCGGGATGCGGCTGGTCTCACTGGCGATCTGATACCAAACTCTTCTCAACCCCTGTGGGAGACACATCGGGAAACTGGTCAGTGTCCAAATGAACCCGATGAGGTGCCTCCTGTGTGCTAGCAGCAGCGCTCCTTTTTCCCCTACCAGCAGGGCGTCGCTCTGGTTCTGCAGCCTCTTCCTAATCGCGTGTTCCTTCTGTTCGTGCAGCTGGATGCAGTCGCCCTCCAGTTTGTTTCGCTCTTCGCTTGCACGCTGTCGTAGGTACGCGGGCACTTTTCCATAGTCCTGCAAACATCACACTATATGTTCACCTGCAGCGTTTCCTGGGAAAGCGTGACAAGATATTCGGGGGTCAAACACCATAAATAGAGAATAACAACCTTTTTATGCACGTGTTGTGGGAAAAGTCCGGAATTCTCGGGAAAATACTTGTGTCCCTTGTGGGAATCGGCAATGGCTTGAGGTCTCGACCTGTCGGTGCAGCGCTGCTCGGCTATAGCCGTCGTCACGTAGTCGATTTTTTTGCGAAGGAGTTGCAGTTTGTTTTTGCTGTCGGGAATAAGGGGCTTCCTCTCATCGCAGACGTGACGTTCCCCCTCTGGAAGAAGAACTGGAGGTAAACAAGCCAGAACAGATCAAACACAGCAGCACCTTGCTCCAGTTAGTCTGTTTACGTGGAGCTTTTGGCTGTTTCCTTTGCTTTTTCAGGTAGTTTTTTGGGGACGATCTGGGTACTTTTAACGGTCCGATGGACCTCATGGGCTCTTTTTGGGACGTTGTCTCTCGAACGTAGTCCTCTCTGTACTTGGGAGTGTATCTTCAGGAGACAGAATGGGAGACGTCAGAACATCAGTGTGGAGTCAGTTTTGTAAATTACGCTTGTTCGATTATCATTGTTGTTCCACCCGAACCCGAACCCGCCCAGATTTACCCCCAAAACATCAAAGCATCAGTTTGTATGTGCCACAAGTGTTTCTGACATTACAGTTTTGAGCTCCGGGGGTCTTTCTGGTACAGAAGGACACCTTCCACTTGTCCAAGGTGACACAACATTTCTCTCGACATTTTCTAAAAGATTTTCCTCGCTAAATAAAGCTATTCGCCGAGGTAACCTTACAACAGATATTAGTGCTCACTTTAATCTGACTTCTGGCTTTGATGTCCGATTCAGGCTTTGATTGCACAAAGCTGGAAACTTGAACAACAATAAGAAGATATAGAGCTCAGTTGTTTAGCAGATTATTCCTTTTTTTATGCCTTTGACCTCTTAAATTCATGAACTGTTTAGATTTGCGTGATACACCAACACGTGTAGCATAAAATGGCCTTTTGTGTAGCTGTCATGTTGTTACTGTTGAGGAAAAACACACCGACATCAACAAATAACGATTTAATGGTGGAAGTGAGGCAAAAACAAGCTAAACTCAGTAACGTGTTGCACCTGATTCTGTGAGACATTACAGAGTAAACTGATTACATTTTCATATTTTAAATGGAGATATTACATCACAAAAAAGTGGGGAGAACAGGAACAGTGGGCCACAGTTCATGACGGTCCGACTACTTGGGCACGTAGATGGTTTTGAACCTCTGGATGAGTTTAATGTCATTTTCCACCTGCGTCATCTTGGTTTCCAGCTGCTGTCTGTGGGATTTCTGAGACATGGTCTCTGTGACCAGCGGGAGGCACTGGTACTCATGGTGCAGCTGATCCCAGGTCTTCTTCAGACCCTGGACACAAACACAGGACATCCTTGTTGGACTGACATCTGATATTTAGGTTTTTAAAACTGAGAAATCAGGCTGTATCACTCATTTCGCGGTCGTGGGATACCTCCAGGACAGCCTGCCGCCTTTCCTCCGACAGGTTGGTCAGGGCTGCCTGCTCTCTATGGTCTTTCACAAAGTTCTCAAAGTCCTCCTGAGCTCTCTGCTGCTCCTGGCTGCGCTGCTGAAGGTATTTAGGCACCTCTCCATAATCCTGCAGACAGAAACCATCCATTTATTAAGCACCACAGAATTTTTAAAAAAAAAGACATACTGTACTTCATTTGAAAAAGAAAAACCTTTTTCTTTGTGTACTTGGGAACAAGTCCTGAATCCTCAAGGACCTGCTTGTAGCCCTTGATATCTATACAGGCTGCAGGCTTTGGCTTCATTGGTACAATTTTAACTGTCTTAATAAAGTTTTTCCCCGTGTGAAAGACCACAGGTGGGACGTCTGTCCTGGCAGGGACGGGGGGCTTCTTCTGAGTGCAGCTGTGACGGGCCTCCTTTGAATATTCTGCCTCTAAAAGAAGGATAGTAACGGCTAAATAACAGAAACGGAGGCTGAAACATCTTTGAGTGCTCGGATAGACTCACTTTCAGCTGATTTAGACTCTTTTGAGTGACTCTTGAGGTAGTTGTGAGGGGACGGCGCCTCCACCGCTGCTGGGCCCATGGTCCTCATGGAATGTTTCTTCGTCTTTGTCTCAATAAGAACAGCTGGTCTGAACTTGGAGACATATCTGCAGGTGTGGCACATCAGAAAAAAGAAAATCCTACTTTTTCTATGCCTTTATATAAGCCTGAACCTAACATCCACATGTAACTCCTCGGTTTTTATTTCAATGCCCAAGTCATCTTCATAGGTGCAAAGAAAGGTGTTTTTTTCTTTGATTATAGGCAGTCTGAATTTTGCTTTAGCTTAAATATAGCTTAGCTAGAACAGAAAATGTTTCTTGGAGGGTTTTAAGTGAATTTCAGCCTCCTTAAAAACATTACCGTGGTGGTTTGTGAGGATCATCTTCCTCCCTTGGAAGAAGATTGTAGACGCTTTCTGGTGGATGAATAATTCCGGACATTTAAGAGACTAAAGTCTCAATTGGTTCACCGAAAAAAATAGCGGATACGAGCTGGTCAATGCGCCACTTTGGAAAAACTGTTGGACAGTTTTGTTTGGAAAACGCAAGTTCGACTGGTTGCTAGGCAACGTGGAATTCGGTACCTGAAAAATCACATCTTATCTTTGAAATTCTGTATGATTTGTGCGCTTTTTAAATCGTTTGTCTTACAACGTAATTGGGTGAGTGAAAGCTCGGACCAAATTTGATAAATTTTGTACTTTATAAATACGCAAAACACGAAAGAAGAATAAAGTTTGTACCTCCGAGCTCGCCGTAGGAGGCGCTTTTGTTGCCGGAAGCTGAGTCGCGTGTGAGAGAAAAGCAACCGGACTTTGCACCGTTAAACAAACCAAACACAACTTTATACATGGATTAACTCTTCCAGGTGCGTGTTATTAGACTATATTATAATACATCTCTTTAGTTAATAACGTGTCTGTAAAGTATTGTTGACTGTGGTTTTACATTTGTGCGAGGTGAGGAAATGGCTAATTTACGGTGACTTTTTTCAGCAGTTTTCAGAGTCAAATTTAACAAAGTGCTTTTGATATAACGCATAAGGTGATATACATACTGGACTTGTACGGAGGTATTTGATAAAATGACTAAACTATGCACACAAAAGGTCTAAGATACCTTAATGCGCACCAAAAATACCCTGTAGTTTTATTAAAATGCTGTTACGTATAGCTTTCACGTATATATCATGTTATAAAAAGAGCATATAAACTAGAGACAATGATTTTTCCACCTTATATTCAATGTTATGTGATTGTGCGTCATTTTGCATCGTGACGTCATCAGTATCGGATGTATTTGCAATAATTTTCTGAATTACTTTGTGTATTTTCTCAGGCTGTGGGTCAATGGCTTCACTGAGGTCATTTCGGTGGGCAGTTCATTCCCTCAGATGCTTCCGGAGTCCCTTTTCAACATCAAAATTATGGATTTCCACCCAAACCTCTCTGCTAGGAGACAAGAACATCCTGCTCATGGGTCCTCCTGGAGCGGGGAAGACCACAGTGGGAAAGATAGTGGCCCACCGACTGGGTCTGACTGTCGTTGATGTTGATGACGACGTCTTGGAGCCGACATGGAAGATGCCCGTGGCTGCAAAGCTGGCAGCAGTTGGTGGACAGCGTTTCCTGGAGGAAGAAGGGCAGGCTTTGTGCAGCTTCTCCGCCTCTGGTTGTGTTGTTTCCCTGACTGGCTCCAACCCTCTTCACACTGCGGCCATGCAACACGTCAAAGAGTCCGGAGTGGTCGTCTACCTGGACGTGGACAGCGAAGACATCCTGGCGCGACTTGAGAGGATGAAGGTGAACCGGATCGTTGGCCAGGAGGCCGGAGTGTCAATGAGGGACATTCTGGGATACAGAAAACAGTTTTATGAGAAATGGCTGGATGTTCGCGTGCTGTGTGGAAGAGGGGAAACCATAGAAGAAGTGGCCGAGAAGGTGCTAAAAGCTCTGGAGAGATATCAGAAACACGACACGGAGACCTTTGTGTCAACCAGACGTGGAGAAATGGAATCAGCTAGTAAGAAGACGTTCTTCAGCGATGTGGTGGTGGAGGGTTTGGCCACAGATGGAGGCCTCTACGTTCCCCAAAATGGGTTGCCGGCTCTTTCTGCTCAGGAATGGCAGAGACTGGCTGAGATGTCGTACCCTGAACGAGCCTTAGTTCTACTGGAAAGGTGCATCCACCCCCTGGATGTCCCGGCCGGGGATCTCAGAACAATGGTATTCAAAGCGTACGGGTCAAACTTCTCCAGTGCAGCTGTGGCGCCTGTGAAACACCTCCTTCACAACCAGTATGTCCAGGAACTCTTTCATGGTCCCACCGCCTCCTTCAAAGACTTCGCCCTGCAGCTGATGCCCCAGCTCTTCGCCTACTGCCTCCCACCAATGTGCAACTACCTCATCCTAGTAGCCACCTCTGGCGACACCGGGAGCGCCGTTCTGAGTGGCTTCGGAAAGCTGGGCGACGCCGATGGAAGCCGGATCGGCGTGCTGGTGTTTTTCCCCGAAGGAGGGGTGAGCGAGGTCCAGAAGCTTCAGATGACGAGCTACAGGGGGGGCAACGCCAGGGCCGTCGGCGTCCGCTCAGACTTCGACTTCTGTCAGAGGAGCATCAAGAGGATGTTTGGCGAGTGCGGCCTGACCGGACACCTGGCCGTGGAGTACGGCACCGTCCTCAGCACTGCCAACTCCATCAACTGGGCCCGGCTGCTGCCACAGGTGATCTGACTCCGCCTAAAAGTCGCGATCGGGATAAAAAAGAAGCTCAATGATTGTTCTTGAAACGCTGAAGGAGCTTTGTTTGCTCTCCGCCAGGTGGTGTTCCACTCCTCCTCCTACCTGGACCTCGCCAGAGACGGCGTCATCGGCTTCGGGGAGCCCGTAGATGTTTGCGTCCCCACTGGGAACTTTGGTAACGCTCTGTCCGCCGTGTACGCCAAAAAAATGGGCGTTCCCATACGAAAAGTCATCTGCGCCTCCAACCACAACCGCGTGGTTGCGGATTTTATCAACACAGGTGAGTACGACCTCCGCGGGCGCCCCCTGCTGCCCTCCCGCTCCCCGGCTATCGACATCCTGAAGTCCTCCAACCTTGAGAGGTTTCTCTACCACGCGTCTGAGCGGGACGGGCGCCTCGTGGAGCGGCTGTTCGCACGGCTGGACGCTCAGCGGCACTTCAGTGTCCCTCAGCCCCTCCTCCGCTCCATCCAGCAGGAAGTGCTTGCTGGCTGGTGCTCTGAGGAAGACTGCTTGGCCGCCCTCCAGAAGGTCCACGCGCAGACGGGCTACGTCCTGGACACCCACACGGCGGTGGCCAACGTCGTGGCCGACCGGTTGCAGGACGGCTCGTGCCTGGTGGTGCTCTGCTCCACGGCTCACTACGGGAAGTTTGCCCCCGCGGTGTGTGAAGCTTTAGGGATCGGAAGTGTTCCGGAAGATCCCGTGGAACAGCTGAGGACTCTGGGCTCGGTGGCGTCGGGACCGCAGATGCACAGAGAGCTGACGGGTCTGGACAGCAGGACGGGACACGCTGTGTGTCCGCCCGACTACAGAGCGCTGGTGGAGGAGGTGGACAGCATGATCCTGGACTCCTTCATGAAGGTTCTGTAGTTCTGGAGTCTTTCGGGACCTGCTCGGCTTCCAGCAGCCTTTGTTAGCTGTTCGTCATGACTAGAAGACAAATTTCCTGACGACGTGGTCCATTGATCCCTTGAATTTGAATTCCAATCATGATTTTGCTTCTCGTGTTTCCCTTTGGACACCAAGACATTTGGCATCCGAATAATAAACACAAAGAAACATGTGATCATATGATTTTATTATGTTGTATGACAGTCACAGTTATTCAGCCTTAAAAGGACAATTTAGCCTCTGGAAAACAATCTAAATCTGAGCCTTATTGGTTTTAAAATCATTTTCCTTCAATGAAAAAGATTTCTATTATGAGCTCCATGGAAGCATCAGCTGTGGGAGGTTACGTGTAACTTCACACACTGTGCTGCTAATTAAGCATGATTAATTGCGTGCGCGCGTGAGCAATTGCATTTAATCTGCATTTCTGTCACGCCTATCAGCAGCGATGTAATTACGCTCTTGGCCTGTAGGGGGAGACATAATCCCGGTATCTGAGGAGACAAGTTCCAGATCTGCACATGGCAGCAAGTTTGGTGAGAAGACTTGGATTCGGCTCCACTTTGTCATGATTCTCTCTGATCCGGATCACTCAAAGCACCAGAACTGCATTTATAAAATATAAAATAGTTCCAGCTAGGAGGATGCTCCGGGCAGAATTAATTGCTGCTCTCTGGTGGTATCAGGATAACGAGGGGAGGAGGTGAACCACAGCCTGTCTCTCTTTGCTGTTGACGTTGACGATGCTGCTACGCTCGCTCCTCTGACAACATTCACAGTAAAGGACGACAGAACGCCGCTGCCGTGCGTGGATGTTACATAACAAATGGTCATGTTACTGTAGCCTCCTTTGTAGCGCCGCTCTGCTTGTTATTTTTCCTCTTCCTCCCTGCTGTGCCTGCAGTTTGCTGCAAGCATTGGCCTTATTAATCAAGCTGCTTGGCAGGTGAATGTGAGGAACGGGCGTGTGAGCGTATAAAGGGGGGTGATGGGTAATGTGCAGGTGTGTGTGTGTGTGTGTGTGGTGTGTGTGTGTGTGTGGTGGAGGGAGAGAGAGCCAGCTGTTGCTGCCTCCTATAGCGGTCCACGGCTCAGTGCGCCGGGATAATTGCAGGTAGCGGTTTCCATCCCCTTAATGTGCACCTACGGTATAATGGAAGCCTTTCTCTCTTTGACTGTGCAGGAAATCAAAGGATTCTGAAGTGGATCTGCTTTTATTTAAAGAAACCCCCCCACCCCCCCCTAGGACCAAACCCTTCTTGTCAATCCCGGACGTAGAATTGAAAGTGCTGGCGCCGAGCAAGTGTTTCTGAAGTGGAGGTACGACACTGGCCCGCCGCTGCAAAGCCCCGGGTTAAACTCTTGGCAGCGGCATCTCCGGCTCGGCTAATGTGAGTCCACAAAAGCCCGTTTGAGAATTTAAGGCCCGGGGGGGGGGGAGCTGAACACTGAGTTGTTGGCTAGAGTTTGATTAGCAAATCAGGTTATGAGGCAGAACATGCTGGCTGTTTTGACAAAAGCTATGAACAATAAAATACTGATCAAAGTTTCTGACATAAAAATTGAACCTAATTTGGAAAACGGCCTCCGGCTCTTCTTCCAGAACGGGCGAGCACGTGCACCAGGATCTTATTCTAATTGGACGCTGAGTTACGCAACTGAAACCTCCAGTCATTTCAACGCTGCCATTGCTAAACCAACACTGCTAGCTTACTTGTAGCAGGCTAACGTTAGGCCTAAAATGAGCCCACAGGCGTCCAGAATATGTTTGAAGCTCATCTTCTAGCATATACTTGAGGAGGGTCAGTTTCATACCTCCCAGACCGGCCGGCCCCCCGGCAGAAGCTGACCCCTAGCAGTTAGCTGTCAGCACGAGCCCAGCCAGGTCCTCCGAGACAAAGCTCATATCTTGTTTCACGCGGGCCCATCCCGGGGTCATTGATTTCTCATTCCACGAGTGAGAAATGGATTCTCCTGCCTTCATCCCGCAGAGGGGAAGAATTTGGCAGCGTCACCAGAAGCCTGATGGAAGCGTCAGTTAAATGGAATCTCTGTGTCTCTCAGGAACCTTCACGCGGCTGCTTCACCTTCAGCGGGAGCAAAAAAGCTAGATTGGCATACCTGTTCATTAGCCGACCCTGGGTTTGCATCAAAATGCTAATGAGCTCCATCCAGCAGCATCTTTTGGTGGCAAGCACCTGTTGATGCTATCATTAGCTCTGCATTCTGGGAGCGAATGCTGACATAATTAGCGGAGAGGCCTTGGTATGCTAATCTGAACATTTAGATACCGTTTGAGAATAAACAATTTTTTTTAAAAAAGAGTTAAAATCGAAGAGCATTATGTCGAAATGTCAGTTGTCCCTATATGCTAGCTGTGAGCTTGTTGCCTCAACAGATGCTAACTGGTAGCAGAGAGATGCTAATGCAGGTGATACAGATTCAAGGATCGTGATTGACCGCGTTTGTCGCCACGGAACAACTTAATGTTTCGACACAGCCGAGTTCTTGCACCCCATAGAAACGTATACATGTCGCCACGGTAACCGGCTTCAGTTTTTACAGTTTGCTGTCGAAAAGGAGTAGTTAAAACACCTAAACGTGGTTGCCTTTGAGGCTGTTTATGTGAGGGGTGAGGCCAGTTGCTCGACCACAACAACAACGGAGCGTTTTTATTTACGCCCATCACTCGCCGTCACAGCCTCTTCTCCCAGTCCTCACAGCTCCTCCGAACGACAGCGGCGCCACAGATGGCTTCCCCTTCATCCCTCGTGCCTCCCGCCCGTGCCGCCACCTTCCCAGTGATTTCCCGCCCGAGGTGAGGAGTGATCAGCGACTGTCGCACAGTGAGTGATTTCCTGACTGCGGGCCGAGTCCGGGACAGCGAGAGCTTGTTTATCAAAGTGACAGATCGGACAGGAGAGGAGAGGAGAGCAGCAGCCGACCATCACCGGGACGGCTGTTAGCTTCTGCGGCGTCAGAATGGTGAACAATAAAGAAATGATCTGAATGTGGCGCTCCCGAGGTTCCTCAGGGGGGTTGTGTGACCTTCCTTCGGTCTCCCTAGCTTACCCGAGGCTGGAATTAGCTGTGTGACCCGGGTCTTCACCAGAACCAGAGAGGAGGACCCTCTGAGTGATGTCCAGGACCGCAGCCTGTTTATCATCAAAGCCCAGGCACTTTTAATCTTTCTTTGTATTTAGCTTCAGTGTTCATGGGTCGTCTGGAAGCAGCGTTCCAGCTCTGAAGGTGCCCCGCGGCACATCTGCGGAAGGTTGAACGGTTCGTTTCGTGTTAATCGTCTGTTTTCGTTTTAGCTCCAAAGCTAGCGCGTTCTGAGCCGCTCCCGTCACATGATGGGTCCACGTTCTGATGAGACGGAGATCTTCC
Source organism: Takifugu flavidus (assembly GCF_003711565.1). Taxonomy (NCBI): domain Eukaryota; kingdom Metazoa; phylum Chordata; class Actinopteri; order Tetraodontiformes; family Tetraodontidae; genus Takifugu; species Takifugu flavidus. The sequence continues at coordinate 2,843,161 of NC_079536.1, forward strand.
ACAGCAGAAAACAGGTGCTTCTGCCTGACTGGAGCAGCAGTTCCTTGAGAATCCCGGAATTTTAACCGTTTTTGGGATCCACTGACAGCAGAACCCAAACACAGGAGTCTTCGGACCAAAGTTCTAACCAGGACTTTCCGGCATATTCAGATGTGTGTCCAGAGCCTCCTGAAAGTCTGTGGAGAACCAGTCTGGCTCCCAGATGTGTCACCCTCCGACACGCCTGTCTTCCTCACCCGAGGAGAAGCCTCAGGCTCACCGCAGCGTGACGGCGGAGAGCATCTTCTCTCCGGACCTCGGGTCTCCAGGAGCTTCAGGATGTCCAACCTCTCGGTGTGTCTCTGCGAGGTGACTGATAGAAACAGCAACCCTGGGATGGGGGGGTTGAGGGGGGGTCCTGGAGACCTGGATGACGCGCTGAAGGTGGGCTCGACACTCCTGCACGCTGCGTTTGAGGGCGATATGCGTTTGTGAGAAGCTCCCCCGACATCTTAAAATTGGAATAAATTAGCCTCTTCCTTTACGGAGAAGAGAGAGAGGGAGGGGGGGAGAGGGAGAGAGGGATGAGAGAGAGGGAGGGAGAGAGGGATGAGAGGAGAGGATGCGGGCGAACGCTCAGTATCAACAAGCTGCATGAAGCATCTGTAAGATAGATTTAGCGCGGGTAGCAGGGGGGTTCCTTCCGTGTCCCCCCCTCCCCACCTCACCTCATTCTTCTGCATCAGAGGCGTGAATCTCACCGCAACCTCCAGCCGGAGGTGCAGCGATGCTTTAGCGGCGCCTTTCCGCTCCGTTTTCCGCCCATCGACACCGCAGTTCGATCCCCCCCGCACATCCGTGGACGCTTTCCGGGGGGGGAGTATGGCTGTTTTCCGGCTGTCGCTCCTGCTGCAAGTGGGGCTGGTGATCGGATCCAACCTCAGATACCCGGAACGCTCGGCGCATCGGGGAGAGGGGACGCGCGAGGCGGCGGATCGCGCTCAGGCGCAGCGGCGGCGGCTTCACCATCCGCCCGCGGTGACGGCGGAGCTGCCGCAGAAACTGGAGGAGCGTCTCCCCAAAGTGGTCGCGGCTTTCCTCCACAGCGGGGACTCGACCACCTTACAGCACGCCAACTGCTCGGGAAGGTACGAGCTCACCTCTCTGCGGGGAAGGTCACACGCCGTCCCGCACCGCTCCATGAGCGGCGCGCTGGACGCGCTGCTGCACGCCACCAACTTCCTCAACATGATCCTGCAAGCCAACAGGTCCAGAGAGCAGAGTCTGAGGCGCGACATCGAGTGGTACCACGCTCTGGTCCGGAGCATCTTGGAGGGAGATTCAAAGATCCACCGGGCTGTCGTCACTTTTGGGGCGGATGCGTCCGCGGAGGGGCCCGCGGTGCTGCTCCAGGCGACCAGGGCCGGAGGGGAGATCGTCCTGCAGGACCTCTCCAGCGTGGCCCACCGACTCCACAACCGCACCGCCGACACCGGCTGGTACCACGACGTCAAGGACGCGAAGAAGATGCCCGGCTTCCGTAAAAGGGTGCTAAGCCAGGATCTGAGATCAGCTGAGAATTCTGTGAAAAGGGGGGAGAGCTTCATCCCAGACAGGTCACACGTGAGGTGGTCTGCTCCCTACCTGGAGTGTCACAACGGGAATTTCGTCCCGCGATGGCTTTTGACCTTATCGGCTGCTTTCTATGGCCTGAAGAAAGACCTGGCTCCCGTATTCAGGTAGGCAGGCTCACGTCAAACTATCTTATCTTGGTGCCCCCCCCTCCCCTCCATCCCAGAACATCCCAGAATTCCACCAGATGTAATGGATCTGTAGGAATTCTGGGACCCTCACTTCCTTCCTGAAGCTCCAGATGTTGCGTGTGTTCAGGTACCACCTGAACTAATCGTGTGCAACCCCCCCCATCCCCCAACCCCCCCGACAAACCACAGCTCCCCCAGCAGAGGCCTCGTCTCCAGTACGAAAAGGAGGTGGGATGCTAAAAATAACTCTGGATGAAACTGGTGGAAACCTCTGACTGCAGCGCCGCGCTTATTTTCCAAACTGTTCTCACCCACAAATGTCTGAATATTTGCCCCCCTCCTACTGAACCCCACCAGCAACACCCCCCCCCCCAAATAAATATTGAATCCCAAACGGGGGTTTCATGTGTGTTCCGATTAATCTTTAATCGATTCGCTGGAGTTGGGACAGACGGAGGAAGAGTGAGAAACCAGTGATTTCACACGCACGTTGTTCCTCCCAGATGGGGGGGGGGGGGGGGGGGGGGGTTGGGGGGGGGCTCGGCTATTTTTACCCCATCCCAAGGTGTGACCAGCATGGCTGTTTGCTATTGTTTCGTGTCCCCACAGACCGAAGTAGCTTCTCAGTCGCATTTGTGTCGAATTTTTGGAATTCTGGGAAGAAACATCTGAATTCCAGAATCGGCTGACTTTGGCCTTGACGGAAACTCGACATAATCCGCAAAATGCTGAACTTTTACCACAATCCCACAATTGAAGCAAAGACATCGGGTCAATGCGGTGGCAGATAAAACACAACTTTTCATTTGTGCCCTAAAATGCATCGTTACAACATCGTAAAGTATCATATTATCCTCAGTATAGCCTTGGAGGTATGCTTATACCTGGGTGGGTATTAGCTTTGCATCCAGTTGATTTTTCGTGCGGAATCTTTCGGTACTTTAGTAGGTTTATATTCCGCTCTCACTTCGGGATAATGAACTATTTTAGATTGGAAGTTAGCTTCAAAAGCTGCATGCTAGCTGCAGCTTGTGTGACGATTTGACGAATCTGAGCACCGTTTCGCCTTTTCTTCTTTATTCGATTCGTGGAATGCTTAAGCTAGCTTCTGAATAGCTACATTTTGAGGCGGCGCAACAGTCCTGGCAGTAGCGGGAGCTCCGCCCTCTCCCTGCCTGGTCCTCAGCAGCCGGCCAGATAAGAAACAGGAGAGCAGGAGATGATCTGGCCGCCTCAGACATCAGCTCTCCTCCGTTTCCCCTCCAGACGAACACACAATCGATACTACGATGAATTAATAATGAAAGTTGTAGAACAACAACCCTGCACGGGCCGTCTTCGTTGCCTTTTAAAGGTGCACTCGCTTCCTACCGCGGGGAAGAACTCTGGCGTCCTGTTGAAAATGGCTACGCGTTGCTAGTTAACGATCGTTAGTTACAGAGTGTACGCGACCTGCGTAGTCGTTCCCTACGTCTCCAGGCAACAGGACCTAGCCACCAACCTCCCACGAATGTTTGGAGAACACCCCAGGCGGTGACGGCTAACCCGCCTCTCATTCGGAATCTAATGCTACGTCTCTGTGCTAGTTTTTTAGCATACAGACTTCCGTTCCCAGAAGTGTCACCGTGATATCCACCGATGCTGCATTGCTACCGTATGTTAACACACACAACGTTCAAGGGAGACCAGTTCAAACCATCTATGACGACATGCTTCTCCGAAGGCTAAACTGGTCCTAATTTGAGCAAAAACATCCTCGTTTACACTTGGCTAAACGCCTCGTTTTTCCCACAAGCAGCTAGCGTCTGAGAGGCCCCGTACTTGGGGGGAGGGGCAACATCTGCTTATATGGATGCTGTCCAGGAAGAGCTGGGAAGGAATCCCCACCATTCCTGGGGCTAGGAAGGCTAGCTCTGCAGCCCTTAAATGTCAACAGAAGCTCCGGCTGCCAGCATTCCCGGATGAAATTAGCCGAGAACTGGCTCAACGTCTCAAATGAATTCAGCTAATATCCTCTCAACTGTCAGCAGCTCACATTTATCGGGCTTTTGCGAGAGGGCGTTTGGTCTTCGGGGGGTGCGTTTCATGACAGGGGTGTCAAGGAGGGCAGAAGCTCTCATAAAAACAGATTTCTTTATTTGTTTTCGGCAACAGCCGCTCGGCCGCCGGCGCTCTTTCTGAGGACTTGTGACAGAACTCAATAAAACCGACCCCAGCTGAAGACAAAGCATCGTCGATGCCCGCGAGCCGCGCTCACTTTAGCTTCTGCTCGTCCTGGCAGCTTAATGCCTTTCCATCACGGAGGAGGCGCCTTCCCCAGGACGGCCGCCGCTCTTCCTCATTGTTCCGCGCCATCGTTCCTGAACTCTGACCACTGAAGGGACACAGATGTGTTCCTGTCCCACAGATGAGGCTGAATTTGCCCGCGAGGTCATGGGATTACAAGCTATTTATATGAAATAGACAATAAAGAACGCTGAGCTATTTGTGCTAGCTGCACCCGAATAATCGGTGTGCTGCTAAATTTGTAGTAGTGCCAATAAATTAGTTTGTTATAAGGTTTTAGACCCTGTAGCTAACAGTTGTAGCTAACAAGCTTCTAAATCTTTGTTAAATGACAAATAGCGTTTGCCTATGCTTTGCCCTAACAGCTAATCAGAAACTTGGAAGAAGTTGCTTGGTGGTGGCTAGCTGATTCAGCTAACCTTTAGCTCTACAGTGTGTTAGCTTAAAGTGTAACTCCCATTAGCAATCCTACTGTTAATATAAACCTTTCAAACTATTCAAAATATTATCGAAACCTGCTAACAAACCATATCACGATTATGGCGGCCTAAAAGCAACTCTCTCCCCAGCTAACTTTAAAATGCTGAGGCTAACATTAGCTAGAAAGGCCGTAGCCTGGCGGGACTCTCCTGTCCGGCCTTTCGGCCCGCTAAGAACAGCTATCTCCTGCCCTCCGAGATAATCCCGCCAGAGGCGCGGCGGTGGCCACCAGGACGCCAGGCGCAGCGGTGGCTTTTTATTCTTATACACGCAGCATCATCAAAGCTGAGCGACTTCAATAGTTGTGCTGACGAGGCAAATGCACACCCTCAGGGGGGAGGGGGGTCGGGGGGTCAGGGGTTAAGAGGTGAACTCGCAGCTAACGTTTGCTTGTATCTGAGACTGTTTTTCGCTCCTCCAACAGAATAAAATCACCTGAATTTCAGCTCCGCCTGATTAAACAGATGATTCACGAGTTTATTATTAGCTCCCATCAAACGGTGGGAGTCTGCGTCGGTCGGGGCCGTTCTGCCCGACTTTATTTAGCAGATTACGGAGGAGCCAGTTGGCGGTTCTGAGAGATGAGCAGGAGTGACCTTCAGAGTCTTCCAGGTCGCGGAGCTTCGGGGAGCTAAATAAGTGTAAATCCTCCTGCCCGGACCCTCCCAGCAAACACGGATCCTCGCCTTTGCTGAGCATTTTGCTGCGATCGATACGTCAGACTGAGCTCCGGGCAGCAGATGAATCTTCTGCCCCTTCCCCCGGGGTGCTGGGTCAGCCTGGCACGATTCTCCAGGGGGCGTCTCGGGAGGCGCCCTGGCCAGAAACTCCCTCTGGCTTGGGTCACTGCACTCTACATGATCCCCCGTTTTCAACTGTTAAAACAAAAAAAAAAGACGATTCATCGCTAACGATGCTAATAGTTGGTCCAACCAGTCATTTGGGACCACTTTGTCCACCAGTTCTACCACAGCGCTGCCTGATTATGGATCAGCCGTGTTCGGTTTCACAATGAATTGACCCCAAACTGTGTCGTGGTGCGGTTTCCCTCTCGGTGACACTGTCCTCCTGTCCTGCAGCGGCGTGGTGCGTGTGGACATTAGCCTCCAGGATGTGGACATCGACCAGTGCTCCTCTGACGGCTGGTTCGGAGGAACTCACCGGTGCAACACGACCACGATGGAGGTGAGTAGCAACATCTAAGCCGCGACCTGAGATGCTAAAACGCTTAGCTGATGCTGATCGTTTTGTTTGGACTGTTCGGAACAGCGCTGCTCTGCCCTCATTATTCTTTCATCCCATCGTTTTGTTCCTTCACAAGTCGCTGCTGTCTAGCTAGCAGCTAGCCTGGGTCCTGAGTGACTGTGGAGGTTCGTGATGTGATGGATGGCAGTGCGCCGCCATGAATAATTAACGCCTTTGTCTTTGCATTTCCACCTTCTGGGACCGTCGACCCCGGAGTGAGGAAAACATTGTTCTATAGATTTTTCGGCTGTCACACGGCACGGAGCCGACGCCAGAGCTCGTTAGCTTCACGCGTGCCCGTTAGCCAGTGGATGACGGGGATTTCGGCCAGAACCAGAGGCGCTACGCTGGTATCTGTTACTGCTAACAAAGCAGGTAAACGACAGCTGAAGCAGCAGCCCCACAGCTCTGCCGCTACAACAGGAAGCCCGACTGTGGCGCCGAGTCCACGCGGGCGCTAATGTGATAAAGCCAAATTGATAGGGATGCCCCATATTTACAGCCAGGGATTCATTTTGGTCCGTTGCTGTTTCTTTTTTTTTTTATTGTGTTGGTTTTACTCAGCAGTTTGTGGCTTAATTGGTTTCTTTGGGGCCATTCGGAGGGAAAAAAAACTCAGTAATTTTAGTTCTCAGACGCGGTGAAGAGCCTTTTCTTTGCCTCATTGTTGAAAAAAGGCTTAACGGTTTATTTTTGTAAACATTCGATGCAGTTTGTAGCTGTTGTTCTGCTCACATCGCTGAGGATATTTGTCAGAGGACCTTTAGTTCCCCAAAGGGTTCTGAAGGAACGGGTGGACCGGCTGTTCTGGGAGAGGATTCGAGATTTCAAGGCACCGAGGTGCCTCTTGCCCAGCCTCAGCTAGCATAGCGATAGCTGCCGTGCTCAGAGTGGAACCTCCTGCTCCTCCACGTCCAGGCGTCTGTTGTCTGCTGTGCCCCCGAGGTGGATCCAGGACACCTCACCTCAACCTCCGGAGCGCCTCGCTGTCCCGCGGAAGCAGGTGGAAGGACATTCTGGGCTCCTCCAACCCTAAACACAACCAGGTGGTGATGGAGGTCCTGCGGCGCGAAAGGTCACAACGGTCATAAACAAAGCCGGACGCTGCTGCTCCGGGGCACCGGAATCGGGACCAGGAATGTTGTAATCAACCGGAGGAGGACGCAGCGGGACGCAACCGGAAGGACGTCTCCAGCCTGGACGGAGGAGACCGATGAATAAAACAACGTCCAAACACTAAAAGCCTTTTGATGCTTTGATGTCCTCGGCCCCCCGTGCGCTTTAATTCTGCCTCCTTTGGAACGTGGATGATTCCGCAGATGATTCCGACCTTGGTCGTCCTGCCACCGTCAGCTATCGTCTCCATCGCACGCCGATTCATCCGCCACTGAATAAATAAACGCGTCCGTGTCGAACAACTGCCGCCGCCCTCCATTTCTCACCTTCTGCCTCGCTCTGCTTTTCTCGCCGCTCTGCCTTTTTTTCTCGTTTTTTTGCAGCGGAGCTGTTATAAACACGTCCTGGGAGGTGAGGATGCTAAAATAAGCTGGTCAGATGAGGCTGGTCAGGGAAATAAAACAAGTTTCTGCGTGATTTACGTCTTATTGTGTCTCCAGCAGTAATCTGTCCTCACAGCTGCCCGTTAGCTTGTTCCACTGTCTCGGCGACGAGGTCTTGTAGCTTGTTTACGGCCCGTTTTAGGGGCCGATGCCGTCGCGACAGGACGCCACAATCACGTCCTCCAGCCTGTTTCACTGTTGAGCCGTTAAAAACAAAGAAATTCCTAAAGGAGGACGTTTTTGTGAGGCTCTCTTTTTGTCTTTTGGTTTGTAGCAGTTCTTTTGACGGCCCGTTGGCGCGACGTTAGCAAGCTAACGGCAACATTCTGCAGCTGTTTTTACGGACATTGTTTTTCAGCTTCGTGGTAGGACCCATGTGGAGGTCTTGGCCCGTCCACCCAGGCTGAGAGGAGTGGGTCTGAGCGTCCCAGTTAGCTTAATTCCTCCCTTTTTCATGAAGCTAATAGCCAACTTACAATGACCTCAGCAAAAGTTGTGCTCGGTCATCAAAAGTGCAGATTCAAATTCAGCCTTTCATCACCTGGACACTGGTCAAGTGGTTCTGATGGGACCGGACGGAGTCTTTACACGCCAGACGCAGTTTACAAGAGAGAGAAAACTTTTCAAGATACGAAAATGGAACGTTCAGTTCTGTCGCGGTCGGAGCCAGAATCCAAAATATTGGAATATTTTTGAGCAGTTGCGACTTCCAGGACATTTTGTTGCCGCCAGTAAATGAAACTGGACGGATTTAAGAGCCAAGAGTGCGTCTCAACCAGCGTTCAAGCTAGCTCGTTGCTAGTGACGATGTTTGATGACTGTCCCGTTTCATTTTGGCTAACGCTGCCGAATTCCCAAACTTTGAGCGTCGCTGGTCTCCAGGCTCCGTCTTACATCAGTTCTGCTCAGCCCGCTAAAGCAAACACTGGGTCCAGGGAGGACGGCGGAGGAGTTGTCTGGGGACGCCTGAGATCAGATGTGAAGCGAGCGCAGCCTTATGCTCACAGAGGACGGGAATAGGCGGAGGAGGAGGGAGGCGCTGACAAAAAGATAAAGTGACAGTAGCTGGGTTTTAAAATAACCCTCCGTCACTTCAGCTTAGGTCTGATGAAGACGCTTACGTAATCCCAGCCTGCCCCGAGCCTCGGAGCGCCTCCGAATAGACCCGGTCAAGCTCGGACCTTCTCCGCATCCTCTCCATTTTGGGATCAAAAAGGCTGGTTTTGCGTGGTCATGTGACCCGAGGGCGAGCGGGGCCTGAGACACCGTTAGCGTATACGCACGGCCGGCCGTTGTAATGGAGAGAAACGTTCAAAAGGCAGGAATCAAAGACGCTTCGGACTCTTTAGTCTTCACTTCTAAGCAAGAAAGAACAAAGCACATCAAGCCCGACGGCGTCTCGGCGCCCGTCTGCGGGTTCCGTCTTGTGAACAAGAACACAGAGTATAAATGTCGGCCGCGACTGTGATTACGAGAGCAGCGGTCGTGTCTGAACACGCCTCGGCCTCGTGGCAGCGTTTAGCTCCCTGAAGGCCGCCGTGTTTATCTCGCCGCTTTCCGGGCTTTGGTCTTTGGACTGCGCCCAGATCGGAGCCCCAGGTGTCCCGGCAGCGCCGCTGCAGCTAACTCGGGCTAGTTGACCTCATTTAAAGGCCTGGCTGCGCTCGTCCTGCGCGTCCCTCCGTGCACACGCAGCCTCCCGGCGACTGCAGATGCTCTTTTGTCTGCAGCGACGGCAAAATTCTGCAGATCAACAAATCCGTCCAATGTGAAGTTCCGAGTAAATCTCCTGCTCGGCTCCGTTCTGTGGCTCCGCTCTGTAATTACTGGATGATGAGCTTTCCTCGAGGTGTGTGTTGAACTCCGTGTGATCATTACGACCTACAGAGGCCTATTAGTCCCTGGCTGGACGCAGCGCCGCACCAGACGAGCGTGGGCTCCTTTCAAAGGCAGGAAGTGGTCCTAATTAGCCCGCAGAATCGCCACTTCCTGGTTTCCTGCTCAGGTGGAGCACGCCTGGCCTCGACA